>NC_047164.1:20131615-20460365 GCF_009819705.1 Hippoglossus hippoglossus
CAAAGACAATGTCTCCCTGAGTGAAATGGTAACTTTAAGTAAATTGTTCAAAACATAATACAATGTTTATGCTGAGGACACCTCATGATAGAAAAAAATCTATGAATGGTATTGTCAGTTATATCTTGGATGAAGATGTGTCTCAGAGGAGTTCTGATATATAGTATGATATCAACTGAGAGGTAAACATTTTGCTTTCTACCTGGGACGTCAAACATTTAACAGGCAGATGTAATATTTTGCAACTGGTATTTATTGATGTATAATAAATCATATTATCGCTGATTCTTTCCTCAAATTACATAAGATACATTTTAAACAAACATTTCATGATGTTTGTGTTTGTAAGTTTTTTCACATGATTTTGTTTGAGGTTTAACTGGAGTTCTTTTAACTGACATCCAGTCGTTTCTTTTCTACTACACCTTAATTCTCTTTTTCTGTTTGTATGACCCAAATGTTAACACATATAGTAAGCCACCATGTTGTTTATCATTTCAGTGGCCGCCTCCTTCAAAGCACAGGGCTGAAGTTACAGCTCAGGGACCGTCTACTGTACAGAGGAGTCAACACCACAGCAGGTTTTCTTCCTGTCCTCACACAGACACAAGCGTGGCTTTTGATATACTGAAGACCGATGACGCATGATCCACCTGTCTCACCTGTTGGCCAGGAATGTGCCGTGTTATTTGCCTTTAGATATTGGGCCTTTTCAAACCCTTGTGATGTTTTCAGTAGAGAATTGCAAACGTAGCAAAAGGCGTCCACTGAAATGAGACACTGGTTCTAGTTCCCAGTTGTTTGATTAGACAATACATCCCATGGGGGGATTCTGATGGATTAACATGTGCTCCTTAGCCCACAGATAATAGTGCAGTCTGAGAAAGGATACTCTCATCTGCCTTCCCACCTCACATTCTTTCAACGTTTTTTGCTCCAATTAATACCCTGCTAATTCTATAAATATAACGGCAGCTTTAATAAGGCCCGCTTGTAATCTCAGCTCCATTAAACAGATTGCCACAGTTTAAGAACCACTCCGTAGAAATGACACTACATTCTGCCACGGGAGGAGGCGATGGTAGGAAATGAAATAGAGCAATAAAATTGAAATGTGATCCCAGCGGAAATCAGCATGCTAAAATGAGTCTGAAAATATTTATGGACCCATCACAGCTGTTTGTTTGTTCTTTTATTTATTTTTTTAGCTTTTTAATTACTGACACTGCTGACAATTCTTTATGCAGGAGACCATTTCATGTGTACACACACTCAGACTGATGTATGGTACTGTTTCAGCAGCGATATGACCGGAGATGTTTTTTTATTTTTTTATATTTACATTTAGTCGTGTTAATCATTAGTATTTAAGAAGCCAGCACTCTGACAACAACCACTAACAAGCCTCTACAAGCTACTTACAATCTTAGAGTCTGATTTAATACTGAACAGTAAAGCAATTCATCACTTTGTGTGATTTGCAGCTCAGCACTAAATTAGAGTCCAAGTCTTTTCTCAGCTGCAGATGTTTTAACTCGTCATAGAAGGAGAAGCACAGATGTTATTCATACCATTAACAATGGTTCTGTTCTGTTGAAACACTCCAGTAGGTCAGGGCAGTGTGACAGCATGAGACCAAAAGAGCTAAATGGAATTCAGCCATCATTCATTTAATGCTCTACACCTGCGTTCCCCTAAAGCAAAAATGGAGAACACTTTTGATTTACTCTACTTTTCTGTGCGTTGACTGTTATTTATTGTCATTTTGTGTGTGCTCACTTACAGTTCGACCTCAAAATATAGTGACTGCTATTGGGTTGCTTCTCACAAGCTATTGGCTTGTTAAAGTAATACATTACAGTTATGTTGCCTGCAGATTTGATTTATCGTTAAGGCTCATTGTTTCCCTTTTCATGGAAAAAAAAAAAAAAAAAGAGATGTCATCTTCATTCTTCCAGTAAATAGTTCACTATCATGTATCATAGCAACACAAGAGTGTGAGAAATATTCACACTTTTCAACTGCAAATGGACTCATTAGAAGAGATGACTGTAATTGGCATACAGTAATCAGCACAGAGGAAGACACTGAGACCTCGTACACACCAGGTATTTACATGTGGTTTTTGTGATCTGATCTCAACCAAATTTAGAGGTGGTCTGGGCCACGTGCGTCCACCTTCTTTTAGAAAGCAGTGTGAATGGATTTGTGTTCACACTGCTTGTTAATACCAGGTGTGTACATGGCCTGGCAGTTGCTCTCAACTAATTAAGAAGCTGCTAACTTATATATGCATTATATATATATATACTGTATGTATATATCATCTCATTTCAGTGTGAGTGTAAGTTACTTTCCTTCTCTTTTGGGTTTGTATTTTCTTTAATCTGATGACTGAAGTTCACAGTTACTCCTTATGACTCCTGGAACCTCCTGGACTGGCTTCAACGTTAAATTGCTGTTTACTTTTTGAACCTGTGAATAATTCAACACTCTGCCTTTCTGCATAATGACTACATTTAGTTTTGACTCTCATAAAGGTTTAATTCCTGTCCATTCAAACAATGAATACATGCTTACGGAATATTTTAGTGTGGTATTTATACAGAAATATTTAGACAAAGCATATATGTGTGAGCTAGAGTTTATGACCTATCAGCATAAGTTGAATAGAACCGGTTGATTTTAGTCCTTTTTGCTGCTTTCCTTTTTGAATATATTTTGGTGTGCATTCTGATGTGTTTTAAACATTTCAATTTAGAGTATGGATTTTTTATCGGATGGCTTGAAGCTGATTTTAGTTAAGTTAAAGTAGTGTATTTACATATTTTTATTTTAGTGTATTAAAATCTGTCAAACACAAATGAATGTCTTCAGACTAAAAAACCTTGAAGCACAACCTTCATTCAGCATGGCTGTAAAGGTGGATACGTGGTCAACGGCATGAAACGTGCTGCATGAGGTATACAAGGTGAGCAGTTAGCCTGGGAGCAAATATGGATGAAGAGTTTTCAACCATTTATATTTAATTGAGAGACATACAATTCCCTCGTGACTCTGGCTTTTTGCCTTTCAGAGTCAACTTAATTGACTCCTGTTTCATTACAAATGGTCCGTCAGTCATACACAATGCATGTCTCGTACTGTCTCTGGCAGAGTCTCCCATGTGTTGCTGCCCATAGATTTTCTCATAAACTGCGCATTGAATATTCATCGGTTAGAATTTGCCTTCATCTCCCAGGAATATCTTCAGAATAAAATGCACTCTCTGCCTGCCTCCCTCCAGCTGCGCTGCTCAGTCTTGCATTGGCTGAAAACACAAAAAGGATTTTGAATGTGCAGAACGCAGTGCCCCCTGCTCTCTCCATGTTAATTTGCCAAGGTCACAGAGAGTCCGCAGCTTGGGCTATTTTGATCCCACATTCCAACCAGAATGGCCATCCTTATTAGGCTCTGGTGATCATGTGCTGGTTAATATTCATAAGGATGGGGAAAGGAAGGGCCTCTGACTGCTATCGTACCTGATCCTACATGGGTTTTATGTAAATGCTCTGTATACATTATTGAGATCAACTGGGAAAGTTAGGAGACATATGCTCACCCACAGATGTTGTTAGGACTTAATGGAGACAGTGCGTACGTTATTTGCTGTCACATTAGTTTTGCCTGCATCTAACAAGCTCTTCATATCCTGCAGTCCCTGGCACAATAACCTTTAAGTGATATTTTACTTATGAGCATGTGTGCTTCTATTAAGTATTTTTTCAACACCAACACTTTCTTTTCTTTGCCACTGCTTCTCTGTCAGAGCATGCACTGAATGAACAGCAGTGATGTCAGAACAGTGTTAGTATTCTGGCATCATTCACTCCGAAATAGTTGTGGCTATTGGTATAAAACACCTGAATATAAATGGTGATGACAAACTGCTGCTGTCAAATGTGAAGCTGGAGTTATATATACTGTGAAAAAGTAAGGTTTGCTTGTGACAAAAGACAGAACATATATAACATGTGTATAGCATATGTAGCTTTGTAGTGCAATAGAGATCATTAGGGGAGTATGTATGGGCAGAAGTATATTTAATTATCTGAATAGCTGTCTTAATTGCATGACGTGTTATGCTAGCTCATAATAAGACATGATGGTAATGGTCTCCGGGCACAGGGCTAAGACCCTGGACCTGTCAACCGTTCATCTGTACTGAACTTATTCATTCTCCACCATATTGTTGTATGTGCCAGTTTGAACCCTATTACCTACATGTTAAAATCTAATACATTCTGTCAGCACATTACATTTTCAATGTTGCCACTACAGGGATCCAGAATGTGACCAAAACCTGTGAGGTGCGACTAAAGTTTTTCCTTGGTCGCACAGATGCGCCAAATGTCAGTCTCTGTATTTTAGTGAGTTGTGTCTCTTCCTCATCTCATCTCCTCTACAGAGTTGACATTCACACACACAGGCCCCAGGTTGGCCCCGCCCCCACCCACTCACACACAGACACATGGACAGCCATGAAGTGTTGAAGCAGTGTGTTTTGCTGCCAGCACAGCTTCAGTGGCATTGATTCTACAAGTCTCTGAACTCTAAGTATTCAGTATCCTGTACAGTTCTCATGTACATGTATGCCGCACATGCAGTTGCCCACTGGTGGAGAATATGAAAACCATATCTTCAAATCACTGGACCCTCAAACGTACTGACATCTTTGTAATGAGGGGTTTATCCACTGCTGCCTTATTATAATATCCCTCTCATGTGTTTAAATTAAGGGGCGGCATCCTTCGTCGGCTGCATTCGCAGACCAATTGCGTCCCAGCAGGGAGAGACTGTCCCAATTCGAAGGCTCCATTCGATGGATCCTTCCCGGCCCAACATATCCCCTGATTCATTGCGCTTCAGTGACACACTGTTTTTGTAATGTTTACACAGGTAATGGTGGCAAAAAGCAAGGAGAAATTGTCGGGAGAATCTATTTTTAAATGTAAGTACTCAACCAAACAGCTAACTGTACATATGTTAAATAATCATGTTTTTTCAACATTTTTAATTAAGCGAAGAACATTTTCATCCGTAGCTTTGTTGCTAGGCGATGGCTGTAATGGCGGGATAAGCTGGTGACGCAATAGGAAGACCAGACAGTCTCATTTCAGTTGGGCAGACGCAGTGTATGCAGCCATTGGAGGATGCAGCCGATGTCGCTGAATTGAGACACAGCTAATGTGATTGTCAACAGACTGTTTTGCTGACACTGTCATGTCCTGCATTGACATTGTCACCTGAAGACAGTCATCAAATATATCCTGTTCACCAGAACTTCCCTCTTACTGACATCGTTCCCATTGATCAAAAATGCTGATATGATATTAGTCACTGTCTCTTCACTCACTGGCCAGTTGAGCGTCCTGTGGCTGAAGCTCAACTGGCCATCTGTTCCCCCACAACGACCCCTCTTTCAAAGTCACTTAGATCTTCATCTTCATTCAAAGTCGGAATCAACTGGGTCAGCTGAGCAGTTTTATACACGCCACAGAGCATGATGGGATGTTAATTGTTTAATTGTACCATACAGTGCACCTGTGTTGAAGCATCTGCATTCGTTGTGTTTCTCACTTCATTCAGATTTTCCCTGAATGAATGAGATGCGAACACACAAATATATTTATATTACGATGAAATTAAAGGATGTAGCACATATAGCATGTGCATAAACATTTTTTGCAAAGTGCTTACAATTTCACCTGTTCATGGATATGAGCACTCTACATATGCCTGACTTTTTATGAAGATCTCTGCATTATTTGTTGAGAAATTGAAAAAACTTCATATCTTGCTATATAACAAAAAAGGAAAAAAACTTTTCTGAATCCACTCTCTTAATCCTAACTCAACCCTTCCACCACGTTCCAAGAAAATTGGCTCAGTAATTTCTGAGTAAGACAGCTAACAGACAAGGGACACATTACCTGCTTGGCTGATATAGGAATCATGGAATCCTAAATTGACTTATGTAGTTGCCGAAACACACTTGTGAAGTTCTTTCTACAATTAAAATGAAACATTGCTTGTAAAGTTAATCTTAAAACTGATTTCCACGAAGGTGTTGCACTTTTTGTCTTTCTTCCACCTCCTGTCCAGTTCATCCCTGACCAGCTCCATGGAGTTTAAGTCTGGAGACTGGGCTGCTCTTCATCATATGAAGCCTCCGTCTGGTTCTTGTTTTGTTTCATCATCTGGCTTTAAAATGTTTTTTCTCATAGCTATGATAGGAATATTCCGTATGTCATGTAAATCCAGATGCACTGAGGATCTGACTGAATGTTTCAGTGTTTGACACAGTATAACTGGAAAAAGAGAAGAAATGTACTATCTGGGCTCTACCACGTGGCACAAGCAAGTTGTCAAGTTTTTATAAAAATATTGAAGATCTTAATTAAAATGAAATAGAAATCTTGCTTTATCGCATGATACACTAACATATTATAGAGGTAGTGGAGTATTGTATCTAGAGAATCCAAGTTGTCAACAGTTGTGAACACGCTGCTGTAAGGTGAGGCCGGTGGTGCGGTCCCTTGGCTGCTGCCGGTATACCTGGAATCTCTTTGGGACTTCACCTTTTGTTTCCTTAGAGAAAGCACACAGCTCTCAGTCAGCTCAGTGCAAAAGATCAAATTGCAGCTACACTCTCCGAGGGGCCAAAACTTAATCAGCTACAATAACTGTGAGACATCTGAGACCCACTGTCAGGAGAAGCCTCTGATTTTCAGGTCTCTGTTCAAATGGAGAGAAAACTTGAGTCCAGACGCAGGAGGGCAGAAATTAAAAAGCTTGTGTAATGAAAATTGACATACTAACTTCTAAGTTTATGCTTACAGCAGACATTTTGATCTAGGGTACAGCTCAAACTTGATGGTGCACCCACTGTCTAGCATGTGAGCCCATTGTCTATTCATGTCTTGCAGAAGTTGATCCTGATATCACCTTATCATGTGACCTTTTGCTCTACTCTGGTTTAACTGTTTGTCCTTTGTTTGAAGAACTCGGCTGAGTGACACAACACCCTAACCATACATGATACTATTTCCTCTCCAACACATTTAGGATGCAGCCTATCAGTCGCACCTTATCAGACGATAAGTTCCAGACACAGAACAATACATTCACACACCCCCCTCTGCGTGTTTTTGGGGTCAGGAGGTCCCCCACACAGAGACACCTAAATATGAGCACAGTCACTTCACATTTCATCTCACTTGCAACCTCCACCTTGCCTGGGTGATCCTTTCTGCAGAAAGCTTTTTACAAATAAATTTACAAAAGCCAACTTGTCTCAGAACCTTGTTTGTTGACCAAAATTTCTGCCACACTTGTAGTTTTTTACAACAGGCAGTCCGTTCTTCACTTCCCTCCAAACTGTCCACTGATACATTACACCGTGCAGCACTGACCCAAGCCAACTGATGCTTCTTACGGCAGAACATGAATCACTTAAACTGTGAAGCGATCCTGAAAACCCTGAAGAGCAGTTGTATTGGTTTCAGACGGTAAGTTTTTTATTGATGGGATGTCCCTAAATGACTGTATCCAATACTGACCTACTGTTTGGCAGTGTGCAATGTCCCGGCCGCTTTGAGAATGGCCTTCAGAGTCGCTTTAACCTGTTTGCTTGTGTTCTTTTATTGCCTAAACAGCCACGGCAGGGAATTTCAATATTGTTACTGAGTGGTTCATTCCCTCGCCTGTACCGACCACATAGCTCCGTACACAGGATACCTGCAGACAGGCACAGCGAAAACCAGAGGCGGGGGAACAAAATTGGTCCAATTCAGATTTTATAGAGCAGCTTTTGTTTTGTATTGTATGCCATTATCGGGGGGCTTGCTATAGTGGTTCAGTGACCACAGATTTTCTGCCAGAGCCCATCACATTCAATAGGCCACGGCTCCCCCCCCCTCCAGATAACGACAGAAAGCATTTCTCAGGGCTTTTAAACACTTCTTGGAGACTTATCTATAGCCCTGATGGCCTGTCCACATTAATCTATTTCAGCTCTGCACCTCCCTTACCTTCTTATTGATAAAGTGGTAGTATTTTATTAGACTAGAGGCTGGCAGAACATCTCTAATGGGATATATCTTAGGTTTTTTTTGTTTTATTTGAAATGGGTTTAGAGGGCACGGAAAAGCCATTTGAATTATATGAGCTTTTATTTCATAAACTCAATTTCCTCCTCTCTAGCTTCCTAATGTCAGTCAAGGCATGTAGCATTTTAATAGTCCCTAATAAAATTCTTGTTCAAGTTAATGTATCATTAAATTGAAATAGAATGGTTTATACAGTGTAATTTTCTCTGTTGTGCTTGAGGAGCTGTTGTGCTATCAGATCCTGTGTGTGTGTGTTTGTGTGTGTGTGTGTGTGTTTATTGACACTTAGCCAGAGAAGAATAATTGAAGCTCTGAAGAGAAATGAGAGAAAGGCAGAGAGATAGAGAGTAAATGCAGGGAAGAGAGGGAGATAGAGGGTCTAATCTATGTGGTGTCAGCCCAATGCCAGATGAAATCCACCACTGCTTTGATAAGGGAAGGCCTTGAGGTGCAGATCTAATAGGAGGGATTGGGAGAGGGATGGCTCCAATCTACAGGTCAATCCTGCTCAGATTTCTCCACCACTGAAAGCACAGAGGGGTTATCAGAGCTGCGGGCGCAGGAGAACCTTTTGGGCTCATTTCAAACTATCATGAACACTGCTAGCTTGAAAAAGGCTATCCACACTTTATGTGTCTGGGTTTACTTTAAGGTGATTTTGAAAATTCATACCACAGAGGCAACAATTAATTACCAACATGCCATCTATTTGTCACATGAGTAAGGTCATGGCAAGAAGACGGATGGAGGATGGAGAGCCCGTCCGGGGCCTGCAGCTGGCTGCGTCTTTAAGGAGCTAATGCTGTTATCTCAAGGAGTGTACCTGTCACTAATCTGATTGTGGTCCCTTTATTCTCTCCATGGCAGATTGATGGTGAATAATGAAAGGCGGTGGTGCCCAGACAAAGCACAAGGCCACAGGGATTAGTTCCCATCTAGGAGACATTGATTTGGTTTTAATGCCCGCAAATATTGATGGACTGCAGAGTAGAGGGGCCCAAATACATGAATGGGTTTCTCTCACAGCCAAGGCTCTCCATTTCCCCCTCCAGAATCCGTCGCCGGGACATTAAAGATGAAAACTCACCAGAGCTGTGAATCCAAAAAGTGTGTTATTACAGTTCCACTCAGACCTACATCCACTGTGTGTCTTGCTGTTTCCAATGCCCGCGGACTGTGGGTGGCCCTGCTGGGGCTCCAGAGGAGTTGGTCTGCTGCCATGTTTGCACACTAACTGGCAGCAGAGAAGGCACACAGGGGCCAAAGATCTTTGATGATCAGCTGAGCAAAAAAGAGAGAAAGCCCTCTGGAGGAATGGCTTTCATCCGTTCTCTCTCAATCTCTACCAATCTCTCTCGTTATGATGATGCGTAGCAACCAGCAAACGCAGAATGCACTGAATCATTGAAGAGAGCTCTTAACTCTATTGCATGTCGTACAAAGAGGTTTTGTACTCACTGCGTATGAGCAAGCTGCACATCAAAAGACCTCATTCAGCTCATTCATTCACAATCTACCCACAAGCCATGCCTCGTTGTGCTTGTTTATGCTCCACCTGTCTGTGAGGCTGTGTGTGTGTGTGTGTGTGTGTGTGTGTAAAAGTCTGTGTTTGTGAGGGATGCTGTATCTGTCTGCCCTGGGAAACTGGTGAGACATCAAGTATGGGAGCAATGCAGGTCACTCCATGGAAAAATGGATGGCTTAATGGAGTCAGGCTGCCCTGTCCTTGAATCCTGACATTCGTCTCTCGTCCTCTTACTCATCCCCAGAGACAGTTCAAGCCAGTTATCACAAACTACATCCGGAGAAAAGTCTGGGAATGACGTGCCAAAAAGCAAAGGATAATGTTTATTACTGCGGATTTACCTTGCGTTCTTTTCATGGACGTATAATGTTATTACACTGCAAGTCTGTGCCTCTGTTGCCGTCCTGCTCAGAACTACCAGTCTATGTCCTGTGGCTTCATCACTCAGCTGCTGTGATGAACGGATTCAGTTGTAGCTCTAATGGAAGATGCCTGTCAGTCTCACGGATTGGGATTAGCTCTTCAGACCTTGAGGAATTGTAAGAGTTCCCATTTGTATCCACCCACAAAACAAAAGAGCCATTATAACTCAAAGTGAGAGCTGAGAAATAAGTCGTTCACTCGCACAGAAGATTGACCACTAGCTCCATTTGTCTGTTTCTCAGGCTTCATCAGCTGTGAGGCTGATGAGATGAGGCAAAATTGTCTTGACTAAGTTTTTGCCTTCATGCAATTAAATGTGAAATATATCTTCAAAGATTAACTTAATTGGCATAAAACTGAGGAATGTATCAGTCTAGATTTTGGAAACTGATTTCATTGCTCCTCAGGAACATCCAGATAAAGAAACTCTCCCGAAAACATTGTTAATTTACAATGTTGCTAAAATCAATGAACACGAATCAATGACATAGGTTTTAAACATATTAGAAAAGTTAAATGTAAAAAAGAAAATCTCTGAGTGATGAAAAATATCAGTATTAAAAAATGTAAATAAAGCAATTAAGGTTAAAGTATTTTTCTGGACTTGATTGACACAGGCAAACAAGCAGGTGCAGTTGTAGAGTTTTATCACTGTGGGTGACTGAATTAGCTGATTGCCACCAGACAGGATATACAGTGTACATAAATTAGAAAACAATGTATTGATGTCTGTACAAAATTTCAAATGGTTGACCACATGTTTGAGTCCAGACCCAAATGTCACTGCCATTTCGACAGCCGGGAAAGTCACATGGCTAAAACCTTTAAATAAAAAACAAACCCAAGAATAGCTGATTGTCAACATTTCTGTCCTTGAAAACCAGATGAACAGATTCAATTCAAAGTCCTGGTCAGTATTTATGCATCTTTGCATGTGGGTGGGTTGTGTCTGGGTCTGGATATACTAGCTCTTCAAAACACCAATTTCAATTTTCATATTTAGATTTCATATCTTCAAAGTATTGAATTACTCTTTGACAAGACCTTGTTGACTTTGAGCTACAATGTGCTGCGTGCTGAGTGGAGCTGCATCAACATTTTAAAATGCAGCGCATGGAGAAAGTTTTTCTGCCTGAAAGCTTAAAGTTAACCAAGTAGTTTTGTTGCTTAAACTTGAGCAAAGTGTAACTGCAAACTAAAGCCAGAAAGGCTTTGTGGAAGTAAGCCCTGAAGGCAAATTTCTTTCAACAGACCAAAAACTGGTGCCTCTAATGGGACCTTGTGGTTAAACCTGACAAAAATCTTGAGTTAAGTAGTGGGTCTCCTGTCATCTCTCTGCCGAGGAGCCCTTTGTAATAATGAAAGCTTTATCTGACATCTAGGAGAAGAAAGAGGTCTAGCGGTACTGAGACCAAATCTGTTTCAAGATAAAGCTTCCCTCAGGACCTTGAATGTGTAGAAAAGAGAAACCTCTTTTCATTCAGGTTCAAAATGTTTTATGTCTTCTCCCCCTTCTTTGGCAGCCCCTGTCCATTTGGTTACGAAAAGATAAGAGGGTCATTCATCTTTTGTCTTTGTAGAGTAATAAAATGATTAAGTCAATTAAAAACCAGCCAATTTTATCCGTGTGGAAAAGCTTCTATGGCACTAAATTATCAAGCCCTGGTGCTCTATCTTTACTCTCACTCTCTCTCTCACACACACACACACATAACAAGCACACATCTTTGTTCATTCATCTGTATTTATTTGTCAAGTGATACACATGAAAAAGTTGTACTTCACTTTGGCACAGGGGGGAGAGAGGATCGGCCACTAAACAGAATGTAGGTGTTTCAATCCCCGGCTCATCCATTTTTTTAACATTACAACTGCACCTTTCAGACAAGAACTGTGGAGAAAGTCCGTACCCAATTCTGTGGATATGCCTTTCACACATGAACAATGCAGGACAAGTCAACACAAACATGTCCGGAGCGTTTTGGTGTGGGGTGGCACAGCAGGCGGAGGCAGGAGTAACTTTATTTCCACTGAGATACTGTGTTTTTGTTTACAGCACGTTGACACTGGCATGCACAAAACTGCATTGATGTTATTGACGTAGTAATGACTACAAACGTGGGAGGAGCACCACGGCAGCCTCACCAACCTGACACCGGTGAAACAAATAGGTACATACTCAAAAGGAATGTCTCATTTTGCAAAGGTCATCGTCAGCCTACAACCATGTAAAGGTCCAAGGTTTGTCTGTCTCTCCGTCCGTCTTCTTTGGTTCGGTGACAGAGACTTGGCTGGAAGCCATTAGTCCAGATGACAACAAAAACCATCTGTCCCTGTGCTCATCATTAACCCTGCTGGCTGTGTCCCAGCCACTGTGCTGACACAGATAGAGCAAAGATATGGACGGGGCTCACAGCTGAAATAACTGGCAAAAGGTTGACATACCACAGCACAGACGAACGATTCCATCATAGCCTGGCACATTTTATTGTGAGCCGCAACAGAATGATTCTTGGCTTTTTTTTTTTTTTTGTGCTTACTGCCTGTAAGGAATGTCATCATGCTGAAGCTGACATGCATATTTCTTTTAGGAAGGATGAGGATTCCTCTCTCCAGTATGTATTGTTAAACTAGTTCTACACAATGCAGTCACTGACAGGTTTTAGTACCATATGCCGTGATTACATTTTTCATCATCCTTAATGCACTGCAAAACAGAATTTGATCTAAATACAGATGTTTGTATGTGTAATTTAAGCTTGCAACTAAACAACACAGTTGTGATATGCAGTCAAAATGAGCCTGATCCTCTGATGCCTTGTGTGAAGTGTTCACTTTTCAGTGTCATGGTGGTGACGCATCACAAAACCCACATTCAAACATCAAACAGTGATATTTATCAAAAATCACACCTGTCCCATGAGTTGAAAACCCTCCAGTGTGATTTCAGGCATCTTTGCCTACAGTGCATATGAGCATGTTAATGGTGCTGTTGTACATATCAAATAAAAAACAACAACCTTCTGCTCGATTAAGCAAAGCAATCTGATGCCTGACACTATGCCAGATGCAGAATACTCAAGAAAAATCATAAAAGAAAAAGATGAGATACAGTTTATTTAGATTTGTATTGGTATTCATTCAGCTGAAGATATTGGCCATTTCAGATATTCTAATACGCTTCTTTTGTCCCTCTGGAAAAGGCTGATGCATAAATATTTATACAGTAGTGGATAATATTTAGAAATTATTTATAACTTATCTTTTATCAGAGGCAGTAATGTGATATTCATGATAAAAACGCTCCACCAGAGATGTGGCTTTATCCTTTAGAAGAGGATCCAGTGCCTGAGAAGAGTAAAAAGCTTTTAATTGACCATTTCAACTTTCTGAATCTATGCACAGATGGTTTGCCACATGCAAAGTTTCTATTGGAATAAGGAAAACAAACCTTAAAGCGAGTTTTAGTGTATCAAACTAAATTTGACAATATAAAACGGTGAGGATTTCACAGCCAGTGAAAGCAGCTGGAAGAGAAAATGCCCTTGAAAAGAAAAAGTGCTCGGTGTGAGATACGATCAGCCACTGACAACATATTTCTTTCAAAAAGCTCTGCTGAAACTGTACAATTAACGTCATGATAGCATAGCAGCAGTGATTAAAGACACCCAACATGTTGCCACAGCACCAGATATATGTCCAAGCTCTGCCATCAAGCCCCATATGAACCGACCCTACTACTCTCAATACAGAAATACCTCTGCAGGTTGCCTGTGTCATCTGGATGAATGGGTCATGATGGGTATGGTCAGAGGTTGAAATCTCTCTGTAGACAGTAGGACACAGCCTGATGTTTCAGACCTAAGAAATATTGCTTGTATTAATCTACTCACACAGTTTTTCAATGTCTTTTTTTTTCATGGCAGACAGGCACACAAAATATTTAAAAAATACCTTTTTGACTTATGACTCAATCTCTAATACACATACAGATTAGAGGAAAGCATTTAGTATGTTTCATTTGTATTTACGCCGCTCATATGCTTCTGCCTTGAACCTCACGTCATGTTTTTCCTCACTCGCCCACACACACTCATTTTAAGTTGGAAAACCTTTCCTTGATTGAAGAGTTTCTGCTGAATCTGATCTTTTACTTGAGCTGTTGTACAGAGAAGCATCAAAATGATCAACTGACTTTGACAGGCCATCAGCGCAGTGAGCAACCAGTAAAGCGTTCTCATGTTTGTCACTCCTACATATTGGCAGGACGTGGCAGAGGGACACGGGGAATTGACTTGTGAGGAGAGGTGTTAGTGTATGTGAGCGAGGAATGGTTGATTAATCTGTTTTTGTGATAAACATAAAAGCATTCTTTCCAATTGAAAGGCAGCATCTTGTCTGGGTTACAATCCTCTGAGAGTTTAACAACACACTGCAATTGGCTCAATTTAAATAGGTTTACAAAATGTCACTTTTAATTAATGCAACGGTAATTACCATCTTATTCAGGGAGAGGTGGGCTTTTACAATATAAGCAAAGTATTCTAGTGTGATCCACACATATGTTTGTTGTATTTAAACCACTGTCTTTAATTAGATGTTCATTGCCTGTACATCAACAAGATGGATTAAGTAACTCTGCTCAAATCATGAACATATGTGATAACACCCACACACAGTTGGAAACAGAATGAATTGTGCAGACTTATATTAAAACTGGCAATTTCCCTCTCAAAGCAGTTTTGCAACATAAAAAAATAAACAAGATCTGACGGGTGGAACCTTCTTAGGCTCACCTATCCCAAGATCCATTAGCCATTAGCTGGTGACAGGGCTAGCAAGCCAGCTAGCTACGCTCCAGCTAGGGCAGGACAAGCTCATTCTCATTTCAGGGACACAGCTACTCTCTCCTCTTAAATGTATTCAGTGTACAATCGAGTGTTACGTTTAATTTGTTGTGTTGCTGTTCTTGGCATCATTGTCCTTTTTGCATGTATTGTATTGCACCCAATTGGCATATCTGGAGCAACATCTGTGATCTTTTAGACATATTTACATATACAGGTTGATTTGTTAATATGGTAATGAAATAAAGTCCACATACAGATGTGATAGTGGTGTATGAATGGGTTAAACTTTCACACAGGAGTCTGGGCTTCAATTTCAGGTTTAATTCTTGATTTTGTATGTGTCGTATTATTTTAAATTCAGCAACACTTCGTTGAGGGTTAGGCACCAAATTATCTATTTTAAGGTTGCTGAATATTTATCTGCACCGGGCAATCTTTTACAAATAGATTAATTCAATTTATTTGTTGGCTTTGAAAAGGCTGTAAGCTGAGCTCAAAGCCAACGTGCACGCGCGCGCACACACACACACACACACACACACACACACACACACACACACACACACACACACACACACACACACACACAATATAGTGCCTCTCGACATGTTCATTTAATGTTATGTTAGAAAGCCAATTACCAGAGTTATTAGATCTTGTAACATCTATGTTCCATGCTTATCGCCTCACTGACACTAATAAGATTTAGTTCTTGGATAGAACACAGTCATATTAGAATAGTATAGAAAGAGGACAGAGAGCTAGCTGTGAAGGGGAGTGGGGGAGGACATGCAGCAAAGGGCCACGGGTCGGAATCGAACCCGTGCGGCAGCTCTACCAGGTGAGCTATACGCCGCCCCTTGCACTTTTCTCTTGATGACCAAACAATAAAATCAGAGCGGGGGAGTTGAGGTGAGGAGGTCATCTCGACTTCAGCCACAGAAACCACCTGTTTGGCTTATGCTTTCCACAAATACAAACAGGGCAAAGGGGACTGCAGGTGTGAAGGGCATTTCAAAACAAAATGACATTGCTTATTTCATGATGCAAATGTATTAACTGGTCAGCTGCCTGTCAAGAAGAGATGCTGTTAGCTCACAGGTGGCATCAGTTTCCATTCCAATGTGTAATTTAGATAATATTTTCCAGTAGTAATCAGTGAATTAGACTCAACCTCTGCAAGCTATAAAGCAGACGGACAGTAGTGAAAAATGTCATCACCAGACAAACCCTGAAGCTGCTCCATAGATACTAAGTAATGAAGATCTCCCCAAGTCATAATGACCCAAGCACTGTGGGGATTGTCCTGGAATAAGCCCACAAGTTGTAGTTCACTGCTTTAATCCTTACAATTAAATAAGACTCATTTAAATGCAACAGACACTCCTAGATGGAGCCACTTCATCAAGTCAAGACAAACTTAGAGAGACAGTTGTTTGTGAGGTGTGGTTTTTATTCGAAAATCCGGAAAATAGAACAAAAATAATTTAGTTTTATGGTGAATGTTCCATTTTAAGTGCCCTGCATGGCAGCTACCAAGAGGGGAGGAGTGATTAATGGAAGCAAGAGCTGGAACAACACCATATTACATCCTGAAGTGCTTGGGGAATGGTGTGTGTGTGTGTGCGTGTGCGTGCGTGCGTGCGTGCGCTATACAGGGGGCTGGGGCTGGCAGAGATTTCATTCTCTATCAGTCACATCAAAGTTCATGTCTACCTTGGGTGGTTCAGTGATCGTTCAAGAAGAAATTAAAGCACAGTAAATTCAATGCAGTGGTTTCAATGTGCGGCTCAAAACAAACAGAGTCACATATCTTTTATTGAGAATAATCCTTGTGATCCTTTATTTAACTGCACTAACCAAAGTTTACAATCCAATTTTCTCTAGGTTAAAGTTTATTTAGCAAATATACAACTATTGGCTTGGGATTAGAACTGGACAATAATTGAGTGCTATCGACTATCATAGTATTGTCTACAAAATTATACAAATTAATATTTCCAAGCAAATTTATTAATACACAAAACTAAATCAACAGCGGGACATAGTCAATTATTTTGACTATTTTGGACATTATTTTGCGGAAAATATTGATCTGTGAATATTGTACTTATTAGATATATAATATTGATTTCAGGTGTTTCCCCCAAGTCTACTGAAAACACAGGACACAACTCATCTGTGCACGGGAGGATTTCTTTCAGGGAATTATCTCACAGACCCTGGATGGTTCAAACATCATATGTAATAGACATATGCATATTGATAATAATGCAGATATTCACTCAGATGTCCATGACTCTAATTAGTCAAATTAATTGATAAAATTGTGTCAAAGAAAAATTAAGAGGTATTATTGTATTGTTTGTCTCCCTGTGTTAAATGTGTAGAGTTGAAAGGCATGTGAATTTGTAACCGATGTATTTTGTGTCATTATTGTTGCAGAGACAAAGCACCCCCCTTGCTCCCAATGGTAATGTAATGATTGAAGCAAATAATGTCTGTCCTCCGTCTGAACCTTCCCAAGTGCACACTGGAGGATGTCAATCATCCCCAGAATGTACAAAATATGAATCACTGCTATTGAGACTGAATAAAAACTCCAACATTTCCCAGAGAAAAAAGATCAAATGCATGACTGGAAAGGCTCCTTAAAAGGATTGCATTATAAACACAGCCGTTTCCCTCAGCAAGAAAAATCTTATAGTGAGCCAGAGTTGCATAATAAGGCAAACAGACTGCAGGCTACATATTTACACAAACTGGGGTCATAAAACCATCTCTCCTGAGTCATTTGTGCTCAGGGCAAAGTGCTCTCAAGGAGAGAGATTTATTTGGCTTCATTATGTTTGCATGGCGAGGCTGGTGCAGCCATCATTTCTATTAGACACTTTTCTGGCCCATTAAACCTCATTACATATTGATCCTGTTCCCCAGGATGATAATGTTCCATTTATTTCCATTGGTTCCACTTCCGCCTCTTTATGCTTTCATTATTCATAAAGTGTCATTGAGTGCCAGTGGAGATACACACAGCCATGTTTGGATTACATGACACTTTGGCCTCCTAGGTGGAGTTCAGAGCAATACACACATTTGAATCATATGAGTAAACATCTGCAGAGAGTTTTCGACCCATCTCAATGTGTGCTTTGTTGACTTTAACTTATTTAACAGTCATCTCCAAACAACTATGATATTGAATCAATATCTACCTGCACATTAAAGATGGTGGTAAAACTCAAAGTGTTAAGCATATTAAACAAAGAGCATATAGAGGGATTGTTATTGTATCATCGGGCTGCTATGGGAGATAGAGAGGGTCGTCTACTTAACACAAGGTTGGTGGTTCGATTCCCCCCAACTCCAGTCTGCACTCTGAAAATACTGAAACCCCAAATTGCCCCTGATGGCTGCGCCAGTGTCGGATAGTTCACCGCAAAATGACAATTCACTCATTATCTACTCACCACTATGCCGATGGAGGGGTGGGTGAGTGCACAAAACACTGCTGGAGTTTCAGGGGTAAACAGCATTGCAGCCAAATCCAATACAATTGAAGTAAAATGAACTCCTTCTTCTGATGTAAAAAAAAACACAGAAAAAAACTAATAACATGCCTCCATACTGCTCATGTGGTGTCATCCAAGTGTCCGCAAGCCTCAACATTCATACTCGACTTGAAACTGGGTCATTTACACCGTGTGTAAATGACCGACTCGACATTTAGGCTTAAACGCTGTTTACCCCTGAGACTCCAAAAGTGTTTTGTGGACTCAAACACTTAACCCACCCCTCCATCGGCATAGTGGTGAGTAGATGATGAGTGAATTTTTATTTTTCGGTGAACTATCCCTTTAAAGCTTATACCAGGCATGAGGCTATTATACTGCCAATATCCTCTACTCTATTCTTGAGTACTCAACTAGATCATTGGGCCTAATGCAAGAACACTTTCTAATTTTGTATCTATACCCCTCTTTTTCCTGCTAAGTTGTTTGAATGAGTACATACCAAGTCAAATTCACTCTTATGGATATGGATTATTGTGGGCCAATGTATTTGGAGTAAAATACCACTGGTATCTTTGGAATCTTGGCCAATGATTCCTAAGATGTTGTCATTAGACCCTTATGACAATGAAAGGTAAGTTTAACCATATAATAAACAACTATTAATGAAAAGAAAACACAAATAAAACCAAATGTATAGAATTTGAATAATGAAATAGTTAAAAAAATTGTAGACATCTTTTCTGCATTGTTTATTTTTTTAAATAAAAGTGTTGTCAAAGTATCATATCTGTAAACATTAATACAGATATGTCTTAGCTTGCTTGTTGCAGCCTGATGGACGCCACTAGCTCATAAAATTGTGCTATTGATTTCATCATGAGCATAATTGACGGCCACAAATTGGAATATTAAAGGGAGTATATAGTAGAGGCTACCTGCTACGCTCAGTGTGGACTAGTTTCATTCAAAAAAATGTAATTCTGCATTAAGTTAAGTTTTTAAGGTGTGTGTGGCCTCACAAGCCATATTCACAAAAGGTAGTAGGTATATAGTTAAGATTAAAATGAAGGCCAAGTTTAAAGTTGGGTGTGACATGATGTGGTAATAACTACAGCGTATTCATGGGTTGGAACATCAACATGTTGACAAGCATCACAGCTGGTGTGTTGTCTTCGCTGAACATATCAGCACATTCAGCTCATATGTGCTCCCATCTGTGACATGTTAATATTCATCCGTCTTCATGCAATTTGCATGTTTACATTTGCACCCTGCTGATTAAACAATAAACATCCTTCCACTTGTAAAATTCTTGATACATATATATTTATTTAACGTTATTTATTGTGTTGCTATCTGCATCCCTCTCCGTGCTTCTTGCCATCACTGTCTACTCCCGGTCTTTGATTTATCTGATGTCCTGTTTTCTGCACTTCTGCTTCTGCTGCTGCTGCTGCAACGATGCAATTTCCCTGTGGGGATCATTAAAGTTTCATTTCATCCCCCTCTTACATAAACCTGTTTTACTCCCCCCACCCTTTTTAAATTGCCCTCTGGTCGTCCCTCACGAAGCACTGAATCATCGATGTCCTCTTGAAACCTTCCAGAAATAAACTTTTTAGGAAATCAGAACAGCCAAATGAACTGGCATCAATTCACATTTTCAGTGGATATGGATTATTTTAAACTTCAAAAAACAAAATGTGATTCCGTTCGTACTTGGGAACCTCATGTGGAAAGGGCGGCTTAATGTCATTGTCAAAACCCTGCTATGCTGTACAGTGTGTTAAAGTCTAAAAAACAAAACTTACCCTTCAGTATCTGTGTAGTTTCACCTCCTATATTTCTACCATTTCCACTGATCATCCTGAAACCCATCTGATTGGTTCAAATAGAGTTCTACAGCTCCTAGTTTTGAGAGTAAGTAAAAGACTTTACAGCTGTTTCTAGGTTTCTGCTGCCTGTGCTCTGCCCCGGTTGTACCAGCTGAATAGTTTGCTTCTGGGCTGTCAAGTCACTTCACCCCCACCGCCTTTGTTGTTTGTCCGCTGCGTGATCAGCCGCCTACAAAACAGCATGCGGTGATGTTTGTGTGCATGGCGGGGACAGGAACACGGTGACAACCCCTCAGTGGTCGTTCTCACTGTCACCGGGGTGAGGTCTCTGTCTGAGGCCACCTGGCTTCCCTCGGAGGACATAATTTATGATGCTAATGAAATGTGAGCATGCCTAGGCCATCAGAAAGCAGGTGATGAATCTGCTGCGCCGAGCTCGTCATCCATCACCGAGGTCCCCCCCGCCTGTAGAAGCCTACAGGAAGCCCGAGCCTGTTCCTCTCTGATTAATGTTGAGACTGATGCACCTCCAAGATTATCTCCTCTGATCGTGTCATCTCTTTGTTATTGCTGCTGCAGGCTTTCCGATTAGATCATGGACTCGGGGCTCTATTTTAATACAAAGTCATTGTGAGAAATGTTTGACTTTGCCTAAAGATGAACTAAATCATCAAGGAGAATAACACATGTACTGCTGCACTGCGAGGCTGCTCTGTGGAGTTGAAGCTGCAGTAGATTTCCTTTTTGCTGTTCCCTAATTTAACCTTGCTTATTTTTCCATTAGAGAAAAGTTTAGTTACATGCCAGTTATGCCAGATACATCTTTTGTTTCAATGCAGATTGGATCCATTTATTTTCACTCAGAGACAGAACTTTTGAACAGGCAGTGGGGGAATTTGCAATTACATTTATCTGAGAATGTTCGTTGCTTTGTACACTGAAAAGTAATTTTGTCCAGTGGAGATTTGCAATCACTGCTACGGCTGCTGAATTTAAAGTCTTTTAGGCATGTTTATTGAAGCCCGGCAGTGTTTATCTGTGTGAAAGTTTTCACCCTCCAGAACGGCTGCCTTAATAAAGGTGCTTCAAATATATGCAAATATATACCCCTCCCCCTCTCTGTCCTCGCCTATCTGTCTATGGACAAATTTCATTTTTCATGCAACAAAGGATGGAAGCGGAGATTCCAGATAGCTCAGTGGGGCAGGGTGGCTCTAATATTTCTGTTGCAACTGTTATGTTCATTGCAGGGCTACAATAAAACATTAATCATTATAATGTTATCAACAAATCCTTTATCTGTTCATAAGAAGTTAATTGCGGAAATACCCCGAGCTAAGGTACAGTGGATCCAAAATATTTGCGGTGCAGACTTCCAGCCAGGCTTCAGATTTTATGCCACGCTACAGGCACAGCCTGAGACTGGACCAGACTGAAATATTTCAACCAGTCGCATGGATTGTCAAAATATTTGCTCTAGACATTCATGTCATTATTAGATGACAGCCATCTTCAGGTCAAAATCTGATAACCCTTTGATGACAGCAGGATTATTGTAGGCTGAAGGTGTAATCTTGTGTTATCGCGCTGTACCAGTGCAGTACCTACCAATATCTATATGAAGGTATCAAGCAACGAGATGTAAACTTATGGAATGAGGGGAAAGGAATTCAAGATTATACAAAGAATTTACACTATTAAATATAATTTGTACTAGGTGCCTATTCTATCATTACAGGGTATGTAAATTGGGTTTAGTCAGTTTTAATACAAAAATGTAAAATGTATTCAAACGTGTGTTATTTTGTTAATATTCAAAATGTACAATCTACAGTAGAAGGACTTTAGACCATCTAAAGTACTTTGCCGTGTGATCCAACAGAGGGCGATCACTATCTGCTCGACCTATGACATGGCCTCTCGACCAGTCAGTGACATAGGCCAGTAGTGATACGTTGTTTTGTCTATCGGCCTCTGTAAAGTGTCTCAGCTGGTGTTCACCTGTAGTAGCTTTTAACTGGATGCTCCTTTATGGCCTTGTGGCTCCACCTGCCATCAGCGGACAGAGTTCACCCACCCCTTGATGTCGTCCACTTGTTTCAGTATAAATCACTTGACCATTTTGAGGTTGTTAAAATGTGTTCTCCCTGGAAATTGTGTTGGACCAGCATCACAGCTCCTCCAGGTCCCAGCTTACATTTTTACAGCTCTGTGCACGACCTCTTTTCTTCCCAGGAAATAGATACAAATATATAGCTCAATAAGGTATGAATCACAACACATATATATGGTTAATGTACTTTCCTGACTGCAAACTTGATTAGTTGTATGCCTCTGCTATGGAGGTTGTGTTTTCATCTGCACTTGTTTGTTTCTTAGCTGGCGGGATTACACAAAAACTATTTTAGATTCTCTTAAACTTGGCCACTATTTCTTCCATGTTATGAGGGAAATAATTAAAAATGTTGCAAAGTAAATTAGACGTAATGGAGTGGAAGTTCCCCCTTTGTTACATTTAGTTACAGTGTAACCACAGGTTATTTGACCTGAAATATGAAGCATCGTTAGTTCCCGTTATCTTAAAGTACCACATTCTTATATTATATACTGATATGAATGGTTGACTTCATTCCCAGTTCTGGAAATGAATCCATTTGTCCCAGGGTAAATAGAGTTTGACAAACACAAAGTCATGTCCAGTTGTTTAAAGCCTTGATCATCTGCAATGTATTATTAACAATATTTTTAAATATATATATATCAACATAGAATAAAAAATAAACATTAGACTTCAAAAGTTTATTCCAATTAACTTTTTGTGAACTAAGAGTGACATGAACATGGAAAACATTATATTATATATCCGTAAGTATCAGTAGAGGTTTTGGGAAAAATAAAAAATATTTAGGCTATGGTATTATGTAATGGTTAAAACAATATTTTGGCAACTTAAACCCATAACTTTAAAAATTGAATAAATATTCGAGTGAGAGAAAGCACAAACACACGAGCAGAGAAGTTTCTTATGTAAAATAAATAGTATATACACTACCGTTCAAAAGTTTGGGGTCACCCGGACAATTTCGTGTTTTCCATGAAAACTCACACTTTTATTTATCAAATGATTTGCAAAATGAATAGAAAATATAGTCAAGACATTGACAAGGTTAGAAATAATGATTTTTATTTGAAATATTAATTTTGTTCTTCAAACTTTGCTTTCGTCAAAGAATACTCCATTTGCAGCAATTACAGCATTGCAGACCTTTGGCATTCTAGCTGTTAATTTGTTGAGGTAATCTGTAGAACTTTCACCCCACGCTTCCTGAAGCACCTCCCACAAGTTGGATTGGCTTGATGGGCACTTCTTGCGTACCATACGGTCAAGCTGCTCCCACAACAGCTCAATGGGGTTGAGATCTGGTGACTGCGCTGGCCACTCCATTACAGACAGCATACCAGCTGCCTGCTTCTTCCCTAAATAGTTCTTGCATAATTTGGAGGTGTGCTTTGGGTCATTGTCCTGTTGTAGGAGGAAATTGGCTCCAATCAAGCGCTGTCCACAGGGTATGGCATGGCGTTGCAAAATGGAGTGATAGCCTTCCTTATTTAAAATCCCTTTTACCTTGTACAAATCTCCCACTTTACCAGCACCAAAGCAGCCCCAGACCATCACATTACCTCCACCATGCTTGACAGATGGCGTCAGGCATTCTTCCAGCATCTTTTCACCTGTTCTGCGTCTCACAAATGTTCTTCTGTGTGATCCAAACACCTCAAACTTTGATTCGTCTGTCCATAACACTTTTTTCCAATCTTCTTCTGTCCAATGTCTGTGTTCTTTTGCCCATATCAATCTTTTCTTTTTATTGGCCAGTCTCAGATATGGCTTTTTCTTTGCCACTCTGCCTCGAAGGCCAGCATCCCGGAGTCGCCTCTTCACTGTAGACGTTGACACTGGCGTTTTGCGGGTACCATTTAAAGAAGCTGCCAGTTGAGGACCTGTGAGGCGTCTATTTCTCAAACTAGAGACTCTAATATACTTGTCTTCTTGCTGAGTTGTGCACCGGGGTCTCCCACTTCTCTTTCTACTCTGGTTAGAGCCCGTTTGTGCTGTTCTCTGAAGGGAGTAGTACACACCGTTGTAGGAAATTTTCAGTTTCTTCGCAATTTCTCGCATGGAATAGCCTTCATTTCTAAGAACAAGGCGAGTTTCACATGAAAGTTCTCTTTTTCTGGCCATTTTGAGAGTATAATCGAACCCACAAATGTGATGCTCCAGATACTCAACTAGCTCAAAGGAAGGCCAGTTTTATAGCTTCTCTCACCAGCAAAACAGTTTTCAGCTGTGCTAACATAATTGCACAAGGGTTTTCAAGGGTTTTCTAATCATCCATTAGTCTTCTAAGGCGATTAGCAAACACAATGTACCATTAGAACACTGGAGTGATAGTAGCTGGAAATGGGCCTCTATACACCTATGTAGATATTTCATTAAAAACCAGACGTTTCCACCTAGAATAGTCATATACCACATTAACAATGTATAGAGTGTATTTCTGATTAATTTAATGTTATCTTCATTGAAAAAAACAGTGCTTTTCTTTGAAAAACAGGGAAATTTCTAAGTGACCCCAAACTTTTGAACGGTAGTGTATATATATATATAGAGTATATTTTTCACTAAAAGCTTTTATAATTTTAAATCACATTATAGTAATGTTGAGTCCTTTTGATATAATGTGTTTGTTTTAATTTAGCTCTAGCACATGATCAGTTGACGACATTGAAATGAAACAGAGATAAAATCAAAGGCTAAGAAGCGACAGTGTCTCAAGCATGACTTAATTAAGACCGTCAACATTTGCATTTGTGTCTGCACATTCGCTGCATTAGGATCCATGTCTGCATAATTAAATAGGAGAAGAGAACTACTTCGACTGGTGTTAGCGTCTTTCTCTAGACGTCGGTGGTTACGCTCATTTGAGCTGCTCTGTCCCAGTTCCCCCAGCATGCACTGGTCTCTGTGGTGAGTCTACATGAAACAACCCAGCGAAGACCCCCTGCTCCTCCACCCCCGTCCTTCCCCGCTGCCGTCATCTCCAATAGCTTTCCTCCTTGCCATGATGAAGTGTCGGGCTCTGCCCCCGTTGCTCTCCTCCCTCACATGTAGACTGGTGAGCCAGCACAGTAGAGAAAACAGGCCCAGCTGGTGTGAGACATGAGGCAACACTTTGTGCAAACCACTATGGATGATATGTTACCGGGCTGCACAGCATGAAAAGAAAACCACTTCTAAATTAATTAGCTGCAGTCTGAAAGGTAATTAGTTTGAAAGTGTCAGGGATTTACTTTGTGTGAGAAGCTCTTTCTGTGAAGGAACAAAGTTAAAAGAAAAGCAGTATTTGACAAGTACCCGTGCTAATGCCTTAGTTCTCTCTGCTTTATGTTTGTCTTTAAAAAAAATCAGCTGTTATCATGTCTCATAGCAAAGCTTTGACAAATCACAGCTTCCTTTTTTCGTACACCCTTGAACACTTTGTACTTGTTTACCTATGCTAATATTGTTTCTGAAGATATAACGACCTTGAGGCTGACACCAATTAAAGAGAGCGAGAAGAAACTAAAACACCCGCTCCCTTGTAAACAAATTTTAATGAATTCTTGTGGAAACGAGATGTGAAGGGGGAAAAAAACCTCATCATTAAATACTCTAGGTTTTCTTGTTCTCAAAGCGTCTTGTTTGTCGATAATGTAAGCATGTGTTTTGTTAGCGAACACCACAGAGTCTGATAAATAAATAATTGATCGTGGGGGTTTAGAGTTTGTTTGCTCTTGTTGGAATCAAAGATAAAATTAACACAAGAATCAGCCACATTGTACATTTTTTCTGGTTTTGAACCCTGGGCTCTCCAGAGTGAGCACACATAAAAAAACAACGTTTTTTGGTTGAGGCTTGACATAACTGCTACATATACGCAACACATGGAATTTAAATGCCATGTTGACCTTTAGATTCTCTTTAGATGTGTTATTTTATCTCTGTCTTACCAGCATTGCATTTACCTGCATTATTCCCGCACCACTGCCTCCAAAGAGGGGCTCATGCTGTCTGTCAGGCTAATGTAAATTTCTGCTGGGCGCTTACATTGAGATTTTATTCACAATGGCTTGTGGCATAACTCCATTTTACAGCAGTCAACCCCAGTCTGTCACCTTGTACAGAAGGAAATTGTAAATGTGAAAAATATGCTCCTTGCTGACATCTTTAACTCCACTTCAGATTTGAATAGCCGTTCCGAAACACACGATTTAACAGCCACTATACAGCTCACACTGACAGCTTTATTCTTATTCCACTGTCCCCCGTGTCTGTATTTCTTACTGCTGCCAAAAGCTGCAGTGATCATTGTAGTTATTTCAAATAGGCATCTGTTAAGAGTTCTAATGAAAATGAAAGTGCTATCACCTCAAAATGCAATAATACATCTGGTCTGTATTGGAGGGGCTGCGGATCGGTGGGGACTTAACACATCTATTCTGGGACTGCCCAAAGCTCCTGGGTTTCTGGAAGAACGGTCAATAAGAGATTAAACAGATTTTGGGTATTAACTTTGCTCTAGATCTAGATCCTGAACTTATATATTAGGAATACTACTTGATAATGTGACGGACAGGGACTTGGTTTCTTTATTGAGAACTATGCTCTTGATAACAGTTTCCTGGTTGAAGCTGCAGCGCCCCAACATATCACAATGGAGAGGCAGGGTAAAACAGGTCTTTTTCATGGAGAAAATCACAGCAAGATTACAGCTGAAAACATGGTAATCGCTTTCTTTTTTTTTTCTTTCTCTGTTCTTTCCTGTACTTATTTAATTGTTTTTAATTTAAATTGTATTTCTGACTACAGGTGCAATTGCTTTCTTTATTTCTTTTATTAATTTAAGTTATATCTCAGGGATAAGCCATAAAATGCAGAACAATAATTTCATGACAATGCTCAGCACAGACACAGTTGGCTGTTGGCTAATAGCAGTAGCCAGGCTGATAGCGATAGCCAGGCTAGTAGCATTCATCAAGCTGATGTTGCCAGGTTGTGATTGTAAGTTGTCTTTTTCCACCATGGACTGTATATAAAGACCGATGACACAAATGCTTCCTAAAAGTGAAGCCAAAGTGTCTCGATTGCCGCCTGGTGGCTGGCTGCTGCCTCCTCCATGTTAGTAAATGGGATATGGACCAAACTAAAAAGTCAGGTCTTTCTTATCACACTTATGTATGTCCAAGTATAAATGTTCCTGCTAAATTTGGGTTTAATAATTAGTTATTTGATGCTTTAAAAACAGGGCGAAATGTCATGATTGAAAGTTTAGACTCACGATTGATGGAGCATGTGTGTTGGTGGGACCTCACTTCTGCACCTCCGTCCCTCGATCCCCACTGCACAGTCTCCAAATGCACAAGATGAGAGGGTTCATGTCCAGCATATGTTGGCTTCATTTCTGGATAGTGGAAGGTAGTGACGACTCATCATCCATATCTATATTCAGTGTATGGTTTCCAATTAAAACATTTGCTGAAGTTGTTCTAAACTATAGTGATCTGACCTAATTTCACTCCTTTGTTAGCCAATCAGGCTTCTGTGTTGGATTAACAGACTTATTGGGACTTTGCCTAAACTACACTTACTCACAAAACGTTATGCCAGCCTTACACCATATCTGCAAACAGCATCAATAAACTTTATTATATTTGACTTCCAGCTCTCATGTTGCCAGTGTGAAACCAAACAGAGCGCAGCTGCCATGTAACAGTGGGCCAACAAAGACCTAACAGTGGCCTGCAAACAAGCCATCACATCACAATTAATAATGTTGCCGTAGCACACAGCTTACAACATGTCAAAATATTATTCTTCACAGCTTGTGTGGACCAAATGTGTTTTGTCATGCTCGGCATCCTGCGGTATACAGATCTGATGGGTCGTGGGGGTAGCAGGGGCTGTGTTAAAGGAAACAGATCTTTGTTCAGGCTCAGCCGACAAGGCTTTGGGGCTGTAATGCCCCACTGCAGAGTACCTGTGTCCAGAAATCCACTCAGAGCTAAGCAGCTAGCCCTCATGTGGTCAGCGTGATTACACTAATACGATTATCTCTTGCTTTTCTATCCTGTCTGGATTAGAATATCGGATAGCTGAGTAGAGAGAAACATATTTTAGACCTTAGCGATTTAAGAGATTACGAGCCCCAGCGGGACAGCACCATCCTCCACACCCTCACCCACACTGATTGCAGAACACATGTAGACCTGTATAATACACTTACCCCAAAAAAGAGTGCTAAATTGCATGTGCATTGAAACAGATTACACATTTGGTTGGTGGGCATTTTATGGGAGATCAACTAAAAAGAACAGGTGGGGGGGGGTGGGGGGGGACTGGTGGAAGAGATGCCTGTGACCAATATTGCGATGCAGCAGCAACAGTTCATGTTCTGTGGCATGAGCGCTCAGGCACGACACTCGGGCCGTTGTAGCGAACAAGGAGCGCACACCAGGCAGCCGGCCGGCCTGTATCTGGTGGGACGATCAGTGCCCTGGCAAGAGAGGGATTATTTTTGCTTCTGTCAATCCAAACATGCTGACACGAGCAGAAAAAAACCGTTCTGTCCGTCTTCTTCCTGCCGTCTCCTCCTCAACAACTGCAGCCATCTGTGCCTAACGCTGTGCCAATTAGCACCTACCTTTCAAACGTACTAAATATAGACACAGTCACAACCACTGCAATTATTTTCAGGCTTTGTAAATTACATTGCCTGTGCTGAATTAAAGTATTCGCATCTACTTCTCCCAATATTTTGAGCACTCGGGTAGAAACGCCCGATGTTGCATATTAATTAAGGCAAACGTACTAAATGGACAGCCCATGTTATTCTGCACGCAATCCTCAGTGCGATCAGGCCCTTACTGTGCTCCCCTGGTGGTTGACTGAGGATAGGGGCCTCATATCGCTCCATCAGTACCTTATGCTTCTTGTCAAAGAGGATTTGGAGCTTCACTCTGCCTGCTTACGTGGAGATATGTGCAAGATTCTTGTTTTTTGCATTGCCTTGCGTGATAAGCAGTTTAGTAGCGACATCTCTCCACAGATTTTTGTCATGCCATAGATTTGATATACTCTTGATTTTATTGTTGTGGTTTTCTTTTCCTTTTTTTCAAGCATATCCCGTGGACCTTAAATCAACAAATGTATATTGTTAGGGCTGCAAGAAACACTTACTTTAATTTGGTCATTGGTCTTTTAATTTGATGTATCAATTATATGTAGCTATTGATTTAAGGATTCAGCTCCATCAATGATTAAGAATCAAAATTGTCCAGTAAATGCTCACTTATTTAAAAAAAAAAGCTTAGTTTGAGGTCATCTTGTAAATTGGATCCTGTTTTGCTGTACGTTATCCCATCTTTAATGCTGTCTCTACACGTTTGGTAACCAGACCCACACTTCACCAGTGTAACTCTCACTTATCACGACTGCTGCCTCAAACCTGCTTTCTACGAACCTGCTGATTATTGACTTGGGTTGCGGCTAAGAGAAAGTGACTGTGCAATGGCTTCTAAACACCATGCAGCATCTAGGGTAATGTGTATATTTGCAGCCCAGCGG
This sequence comes from Hippoglossus hippoglossus, assembly GCF_009819705.1. Taxonomy (NCBI): domain Eukaryota; kingdom Metazoa; phylum Chordata; class Actinopteri; order Pleuronectiformes; family Pleuronectidae; genus Hippoglossus; species Hippoglossus hippoglossus. The sequence goes on from NC_047164.1 coordinate 20,161,578, forward strand.
GCTGACGCATAACAGCTCCCATTTAATAAGCAACAGCCTGCAGGGAGCCCTGGGTTTATTCATCCTCCAGTAGCTCCGTGCTGGATGCAGGAGCAGAGCAGCTGGCTGTGAACTTCCACTGGACACAGACACAGTATCAGCACTAGACTGGACTGGCTGGAGAGTCATTGATGTAGGTCACAGTGTGTCTCCTTGTGTAGTCAAGTGTGCCACTTGTGTCTGGATTTGACACCCGAGACTGGCTCATGTTTACTTTTGTCATAAATACACCAGTGAATACATTTATACACATAGACTGTCCTGTCTTTTAGGTTACAGGGGTTAAGCTGTTAACATGTTTGACCTGTGACCTCATGTGTGCATGAATAAACCAACAGAATATGATATGTTGTCTACTCATGTGTCCTCCCCCTCTGCAGCGTTTGACTTACCATAAATCATGGTGTCTAGACTGATGCAGCATAAGGCCAGTGTTGACTCCTTTAATGCTTTTCAATTACCTTTTCGCTTGCAACACACCTTACTGACTACCTGACTACTGGCATGCTTGTGAAAAATAATCAATTTTCTCTGATCTACAGTGTGTGGTAAGATTTCAATTAATATAATATTATATTTTCTAAAAAAGACAGACAGGTTTCAGTGCATATTTCTACTTTTGCTATTTTCTTTATTAATTAAGTAATTACATTTCTGTGTCAGAGATTTTACATAAAAGAAAATGTTGAATAAGAGAACATAGTTACCCCTTCTCAGGTTTCACACACTGGTAGTGTTAAATGTTTCTCATTCTCCATGGTCTTCCAGCTTTTAGTTAAAATGTTCTGTCCAATTGTAGAATAACAAGCTGACTCTGAGATGGAATATGTCCAAGTTTGCATCACTCTGTACATGACACAATTGTATCTTGTAGAGTATTTCTTGTTTTCGACTTCAGAAGAAAAGGAGGTCCGACATTGTGTGTTCTGTTTTGCACCGGAAAAAAAGAAAGAAAACTATGTATGTCGTCATGGCTGAGAAGCACTTTGTTGTTGTTTTTAGTCGCAGCTATGCAACATCCCGGTCAGCTTGCTCTCTCGCCCTCTCTCGCTATTTCCGGTTTCTGTCGGAGCCGATTATCGTAAGGTTTGATATTTACGATTCGAGACTGGGGAGGCTCTGACTCAATCTGTAGCATTGAGATGATTTTGTAAACCCCCCACACTTCAGGATTATTTGGGCAGATAATCAGCACAGAGTGACCTCCAGTCGGGAACGCCCCCGTGATTGTCGGAATGGGCAAATCAGGTCAAACATCGCCCTGATTATCCTTTAGTGTGCAGCAGCCTTAAGGGGAGCTCGCATCACTGAAAAGGACATGAGCTCCCCTGAAAGCCTAATCTGAAACATTGTGGTTTTATGTTAAAAATTACTGACTTTTTGATTTTCTGTACAATGAGGTTCCTGAAAGAAATAGGAGCTGCCCACAAACCACATATGTCACGATATTCATTTGGTGTGTATTGGTCGCACAGTGAGAGCCACGGAGAGAGACACACACAAACTGGATCTTATTTTTAATACCCTGCTAGTGACCACACTGCCACACACTTTCATGTGCGTGTATATGTCACTGAAAGTCACTGTGTAATTAAAAACTCTGCTGTATGTCATTTTCTTAACATTGATGTAGAAAAAAAAAGCCACATTAAATGGTTCGGTGTTGTTTCCACTTGCTGTGGAGGTGATAAATTGTGGGCTATTTTTGGAAACTATGGGTTTTCTTCATAACAACCCCAACATGTTTCCCTGATTAGGCTGCCAGATGAGGCTCAGTTTTTGCCAGGATTCATCATAGAAGAGACACCCTGGGATTCTCTTTTAGCCAACCACCCTTTTTGCTGCATTGATGTCTCATCTCTCCTGCTGTCGTTTCTTGATGCCCCCTGCCTCTTCTCTTCCATCCTCTGTTCTTTTGCCCTGGGCAACATCTCTCTCCTATAAGACAGAGATGTGATGGGTGGTGCTAGTGTGGAGCAGATTGATGTAGCTCTAGCGACACAGCAGACATAGAGTAAAAGCAGCTTGCCACACCAGGTATTCCCCCCCCCCCCCCCCCCCCCCCCTCTAACAGATTTGCTATCAAAAGCTTTCGTCTTCACATCTGAAGGAGAGATGGCGCTGTTCAAACACCCACAAACCTTTACAGGATTCTATTCTATGAGTCTCCTTTCTCATTGATGATATCACAAGAAATACAATTTCATGGCATAATTGTCATCACTTGCTTCAGAACTACATGTGTTTTACAGCATGCTGACAGAGCAGAGTTTATCCCGTCATCCCTTTATCCAGTCATTTATCCTCCTCTTCTTTCTTCATTAAACTACACAGGTTGATAAATGCTGTTTTCGTCCAGCTAGGCTGAAACTTGTTATATAAAAGCTGTTCTCTTTCACTCTCCCACAAGGCCCATTTCCTCGTCTTTTCTGAGGCTATAAGCAAGGATAAAGCACTTGTAGAAAAAATGCTGCACAACTATGACTCAAGGGCCATATTCTTTCTCTTATATAATGACAAGGCATCCCAAACTACACAAAGTGTACTCCTCTCTGCACAAACACAACCGGGAAAGGAAAACAGACCTTAATTTCCTAATGGCTCTTATCCTCGGTTCAGGTTCTTTTTTTATCGACAGACTCTGGTATGCCATCCTATTACATTTGTTGCTAGAATTAGATTAACTTCTTATCAGGTGAGGCCTAAGTCCTGCTAAGTTCCACCTTCCACGTATGTGTTGTCTGGGTTGGGGCACATCTTACTGCTGCTAAAGCATGCCAGAGAAGGATTTGGCTGGGGCTGTCATTGGAGGTAAAAAATCAACCCAGGAGAGCATTGAATATAGGCTTTACTGACTTTTGCCTACAAGTCTGGTATTCAGTAACAAGAACGGCTGAGCCCCATACCGAATGAAACAATGTCATATAAACACTCCTCTCAGGTTTGAGTAACTCAGGCTGAGAGATTCGGGGTTTTAAAGGTCTCGCTGCAGTTTTTTCTCATGTAGCCATGGATCACTGCCAAGAGCTGCCAGAGCTGAGAGAGAATGGGGCTGAAAAGAGGTATTGTCTGGACAGAGAGAGATATTATATAGTCATTGACTATTAAATTCAAAGACACGCTGAAAAGACTTGAAAGGTGAAAAACAGACCTGATTCTGTACAGCCCCATTTTGATTTGATGGATGGATAATTTTTTTAACAGCAGTGACATTCTTCACTTCCCAGTACACTTCATACACTCTGACAACTGCTACTGTCACTGAAGTTCCCTAAAGGTCTGTGCTGTGCAACAGGGTGAAATCCTATCAGAGTGAGCCTGGATGACACACATAGGAAGCTTTGTTTGGATTAGACGACCACAGAGCTTCTCAGCCTCGATGACATCACTTGGTTTGTTTACACCAACATGGTGTAGTATCCTCCTATTGGCTTAATGGTCCTTTTCCCCATTGTTGGTAGCCAATGGCAACATGATGACCAACTAAGATAACAAAATATCCATTCAATTCGGTGTTGGGGGTTCTGCAATCTGTGTCCAGCTTCACCAAACTGAAAGAAAAGCTGCAACCAGCATTAGAACAAGCATCCTGTTCCAAACAGGCAAGTGTAGAGGGGGCAGTGTACTAATGTGGAAATCTCCTTCAGAGCCACAGATACAACTCCATGGTGGTTTTATGGTAATCTGTGTGATGATTGACACAAACATATCAAATTGGTGCAGTGCCCTTTCAACACATTTATCCCATCTTGTCTACATTGGATTTAGCTCAATAACAATGGAGCTGACATTTTCAGGCGTTCTGTTAACTTGTATTTCAAGTGTCTTAAGTGCCAGCTCAGCACAGATCATGTAAATAAAACACTTTTTGACTGTGAGTGAGTCATGGGAACCTATTTATGTGGAAAATAAAAGCCTGCACCTGCCATGCTGTTGTCTAAATTGTTTTTTATGCAACTCAAGCCCTTTTCCTTGCTCAGAAGCTGCAGAGTATACAAGAATAGATAAGTGTTAGCAGCTGATCTGCATACATACATTTTTATTCATAGCAGTGTGCTTAACTTATCATGCTGCTGCTCTCGGAGGAAAATTTAATACTTGTGTAATATTATACAGCAAATTGTTGCCTTAGAAATAGCCTTTGGGTTTGGCACAAAGCCTAGAATTGATACAGTATGTGCGAATTGATAACACTCCACTAAATTATACTTGGTCATAGCCTAAAATAGGAAAAGAGATTTAAAAACAAAGAGCTCATCTTTGTCTCTGAGCCAATTATTTTAGTTATTTTTGTGTGATGACTAGAGACTGAACTGAACCTAAAAGCACGGCAGCAGACAAACTCAAGTGCCAAGAAAAAGGTGTTTTATTTATCGAAGGTCAAAAATACAGGCAGGAGGGTCAAAACCAGGATATCAGCATTGAACTCATTAATTTTGTTTGCGGCTAATGTTAGTTTAACATCAATCTGGGGATGCCATTTCAAACGAGTCGGCATGTTCGATGTGCTACCAGCTACATATCTGTTAGCTGTTGCACATGGTCGGAATACAGCTTTTGTACGATGTACTTGTCTTTGTCCGTCGTCTTTATAGTTGACTGCGAAACTGAAGTGTTCCCACACAGCAGACTTAATTGATGAGGGAGTGTCTTCAAACTCCAGTTTGTCTGTGGTCGCCATGACCACGAGCCAACAGCACATCTGGTCCTTCGCTAAAGTTGTCCCTCGAAAGGCCTGTACCAAATGTTTTGGGTTCTGAGACATGTTCTGTTACACCCCAAGTTTTAATGGTGTAACATCCAGCTAATGTTTAAATGCATGCTTGACAACATGCAAGTGGATATCTGAATTAAAGCTGGGAAGGGTAATCCCCGAAAAGCTAGCAAGAGCAGGCTTATATAACCGATACATCAAACCCCCTCCCATCGACCCTCTAGTCAAAGCTACGCCCCAACAACACAGAAATGTACAGCTACTAGAAGCTAAATTCTGGCTATCGTCTCTGCGTTAGTGGTGTATGTCTCACTGCCTGAAAACTCTGGTCATGCAAAGTGAGACCACGGGCAGGGTGCATGCAGGCAGGCAGGTCGGTTAGTGACACACAAGTATGCCAGCCAATCATTTCATTTGGTCAGAATGGGCCACACAGTTTTTTTCCCCCCAAACAACTATATATATTGATGGCTGTTGGGATGGGAGAAGATTTTAACAAATGTTACCTTCTTTGAGTCTGCAGATTGGGGGAACCAAATCTCAAAGACCTTAGATTAATGGAGTGGGTCATGAACTAAGTTTAGAGACAGTAAAATAAAATAAAAACCTGCAGGCAAAGCGGCACACATATGAGCACATGCATGCAGACACACACAAACACACACGTCCATGCCCTCGGTAGCTGATTAATAAGAGCACAGCCCAAGGCATTTACCACCACTCCATTATTCAGTTTGATTATCTGGAGGAAATGATAGAGTATTAGAGCTTTTAATGACTTTGGCATCCCCTCGTGTATTACTTGCTGATGAGGACGGTTTTAATCATTGTGCTGTGCGAACTGGGTCCAGAATCACAGCAGCATATTAATACAGTGTGCTGCAAGCTACACACAAACACAGGTTAACAGGCCTCATAAGCAGAAAAATGGCAACATGGGGATGCGAGCAAATTAAAATACATGATTAATATGCCTATTCTTTAGAGGAGCTGGGAATTTGTTCTATTGGACCTCTGACACTGCTGGCTGGGAAAATTATCCCACCTGCAGATGTAAATAAGATAACAAATGCTGACAGTGGATGCACACATCATTTCCAATTCCCAAGGTCTGACAATTTATAGTTTACACAAGAGTGCGAATAAATAACATGGCAGTCTGATAGAAGAGTCAGGGAAACAAACTGGAACTTTGCCTTCTGTCTTGCCTGCTCAATGAGGTTTTTCTTTCTTTTATTTTTTTGTGTCAAAGATCTATCAGTGATGAAAGGATGACTGAGAGAATTATACAAGTACTGAAATGCTATATAGTTGTTCTTTATATGACAGTAATTCACGCTGGTGGCCTTGAGTCATATGAAACTGGGAGGAGGATTTGAGTGAATTCATGAGTGTGATTGTATTTTTTAATCCTGAGCTGAACATGTTTCTTTGTTATAATCTGCAGCTAGTGAGTTCTGTCTTAAAGGGATAGTTCACCGAAAACTGAAACTTCGCTCATTATCTACTCTACACTGCCGATGGAGGCGTGGGTGAAGTGTTTGAGTCCACAAAACACTTTTGGAGTCTCAGGGGTAAACAGTGCTGTAGCCAAATCCAATACAACTGAAGTCAATGGAACCACTTCTTCTGACGTACAAAACAACAGAAAAAACATAAAAGCCTCCTGTGGTGTCATACAAGTGTCCGGAAGCCCCGACATTCATATTCTACTCGAAACAAGGTCATTTACATCATGTTTGTAGCCTAAATGCCGTCTGTTCATGGTCTCACCCACACACCAGAAAACCGCACACACTCTCGTCGAAGAGTAAGCACGGGGTGTGCGTTCCCATTGCTACGTCCGCTAGCATAGCCACTTCCAGTAGTGGACTTTTAGGCTACAAACATGGTGTCGAATATGAATGTGGGGGCTTTGACACTTGGATGACACTTGGATGACACCACTAGAGCAGTATGGAGGCATGTTACTCCAACACTTCACCCACCCCTCCATCGGCATAGTGGTGAGTAGATAATGAGTGAATTAAAATGTTTCCGTGAACTATCCCTTTAAGTGTGATTATACTTATCAATATATTAGAGTCACTTTAAAGAAACACTTACAATATTATGTTACGTATCAACAGGACTGTCTATAATTCTACTTGTAAATTGATGCTTTTTAAATGCCAAAGCATCAGAGTTGATTTGAAAAAGGAAATAAAATCAATAGTTTTTACAGCAGCTGGACAGTAAAGTAACAATAGTGTCACGTTAGTTCTTACTCGTAATGGTGTTATAAAAGCTATTATGAGCTCTTCTGCTATCTGGACCAATAAAAAAGCTGCTTGCTGTAAAATTCTGGTCAGGGGCCAAATCTGCAGAAAGAGACTTGTCGCCAGAAGAATTACCACTAATGGATTCAGGGTCACAAGGCCTAGTGTAAAACAAGTTGGAGGGGATGTACGCAAACTTGAAATCTCCATTTAGCTCACTTAAATCCGGAATGTTTCACTCCATCACATCAGTCTGGTCTCTGTGGGAATCAGAAATTATGCTTTTACTAATGTGAAAAGATTGCAGTGCGGTACTGTATGTGCACTTTACACAACCACTGATCAATACGCATATTTTTAAAAAGGTTCTAGGAGTGCTTGCAAGTTTTGCTCAAATATCCGGTGAGAGCTCAATACTTTGCTAATTAAGAACACAGGCAAATAGACAAAATATAAGCAAAGGAAAAAACATCTGTGACAAACATTTGACAACACGTGCACAGATTGAAATCCATTCATCAATCAATCAACAAATCTGTACCATGGAGAAATATGCTGAAAAATAATGGACAATTCATCCAAATAAGTCTATCACAACCAAAAAGAGAAATTGTATTCAAGCTGACACATCCGTAGTGATGGAAAAAAAAAGCTTACAACTTCAGTTCTAATGTAATGGGAGATTTTTGCTACACAGCAGGTATATAACAAACGTACTGATTTGTACAGTATATGTCCAGACTTGCAACCCGTATATAGCCCGTATCACTTAAGATGCTCAAGTTACAAATCTCAGCAGTATTTTGTGATAATCTGTTATCTGAATTTAGCTTCGTTGTACATATTTGTGAAAATCTGCAGTCTTGTTCTATGTGTGTTGTCAAATAGGGTAAGAAGATATTTTTTGACTTGATTGTGATTTAGTTGTGTGGAGCTCTCAGGGCCACTTTACGACATTCAAATTTCATTCAGGCTTTTGCGAACTGCTCTCTGTCCACACAGGGGTGTACTCCTACTTTAAAAACTAAAGTTGTCATTTGACAGCGTCGACTATTGTTTCTTCAATTAGTGATCTGAATGATTTTGGCTTCAGTTATGTGGCTCCGGATCAGTTAATCTCTTATGTCTCCACATGAACGTTCACTGATCCTCTTTCCTCTCTTTTGTGGGGTCCTCCAGGGGTCTATTCTGGGTCCCCATTTATTCCCTGTCCACATTCACTTGGACTTAAAAAAATGAAGTAGTAAGGTATTGTTGGTCAAAGGTCAACGTCCCTGTGATCTCACAAAACATGTTTTTGCCAATAAAGATAATGTTATGCTAATTATGAAAAGATTTCACAGAAATTTCAGTCCGGATAGAATAATGATGTGAAGATATTGTATGTCCAAACGGTCAACTCCACTGCATTATCATAATGTTTTCTGGACATTATTCAACACCAAAACTGCACAGTAGAGGGGGAGATTGTGGCAGCATTTCCTGTAACTTAACTAGTTGGCGGAGGTATACAACCATGAAGTGGTAATTTAAATTTATGTTCATAAAATGTTTTCTTTATTTTTACCATAAAGCATTTTTGAAAGGCACTATACAAGTAGTTATTTTTGTGATTACATCTGTTCCCTGTGTTTTCCTGTGAGTCATGAATACTAAGTTGGCCTGCATCGTCTAACAGTAATTACCCACTTGGAAGACACAACTCCCTTTTTTGTGTTGATACAATTTATAAATGCAATCAAAGCAGACACACTGTTTTATACCCTTGAACATGAAATAACTGCTCTTTAGTTCTACTGTAACTGGGAGAGAGGCTCCAGCACATCAAACACACTCACCATGGAGGTGGCATCACCTCAGGCATGTCTGCCATCATCATAAACATATCTGAGCAGGAGCAGAATGATAATGAAGCCTGGTACTGTAGTGACATACTGCAAATCATTCACTCTGCCTCGGGCTGTAAAGATCAGTTTGATCTCTGGCTATAACAGTGATGGAAACCTTATATAATTGACTGAGGGATGATTTGATTGCTTAAATGTGACATTCATTTACACAGCCAAAGTGATATAGAAGGTCATTTTCACAGTTCAATCAGGTGGATGCTGGTAGCCCAGTGACAGCAGAGCCGTTAGAGGTTAATCCCAGCTTCACTCACTGGGACAGTGGGGCAGGAATTAATGTGACACGTAAATGACAGTCGTTTCCTAAAAAGGGCTGAGAATCAATTTTCACTGTGCATCAACCTGGTCGTACCCACACGGGCAGGCAACACCCCTCCCCCCTCGCTGCTCCCAGCAGAGTGTGTTAAATCCGGTCCAAGCATGGGGCTTGAATAAATCTACATTCAATTAACGGATTAGCCACTGTTTAAACATGGCTTCCTCTCTTTACCACTAATCCGCCCAAGTGGGTGTCTGTGAATTACACAATGCAGCATTTCAATATGTTTGTATATGAAATGGTTGGTAGGTGATTTTCCCGTGTGTGAGGCGGCAGGATAGCAAGATATTCAGCTGTAATATAATCAGGAATAAAATGATGTAATCTCTTAGATATTCTGTCAGGTAATGAAAGTAATGTGTAGAAATTACAGGTAATAAATCATTTTGGACAGCTTGGATGTTGAAACGTAAAAGAGCTGCCCGACGCGGCAGCAATTAGTGTGAATGTCAGCATATATACAGGTTATAAATAAGGATGTCAGAGTCATTTTGGATTGTTTTAAAGCTGTGTCCTCATTATTTCTTCACGCTGACATGTTTTCCTCCAAATTCTCCAACACTTGAGCCATTTTTGGCCGTGCATACGTCAATCCTATTTCAACCTCCGGGTGTGATGGCATTTCCTCAGGACATTAGTACACTATCATTAATCCCTGTTCAGAGCTCATCTATCCTTACCTCTGACCTCATCTCATTGGATCTCTACCCTTGCATCAACTCAGCTTTTCTTTGGCCTCACATTCATTCATCAGCCTCTCTGTCTCCCTGCTTCCTCTTGAGTGGATATAACAGTGAGCCTTGACATCATCCATCCTCCTTTTCAAGGAAAGCATTGTAAAAGACATCACGAAAAACATGTTTTTGTCATTTGAAGTAAATGAAAATGATGGGTGAGCGAGAGAGTTCTTTGTATTGGTATTTGTACTGGACTAAATCAATTGCTGCTTCCTCTCGGATTCAATACCCACTGTGGGTGGTGGGAATCTCAGACTGGAATCTGAGAAAACCAGACATTCTAAGAGTCTCTTTTAGCTACACTGTCGCTCTGAATGGCCGTGTCTGTGAGCTGAGCAGTCACTCTACCACTTTTGTCCAGAGTGAAATGTATTGTTGTATTTTCTTTTGCTAAATGTTGATCCCCAGCCATTGGGACCTCGGATGCATCAATTCCTATCTCTGCTATTGCATAAAGGCAAAATGCTAAAAAAGATCTTTCTTAAAAAAGACTGCTTGCATTTATGTCAAAGTGTCAAAGCTGTGCTTTGTCCAAAGTTGGATTTATGTTAGACACTAGGGGGGTCAACGATAAATCCAGCTTTATGGTTTATTTACATTCAGGTCCTCAGCCACAATTGAAATGGGATCACACTGTATAGTTGTTTTCAGACATGAACTCAGAGTTGGGGTCCGGACTCTCTCCGGTGTTTGCATGTCACCCACGCAACGCAGCAGGAGATTCTCCCCTCAGATGAGTTCATGATAACACAGAAATCTCCAGAGCATTCTCAAGGGTGGTGCAGCATACAGGAGGGAGGATGTAACGTATAAATTGGCATTGGCCCTTGTCAGCAATAGCTCTCTTGACATCTTTGTGGGTATCTTCTACTTGTATGGCTCCACTTTTTCATCCTGAGATATTTATATTCTTTTTGTCTTTTTCATTTTTGCGGCTTTTTTTGTGTTCGAAACATCAACAACACAAGCACTTGCTCGGCGTGAATCCTACAGCGGACATTCTTCTAGTTTTTTCTCGGCGGGCAAGGTGGAGAAACTCAACAGAAAGTCAGCAGAGGCTTTCACTCAGACATTAGCATTCTCACATACAGCCCTTCCAGAGAATGTCAGGAGATTATCCAGAGTTTATGGTATAAGCAGTTTATGGTATGCATCTTAACTTATCTATAGGGCATCACTACCCTGTTTTTCTTGCGTTTGTTCTTTTCGAATCCACTGCCGTGACAAATGTACACACAGTGTCAGAGGTTATTCTGCTGAAAAACCTTACAGTGTTTAGAAAGACGAAGCCCAGTGTAGCATCAGACTAAAAGAGTAACTAAATGTGATGTATTTTTTGGCTCAGATAAAACAACGGCGTGAGAGTGTTTGTATAGGTGTAATGGAAGAGACTGGGATGTTGGAATCCTTTAATCACCATGCCAATATTAATGAAGCCTGCTGCTTCAGGCCCACTCTACACCGGCACTTCAGCTTTCCAATAACAGCTAATTAATAGAGCACCTATCTGCACACCAGGATGGAGTTAAAAGTGTGTCACACTCAATTTATTTCTCCAGTACAACAGTCAATAGTGTGAGGAATGGAGCCAACATGCACACATTTACATGGACAAGTATCTATTCACACATCCTAACGAATCCGTTCTTTTACAGAGGGACACACTCTCATGCGTGCCTTTTTGACAGCCTGCTTCAAACAACCACTGAAACATACAGTATATGGACACGCATACACACACACGCACACACACACACAGACACACTGTGCCCGTCCTCATTGGGAAGACAGATCTCTTGAGCTGTAACCGACATCATGTACTTAGCGTGTCATACAGATGTCACAGTGATGCTGCTCAGACTGCCAGAGAGTGCAGTCAAGTATGAATGGCAGAGCCTGCAATGAATTCCTGCGTCTGCCACAGTCAGTGGACCGTCTCACACCCCCGCAACCCCCCAGTGAATTACTGAGATAAGTGGCTTTCACAGGCGTTGTACGCTGTGTGTATGTGTGTGTGCGGGGGGGGGGGGTCTCCTGAGCTGATAAGAGGCTGACACACATCTGACAATAAAAGATGACATATCCTCCATTCTATACAAGCATGGAAAACAAGAGGAACCTGTCGGCTAACCTACTGTATGTGCTTCATATATCAATGTGTGTGGGAGACAGAATAACAGAGAGCGAGACAGGAAATAGGTTAAGTTACAAAGTACCTTGAACATCTCTTGAGCGCTGAAGTTCACCACAGAAATGCATCTGTATTCAGGTGAACTTCCTCAACCTATTAACTTATTCATGCTGTGGAGCTGCCACGGAGCTCACTCTAGTTTCCCTGCTATTTGCAGTTCTGCTTCTTTAAAAACTCTCTTTTTCAAACTCTGATAAATGATTGCCCAAACAGTGGCAGACAAATTACTCTCGGATGACTCGGAGCAAAAACAAAATAATAACACAAATAATCCCCCTGAGTCACTTAAGGAGTAAAAAGAACGTTTCTTGGAGTAAGTGGGAGGCCGAGGGCAGGAAAAACACTTCCTTCCCTGCCATAGATCTTGGCATATAGACAAGTGCAGCGCAGTGACACTGTAATAGGGGCTAATGAACCATTCATCAAGGGAGATGATTTGCTGCCTTGGTGTGGTGGTAATATTGATGGCAGAGGCGAAGGTAGCCACAACAACACATCAGACCACCCATACCATCTCGCTGCCCCCAGAGGGAGGAAGTGACCAATTAATTACTGACTGTTTGTTCAATGGCAATTAGTGAGCTTGTAAACTGGTATCTACTTTACTCCATACCACTGGTTTCTACCTCTCCGTGCCTCTACACCAGCCTCCTAGGGGGAACATGATCCAAGCTGGACTTGAATGAACCTTGTGGAAAAATCAAGTAAGCATGATCTGAAATTCAATAACAGAAAACAGGAAGAGAGCGAGAGAGAGAAAAACAAAACAATGTGCACGAACATATAGATTCCCAAGAGGAAACGAGACTGGATCTGTATTAAGGTGGAAAGAAGCAAAGAAAGCTCTCTTTAGTCATCCCTCTGGCAGAGTAACAGTGGAAATGACGCCGTGGAAATTGTTGTCACATTTAGATTCATCACAGAGAAATGTCTGTGGTATAATATAAATAGATCCTACTGTTGTTGTCTTTTGTTGTGGGCTATAAAATCCATTCTGTGTTTATGTGCGAGATTACAGAGTTGCACAGCCTTGGCTTCCAGAAGCAGAGACAAAGCGGCAGCTCAAACAGCTGTGTCTTTTGTCAACAGGAACCCAGACTTGTCCCACCTTAACCTCAGCCAGGTCTGTGGTAATGAGACAAAACACCCATTCTAGCTGCTGTGTGACGCTGCACTTTGGTGCTTTGGACATATTGCTCATGTCATCATGCCAACAGTGACAATGATATGATGTTCGTTCTGATATGGTAAAGTCATTGATCATGTTTATCATCTTTGTCCTGTGAGTTTGCATGTTTACATTTGCTAATTGGCACTGAGATAAGTGCACCTATAGCAATTTTCATGGCAATCAGTGCGTTGGTTGTTGAGCGTGAGTATGTTTAGTTGACTGGCACCAACTCAAGGGTAAATTAACTTTCATGCACATTGAGTAACCTTAAATCAGAAGTGGTGTTTATCATTCCTCCTTCCTGGCTGGTGGTGGAGACAAGGATCCGGATTGGAGCAGCATCAACCTCAAACCTCCAATCATCATGAAGAATCACCCAGGGCTGGCAGTATATATTCTGTCCAGCTGTGCAGTCGAGGCAGCTGTATAGTGTGTGTGTGTGTGTGTGACCAGCTCGCCAAACTAGCTCTATTGATACTACGTCTGTTATTGAGATACTTTTGCTGTTGTCTGAGTGTCAGAACAGGAATTGTGTATTTGAGAATTTATGTAGAGACATTTGGAGCGGGGTGCTACAAATTGTTGTTTGTTAACAAGGATTTATTTTTCGTTTTGGTTTGCATGAGGTTAGTGCAGCTCTTTTTAAGAGTCCTCTTTTCGTTATCTTTGTTTCTTTGATTTGAAATAGCTCCCTCCGGCTTGTTTTCTGTTAGTTCCAGTTACCTGTGTTTGTCATTCAATCGAAGTCTCAAATAATCTAAACAACTTGATTTACCAAAAATAATCTGTTTCTTATGTTACCTCCTCTTCCCCAGCGAGCCGGGTCGTAACACGCCCCAGGGATTATGTGGCTCTATGGGGCGACCGACATGTAAAATCACTGACCACCACTGACACGAATCAACACCAGAAAGCCTTTAAAACAGCAGAAACCATGGATTTATTAACATCATACATTGTCACAAACTGGCTCACAGTTCAGATATACATTAGGAGGGAGAACACACCAATGGTTGTAAATCAAACAAGTGAGGGTTTATTAAAGCAAACTATTTACAAAAGAAACCAGATGCTAATAAGTCAGTAATGCATTGCAGTGCATGGATTAGTGGAAGATACAACCTGTTGAACGAACACACACACGAATCCCAGGAGCACATGTGGGAGCTGAGAGAGAGAAAGAGACTGAGCCAGCCGGCTAAACAGGCTCCAGACCAGCCACCCAGGTGAACCTCATCTTCCTGACGCCCTCCCTCTGCTGCCACTTCCTGAAAGGGAAAGAGCACAACCAAGACAAACAGAATAGGAGCAGGGGGGTTGTCACACAGTACACACAATGTTAACTCACAGGCTGAGGCCCAGCAGAACCTGCAGTCCCCACCCACACTGGAAGCCTCTCTTCTGATCCTGACACAGGAGTTCTTAAAGAACCTCACTTCACTGGCCAGGTGCACCTAACTGATGACTGATCAGTTTGATCAGGGTGGAGCTAGAGGACAGACAAGAGAAAAACAGGGACACAGAACAGGGACACATACAGTGTACTTAGTAATACTTAGTGAGTCTTACATCACAACCATGTGATACTGTTGGTTTCTTTAACTTAGTGCAAACCCAGTGCTGTGCGAATATATCTGAAATAGCGTGTAAGATGTTCTTGTGGACACTAATGGTAAATGGACTGTATTTATACAGTGCTTTACCTCTCCTATCTACCATACAAGTGACTTTCACACATTCATACAGCACTTCTTTATGCAGCAGTTTTTTGCCATCACACACCATTAATACATTACATTACACATAGGGCTTGAGCAGTGTCCACTGAATATTTTTATCCCATTTTTGGAATACAAGAAGTTATGTGCATTGTATAAATTGATATTTGTGTGAGATGTTCAGATTTTGTCCAAATCCGGCTGAGGTAGACGAAATACTATGAATAAGAGAACCAATATGCCACACATGTATTTACTTTGTTTGTCCTTCGTCATTTGTTTTGTCCTATTTCCTTTCTGCAGACAGATAATGGGACAAAACAATATTTCGATTACTTGCTGCACCTGCCTCCGCTCCCGAGGGCAGCGTGGTTACATCGCAAGTTACATTTGAACATGCTGCAGTTTAGGTGATTGCTTTCTGGAGACAATATTGACAGTGTGTGTGGGGTCTCAGTGGGGTTAGTGATGATATGAATTGTACGGCGGAAAGGAGTAAAAGGGTACAGAATTCGCAAACTTGCATTTTTATGGTATATGCATTGTTATTACAGTAGATTGTCTGTCTGCATTATTGTTAATGTGATACTGACCCTCAACTCCAGTGTGTTAATATGGATTACTTTTTCTGTCTGTGCATGTACCAGTAGCCACTAGAAGTGCAGGTGCTTTCTAATCTGCAGCCGTTCTGTCTGTGATGACTGAGCCACAGACCTGTTTGATCATTCTCTCCCGTGGATGCAGTCTCCTCTTTGAAGCTCCTTCAGCCCAGCCTCTTATCATCTGGGTGAGTCAGAGCAAGAAGGACTTCATTAATCCTCCACCGTGATCTCC
Organism: Hippoglossus hippoglossus; assembly: GCF_009819705.1. Taxonomy (NCBI): domain Eukaryota; kingdom Metazoa; phylum Chordata; class Actinopteri; order Pleuronectiformes; family Pleuronectidae; genus Hippoglossus; species Hippoglossus hippoglossus. The sequence goes on from NC_047164.1 coordinate 20,177,466, forward strand.
CAGGTGTTGGCTTCAACAGGAGGAGGTGAAACGCAGCCTGTTTCTGGCAAAGAGCGAAGAGCTCTGTCACAGGTGTCCAGAGAGCAAAGCGTGGAAAATGTACAGTAATGGCTCATGAATTAAAGTAGAACTCCTGCTGCAGGACAATGAAATTCATTACAGTGAGAGAAGGTTTCAGAGTTTCCCAGATAAGCCGCATTGATTCATAATTTTGGATCAAAATACCCGAGCTGGGAGGAAAATAGCCTCCACACCCCTTAAATAAGATTACCCTCCAGATACTGTATCACAGACTTCACATTATATAGCTCTCCTTTTGAAGGTCATATAAATCCTTAGTTGCTCATATCAAACTGTGTGTGTGTATGTGTGTGTTGTGTGTGTGTGTGTGTGAGCAAGCACTTGCATATAGCTCTGCAAATAGCGCTGCACACACCAAGTAGAGATATCTTATGTTATAAGTGAGTGTAAAACACTTTTTGCCTCATTATGAAACTGTTGGCAGGGCAGAGTAAATATGACCGGGCCGCGCAGTCGATAATTAATGGGAAACACTGCACTTGTGTGTTTTGTGTCTGTCATAGAGGAAGGGGTTTTAAAGAGAATTCTTGTGTGTGTGTGTGTGTCTGTTTTCTTTGTAGAATTTCTCCTTTAACTCTCAACAAATGTTAGACATCCCAGTATCTCACTGAAGGTGTGTGACTGAGGGGAATCTTCACAGATTTTCACTTGGTCAGATGAGACATTATGTATACGTCTACTTTACTGCCACCCAATTAATTCAGAGGGAGATATTTTATTTCATATCAGTACAATCAATGGAGGATATATGCTGACTGGTCATTCAGAAAGTTTTAATCGTGTGGAGGATGTCGAAGGAGAAATTGAAAAAGAGTTTTGGATTATCTCAGACTGGGTTCTGCTATTTCAAAGAGAATAAGGTAACGAGTACCAGCTAAAGGGAAACCATTCTGTATTGATGTCATGTCGACACCTTATGCACACTTGATTTATTTGATCTGTAACGTTCTGCTTCTTAAATAAAAGCAGGAGAGTCTAATTAGTAAATGAATGACCCAGTGTGTATGAATGTAACAACAGCATACACTTTATCCTGCAGACCCGTTTTCCCGCATGTGCACGTCACTCGCTGTGTGTCTGTGGGTTTTCGACCTGCGAGCCTGTGCACTAATGTGAGGCGTCTGAGCTGAGTGCCATCATGATGTATCTGGGCCGACCACCTGTCTGTGCAGCTGACAGGGGCGTGTTCTAATCTGACAGGTAATCTGCCCAGGAGACACGGTGACAAACGAGTCCCAGTGACACCCCCGCCCCCTCCCCGTCCACTCTGCACGCTCGAGACTAAATCAGTCACACAGCCAAATCAGCTCCCAGGTAGAAACTAACAGACACTTGATGCTGTATCTAAGGAGCATGTGTGTAGAGTACAGCCTCTGAAGTCCTGTTTACTGTGTAGACAAATACCTCCCCTGATACCAGCCTTATTAATAGAAGCAGGTAGATCCAATATGATTATGTATGTTTATGTAAGTAGTTTTATTATCCTCAGGTCTTTATAAGAGAGTGGGTGGAAAGAGAGAGAAGGGAAATATTCTCTCGGGACATTTGATGCAATCTCTAATTGGATATTTACAGGCTGTCATATCAAAAAGAGCAGCTCAAGAGGAGAAGTTAATCTCTAGTGTTCTCTTTAAGTCCATCCTAATGAGGTCACCACGGCTAGCTGCACAAGCTTTACTCTCATCTCTCATCGTTTATTGAGAAACAATGATCTACCTTCGCTGTGTGACTGATGGCCGAGACCTTAAGAGATTTAAAAAAAAACAAAAACATATCCTTGCAGCGAATGACTGAGTACTCGTGAATAGCATTAGTGGGACTCCTTGGGGAGAGAAGGGAAGCTATATCTCGTGTAAAGCAAATTGAACACGGGGACCAGCGTTTCTAAATTTACTCAGCAAAGGTAAATTACCCAAGGGGCAAGCACTACCACAAGTTCATTCTCCCAATTATGAAGTGAATCACCAACAAAAGCCTGCAATATTTTATTTAAAGATTGCTTGAGGTGGCTTTGGAGTGCTTTAAAGAATCTGCTAAATATTGTGGTTTTCCTGCAAGCCCTGGGGATAAACCTAGACTTTGATTAATAACTAATATCGAGGTTGGCTGTAAGAGTATCTTCTATTAAGTAGTCCACTGCACTTGTACAATGAACAAGATGTAAAGGACACTATCGGACACTAGAGATGTTTTCTTATCCAGCATCTGCTCTGAACAGCTGGAAATTCTTATCGTCACTGATGCACCAAAGCAACATAAGATCATATATAAAGTAGCAATCAGAAATGTATTTAAAAGATGTAAAAATAGGATAAAAAGAAAATGAATAAAATAATGAGAATTGCAAGAATAAAAGTAACAGTGCAGTCTAACAAATGAGTCACTGTTTGATTTAATAAAAGGTCTTGGCAAACAGGAAAGTTTTCAGCATTGATTTGAAAGAACTGAGAGTTGCAGCTGACCTGCAGTTCTCTGGGAGCTTGTTCCAGATATTTGATGTTAGAAAAACTACACGACCCTTCTGTATGTTTTGCTTGGACTCTGGGGACAGGAAGCAGACTCCTCCCAGACGACCTGAGGGGTCTGGATGGTTCATAACGTAGCATTGGATCAAATATGCAGTTTGGCACTGAACCCACAGTGCTTTATAAACTGATTTTCAAGTGGATTATCAGAAAGCCTGTGTAAGGATCTTGGACTGATATTATCCTTTTTCTCGGTGTGTTAGTGAGGAATCAGGCAGCAGCGTTTTCTAGCTGTCTGATCGAGTTTTTACAGAGACGTGTAAACACAACCTTACAGCAGTCAAGTCGACTGAAGGTCGCAAATCCTGCTGCGATAGTGAGAAATGATTATTAGTGAAAGGAGCATGAGTGTATGTAAGAGGAGAACGTATGTATGTAACAGGCTCAGAATATATTATATCCTGCACAGCCTTTCATGTTTAAAGCCCAATGCTGTTTGTTTTTATTCTGACTAACTTCACTGTCAGTGGACCTTGTTTGCTCTTTATAACTGCTGTTGAAACATAACTATGGGTTGTAACACTCTGCTTGTGCAGATGACATTTTGGACCGGTTAGTAGAGGAGGACATTCTCCTCATGTGACCTTTTCACATTTGTTATCTACTTGCTGTACTGTTGCCAAGTACAGGCAGCTACAGACATGGTTTTACACTTGGATTAGTGTTCTTGAATGTTGTAGTTTCTGATGTATGTGTTGGTTTAAAAAAAAAAAGTAAAGTCCTTTTTTTCCGTTCCCCCAGTCACTCTGTAGCCTGCAATAACAGCCTCTTATGTAAGCCAACTAATCAACCTGCACTTCTATTGATTGTATTGCTACATTTGGAACATCATGCACAAGACGGGTGGACTGCCTAACCTGGGCGGTAGTACATTTCCTTTTTTTTCCCACTGCGAGCTGACAAACATTCTCTGCTACTTACGTGCCGACACTAATTAGATCAGTTCTCCTGAACAGCGCTGAGGTCAGCTGGTTGTGTTACAGATATAGTGGTCATGGTAATTAGTGAGAATGTGTTTGTGTTTTCAGCATGTGCATACATACAGTAAGTATTTATAGTCGCACGCCTTTCGCTCTTAGAGCTCCGTGCTTCAGCACATGCAGTTTAAAAAATGGCTAGTGAAATAAAGTGCCAAGGGTCTTTAGGCTCAGTGTACATCAATACTTAAAGAAGACGTGTGTGAGATATAACCCCAAATGTTCGGGGTTCAAAAGGAATTGCTGTGATCTCTATAGCTCCAGTTCCATTGGAGTCATACATACCCAAGAAATAACTGAACCACTGCCATGTTTGTCAGATGAGGTGGTGGCTCTGGATCATGAGCGTTTCTACACTGACATTTGTCTGTTGATTTTTTTTCAGGCCATAAAATGTATATACTGTTTTCTTTTTGGATGGTAAACACTCACACTTAAACATTCCTGCATGTTTTTGCTGGCGGGATCATTGCAAACATAATTGTTAATGGAGGTAACATCTGGAAAACAGCTGCAGCGCTGCGAAGACATAATGTTACTATATTGATGTGGTCGGTGAGAAAACATTGTACAAGCAGAAACCGCAGTGAGAAATGAAACCTGAAAAGCAATTTCCATGCTGTAATGCAGCAGGCAGAGTAGCAGTCCACAGTGTCACAGTCTCTTTTGTTATGCTTCCCCCTCCTTCTGCTGTCATATGTGTTATGTAAAGCAGCTGCCTGGACAGACGGGTATAATCCAGTAAGTTCATTTATGAACCAGCGATTAGCCTGCAGTATCCTGGCGACTTTCTTCCCTCAGTCTTTAGTTTTGCTCTGTTTTCAGGGTGCGTTGCTCTGTCATTGTCTCACATATGTGGCACAATGCGACTGACTGATCTAATGTAGCAGTGCTGCAGGTCTGAATTAGCAAACCATTATTATAAGCAGAGAATTCCCAGTGTTACAAGTGTTTGGTCAGGATCAGCCCTGTCGTCTGGAGAAGGAGCAGCCTTATATATTCCTCCCTCGTCTATTGGCTGTCTAAGATTGCTTATTTTCATTTACATATATGGCGAGAATATGCAAGCAAATGAGGCAGGGAAATTAGAAAAAAGGAAGCCAAAGTGGTTCCAGGTGGCGCACTGTGATTTTAACAGGGGTGGAATAATTGGATGTATTATGAAATCATAAAAGATTCATTATAGCCGCTGTGCAGGAAATGGAATGAGAGTCAGGCTGTTTGTTCTGTGTGGTGTGGATGTGCAAATCAGGAGGCACAGACGGGAGGATGTGCATCTCAATGGAGGATCGCTAAGTGGCTGTGTGACAGTTTATTTTGAGGGGAGTTGGTAAATAAACTTCTCATCTGGCTCCACTATATCTGCCATTGCCAATACTGATTTGTGTTGTTTAGTGTGTTCATCTATTGAGATAGGTATGGAACTGATTGTGTCTAGACAACCAAATTTATTTATTTTTATTATAATAAAGGCCTACTTTGTGTGAGATAAACCAGTTCAGCTGCATATGAAACAACAGTGTGCCAGCGAGTCATGAGGTTTTTTTATTTTATTTTGCTCGATGGAAAGCTTGTCAGAGTCGTACAAAGCTGCAGTACTCGTCTGTGTGGGGTCAATGCCGGGGCCATCTTTATTGGGTATCTGCCTGACTCACTTGTCAAAATCCCTCCGATGCGTATACATCGGATGCCAGCTTTCTGTCATCATTGAAGTATTTTTGACAGGAGGTGGAGAAAGAAAAACGGGAAAACACAAGTTCCTCCTGCTTCGGAAAGACTTTTTCTCGTCAAAGTGTAAAGGGAAAAATTGGATCCAGCTAAACAGAAACCACTCTGTGTGCAGCACGATCGGATAGAAAGCTTCTATACTCTGATTTTGATAGATTCCCCAACCCTTCCTCTTTATGACGCTACCAGTTGTTTCACACACACTGAACAAGATCAGGCTAATGTATAAATATCCAGCATCTGTGGATTGTGAAGAATTTATGAAACCTAATTAAGTCTTTTCAGTTTAATAGGCATGGGGTATGTTCATCATTAGGAGCCTCATCACATATTAATTTCCGACCTAATTGTGTGTCTTCCTTCCAGCTTAGGTCCAAAAAAAAAAGCCTCTGTGTAAAAAAAGCTGCAGTGCTTTCATCTATACAGTTGTGTGTTTACGTTGCGTGCAGAAATGACTGTTGTTATAACAGTGTTCTGTAACCTCAGGCATTGTACGCTGAGATCTGCTCTGTTCCTGCTGACTGCAGCATCCACTCCTCTGGCACACGCCTCTCTGAATCATGAAGTGCTATCGTACACACACAGGAAATGAAAGGAAGGATTCTGTTACATACTATCAAACTAAGTGTCCTCGGCTTTTAATGAAACCGCATGAACAGCCATTACAGTACTTTGTATTTTGTACATGTTGAAATATATCATGAGGCTGGGGAGGTCACCTATTATTTAATTTCTCTCATGTGCAGTTGTCTGTTTTTACAGCCATTTTATTTTAGAACCTTTTGTATTATAACAGCTCCTGTACAAACACAATGCAACACACATCACCATTATGTTCACAGTATTAAAAGTGACAGCAGGCCAATAGCTCTGCTGTTTCCGTGGGCTGAAACAAACAAATGGTTATGAATAAAACTGCTGATCCCTGAAGAGGTGGGGGGTTGATGTGGGATATTGCTCATGTGAAACAACCTTTAGATCTTGCCTCGAAGGCTGGTTAAAGCTGTACACATGCAGGGCCCCAAAGTCCCCTGTGAATTATGGATTTCCCAAGTTCCCTTGAGCTACGCTGTATTAAAAACACCTCTTTAACATGCTGGTAAATGATAAAACATGAATCCACTTCCTGTAATCGCAATGCGCTGTGCGTTACCCAGCACTATGTTGTTATTTTTCTAACCTCGCTGCAGAGTGTGCTCACGTAGAGAGTCAAAATGTCCTTTTTAAAATGATTACATTTTTTTTTCTTTAAGGATAAATGAGTTTGTCAAGCACCATTTGTGTAATAATATTACACTTCTGTCAAGGTGCATAGCCTTGATTTCTCTACATTCATCCTTTACCGAGAGCTGACAAAGAATAAGTCTGAGCAAAGATCACATGGCTGTCACACTCAATTCAAGACATCCACTCAGAGAAAACTGAACCATGTGAAGAATAAGTCCTCACTCAAGAGACGACTCTGAGACAGACTCGGTGTCTATCTTTCCTGTTCCTCCTGTTGTTGTCCTGCAGTCTCTCTCCTGTCTTCCTCACATCTCTGTATGTTTATGAAAATGTAAATGCAGATTTGAAACATTTACAATTTACGTTTTCCTTTTTTGCACATCAACCCAAATTTGCAGCCACTCACATCTTTCCATTGACTTCTGACTCCTAAATGAACCTCTTGTTATGTCTGAATCATCTGAATGCACAGTTAATCATGTGGTCCATTCATACAGGATGTTATCAAAGTATTCATTTTGTTTGTCTATTTTTTTTGTTAAATAACTTTTTATTAACAGGCAACAACTGAGCTAGACAATATATATAATGTATTCATGATCACATATATCAATAATATATATTACTCATGTACAGCAGAACAAAAGAATAAGGGCAAATAAAGTGATAATTGAAAACATTAAAATTCAAATTACCTGCCTCCATATGACATGAATATCGAAATGAATCATTTGAGTCTTTTCCAACTGAGGAAAATGCTTGAGACACATTAAAAATGAGTATCTCTTGAAGCCACCCACCCTAACTGCAGCTACGCCTACTGATTCCACAAATGTCTGTCTGTCCTTCTGTCTGTCACAACATTCATGAAATCACTTCCTGTTTGGCAATTTGTCTTCAAAGGACAAGCACAATGTTTTGTTGCTGCAATGCTCTATTCTGAGTGGAATTACAGAGCTTTTACTTTGAAAAGTCTTGAATTTGGGTCTGATGATTGTGTTGTTTGCTCAACAGACCTCTGAAATAGCCAACATGCAATATGAAAAAAAATAACACCAGTTAATTAAATCATTCAAACTTATATATAAACCCCACAAGTGAACAGTAATAAATAATATTTAGTTTAATTTTATATAAAACGTTGACTATAAAATCTTTATTGCAGTTAAACCAGGTAGGATGAACACAAAGTTTTCCAACCTCACTCTGCAGTGTTTGAGGAGGACTCACTAATGACAATGAATAATTCTGAAGGAGCTTTGGAGCATTAACAAAGGACAAGACAACACCACATTCCAAACAGGCAGGTTTAGAATATTAAGAATATGTCAGTCTTGTGTTTAGTTTTTGTCTTATGTCTACTAATACATGAAAACGCTGTATTTACCCTGGAGTTGTGGCATAATACAGCATGTTGAACCCTCTTTGCTTCTGTTTTGCTCTGTATCATAAATACACAGTATTAGAAAAATCTTGACTGAAAGCAAAATTCTCACAGCAATGTGGCTGTAAAATCTCTGATAACAAGACGACGATTTAATTTAATTACCACCCCTATTATCCACCCGGATTGTCGCTGTCAAACTTAAGCACCAGGAATTAAGTGGGTGAAAATTTCCACACATCGCGAGCTCTCCCTCTCCCGACCAAACTTCAACGGAGCGCTCCATATTCATGACACCTTTTAGTATTTACAGATTGCTCGCCGCACACAGACAAGCATTTAACATATGAAAGAAGCAGCTGTTGTTTTCATGGAGATGTGTACAAATCCTTTTCATTTAGTGGATGTTGATGTTGTCATGCTGCTGCGCATCAAAGCAGGAGGTGGGATCCTTGCAGCAGCGCCGGGGCCGTGTAAATGTGCTGATGTTGTATTCGACTGATATTCACACAACATTTGTTTTCGTCGCCTCCATGTGCCGGTGTTGCACGGGTTGTAGGACAATACATGAACCTTTATCTGCAGCTCGATGGCACACTGTAGGATTTTACAGCCTGATGTAAACAATAACTCTGATGTGGCGGTGGAAGTATAAATAATGCATTTTATGAACGAATGCGCAGGGGATTGGGAAAGGTCAGGGAGAGTTTACACAGCAATATGTGGCAGATGGAAGGCAAAAACCAAGAGTGAATTATTTAAAAGGGGGAACCGGCAGTGTAGTGACAGAAGGACAATTCAGAATGAATCCAGTTTGCCAACCTCGTCCGCCCCAACATATCTCGCACGTCAAGGACCTGGGAGCAAAACTCCATTCGATTTAACCTTCTGTCAAGTTTGTCTAATACAATGTAGCTCCATATATCAGACACACAGCTGTGAATGTTGTGGATTAGCAGGACACGGAGCACTGAAAGCAAATGCGACATCAACAGCTGTAAATGTAATAATTGAACCGGCCTGTCATTTAGCTGGCAGGCAGTTATCAGACAAGCAAAATCACCGTTTGATGGCAGAATTGTGACACCACATTCTCCATTGATTTCCACTGACGTGCTGCGCAGGGCTGCGGTGCTAGGGAGAAAAAGCTGTCTGTCATGCGATTAAATCTATAGCAGCTCATCGATTCTCTCTCTACCAGCAGAGGGGCTGCCCAGGAATAACTGACTGTGCTTTCTTTTCTTTTTTCATGTAAAGCAGAATAACAAAAAACCTCAGCAGTACATTCAATATGCCAGACTCCTAATGTGAGCTGCTAGTGGTGCGTTCCTTCAGGCGCCTTGTAAGGGAAGGTTTGTTTGTGCGTTGACATGAGGTCGCACCTGCGTGTGTCCTTGTCTGCTTAAGGCTGCGACTGCGCACCTGTAACTCTGTTGAAGGATTCTGGACACATGTCGAGTCTTTTCATGTTTTATGAGGGTGCCGGCCGAGGGCTTGTTCACAGTGTGAGCTAAAGGCATAACAAGGGCACCTGTCACTCGATAACACACCTATTGTGCTCTCCTTTCTCCCAGCCATGTTTCAAAGAGAAGCCCTTAAGAGATGGAGGAGAAGGGAAGTGGGAGAGGAGGAGGAGGAGGAGGAGGAGGAGAAGCCAGGAGGATGGGGTGAGGGAAGAGAAGAGGCAAGGAGATAAAGGCTCTTCTTTTATCTCTTCCCTCCGCTCGCTACTACTTCCATAATGGCCGGAGCTAATAATTGACAGTTAAAGCTCAACAAAGTAAATGGTGGAATAATTCAGATCCACAGTGTCTCAGGCAAGCTGGGAAGAGATTTGATGTTCAATGTTAAGATCTCCTGATGAAAAACCTCCTGCTATATCATTGTTAAAGTGGATAAAGACACTTCATATTTTGACTGCTCAATTTGTTACAGTGAGCTATTATTTTAAATCAGAGAGTGTAAAATTGGATTTGAGAACCACAATCTGTGTGCACCGAGGAAAGCTTTCTTTCAGTAATATTTGCCTAATTCCTGCTGTTGATGCATAGCTGCATTTATATGTCTGGGTGTCTGGAGTAAAGGCTTCAACAGAGAATGTTGAATGATCCATGTTTATTTACTTTCCCAACGTGAGGATGTGTGAATCTCCCCTTTAATTTGACAGTGATAATTAGAAAAGCACATTCATATTTTCAGTTCATTAAGTGGGTGAGAATCATGCAGTTTTGATTGAGTGCCTTATTATCTTCACTCAGATGAAATGGCAGGTTACCAAACTTCAGCTGGTGAACTTGTGAAAGCTGCTGTTCTGATGCAAGTGAGCACTGTAGACGCTCAGTGATTTTGGGGAAACAAAATCAGTGTAGGATTGTTCAAGTTGAACACTGAGCTTTGCTAATGTACCTCAAGTCGGATCCTGTAACCTTGAGTTAATGGTGATGGACAATGGTAAAGGTGGAAACGTGTCATAATGCCAACAAACTGGAACAGTAATATAATATCAAGAGCAATATTTAGCTAATGTTTGTTAAAATGACTGAACATTTAGAGCCATAAGCCACTGATCATACATAAACAAATAATAAATAATGATGTAAGGAAACCCCCCAGTCTGTTCATGACACTGAAAGATGCATTGCACAGAGGGAAGACACAACACAATTTAAAACTAATTAAATCAGACATTAAAAGCAGGTATCATAGGGTCTATTAAGCAGGTATGATATCAACCATGTTCACCATCATAGTTTTTTGTGTTAGTATGTTGACATTTAGTAATTTGCACTAAACTAGCAGCTGGGGCTGATGAGCATTAGTTTGTAGGTATTCAGTCTTAAACCAAAGTATTTGACACATGAAAACTTTGACCTGATGATGGAGCTGGATGAAATTATATTGTATAGCCTAGTTGTTGAAACCCAGAAATGTGAACCGCTAGAGGAAACATCAGAGGATCATCAAAGCCAGTAGTTGTCAAAACATATTATTAAAGCCAAACATGTGAACCTGCTGTTTAATTTTTTGGGGGAATAAAAATCCATCCAATAGTTATTGAAAAAGATGTAATTCTGGGCCAAAGAGATGGACTGACTGGCATTACCATGACACTGGCATGGCTAAAGCTCTCTGTGACAGAGCCTGCCTGTGTCATGCAGTCCATCCTCACCAGCCTAATGAGGATGTGTCTTAGAGAAGCTCAGAAAGCCCTAAAATCACTATCAGACTAGTTAAAGTGTAATAAGTAAATGACATCTCATTCTGATATTGAAACAAAAAGACACGAGACAAGCGGGGGCTAGGAAAACCCTCTGAGTCTGACCTGAGGGCAGGGGTACAACATGCTGTACTCCTGTTTCGGCACATGCTTCCAGAGCCTGTGACAATGAACTGATCAACTCACTCTCCTCCAATTCTGTGGGAGAGTGAGAGCTCCTCAGGCAAAGACTGAACGCTCATTAGGAAATGAAGAAGATGACATTGATGGGACTTTTTTAAGAAGCACTCCAGGGAACCTTTAAAATCCCTTGACATGTGTTCTTGTTAGTGCATTAAAACACTAGCAGCTCTGTGTTATCTAGTTAGCCAGAGAGCAACTGTGATGGTGCGAGCTCATTTGCACGCTTTTCCAACCTAACAGCACATTACAGGCGCTGAAATATAATATGCAGGCGATCCAGCCGGCTCTTGTTTCTGCTGTGAATGCAGCTCTCTCCCGATTGTAATTTAATCCCGAGTGCTTTAAAGTCGTTATTGCAAATCATCCACTTTGCTATTAGGCCGGCCTGTAACTGTGGCGTTTATGGTTCATAAACAGTGTTTTGCTTTCATACATTAATGATCATTATACACTGTTAAAACAAAGTGTCAGAGCATGTCTTGGCACTGAATAAGTGCAACAATAAACAGTTTTTCAGGCTCCTTAGAGCAAAGTCGAATGACTGTTTTAGGACTAAACAAGATGATGCACAAGAGCCACTTTGTGTGTTATGTCTCCACATTATGATCTTCGATTGGTTTGTTGTTGTTCGTATGCTTGAGAGGTTTGTGCTGCTTCACATCCAAGCGTATCTTTTAATTCAGTTGCTCAAAAGCAAGGAATTTTCTGCCGATGAATAGACTGAACGGATTGAATAGATAGAAGGTATTTCACTTCGGTTGTTTTTCAAATATATTATTTCTTTCACATGAAAAAGAAGCATCCACAGACGTGCTTTAAATGATAAGCAGCTTTTTTTCCCCTCTAATCCTTTGTGATATAACAGCAGCACTTGAGTTTGCTCAGTTGTTGCGGTGTTGAAATGTGTTTTTCATCTTATAGTTACATAGACAATAGTTGTCTTTATGTGGAGTTTAAGACATCTGTTAAACACTTCACTCTCACAGACACCATCACTCACCTACTTCAAACTGTGGAGCTTAAATCATCCTAAACCCAGCTGTCTGTCAGTCTGACAGGCACAATGTACTTCTGTATTAGATGCATGACAGCTGTGACACTGACACATGGCTTAATGCCCAACACAATGGGTGAAATACGGCAGAAAGCATTGTTGGATGCTCTGCACGTCCCTGACACATGAGCACATGACGTCAAAACGCAACTTAGAGAAGGCAAATGGGCTCTTTGCCTCCTCTTTCAACCTGTGAAGACGAATTACCTACAGTGACAGCAGCATGTTTGTTTCCCTCTCTTTCTGTCTCGCTCTCTCATTTTCTCTCAGCTGTTCGTCAGCTCAGTGCTGCATTGTGGGGAAAGCCTGGCGGCTCTGTGAGGCTACACAGGCATCGACGGGGAGCTCTGAGTGATCTCCTGGAAGAAGATTTAAACTCTGAGCTCTTTAATGTGTTTCTGGGGAGGCAGGCAGGCAGGTGGGTACACAGGCCCTATCATCTCCCCTCGGAGATGGTGTGGATGGTGCCTGAAATGTGAATAAATTAGGAGGAGAGGCGCTGTGTTGATGCTCCAGGAGATAACCTGGGAAAGTGGTGAGAGATTCTTTTGCAAATAGTTCCCCAAGGTGGAAGCCATGCGAGGAAAGGCAAACTATTCATCTTTGCACATTTAAGCGAGGCATGCTTGTGGTCTCAGCCTAGGGGGGTGCGGTGGTGATTTATTTTCATCTTCTTTGCTTTGAGTTATTTCTCACTCACCCTTTTACTCTTTTTCTTCCAGGTAAATTACATCTGTCTTATTGGCGCCCCGACCATGTTCCGTGTCAATTACGGAGACTATGAAATTAACGAAATTAAATCAAAGTTCCCAGATGCTGAAAGAAAAGATTGACACATCATCCATCCACCAGGATAAAAGACCAAATGTCTCATTAAACAACAAGGGGGGATGCAAATGACCAGGAGGCATGAGACCATATCAATAATTCATGAGGTATTCCCATAAGCAACAACAAATCAATACTCTTCCCCAGCCACAGTTTGATCTCAGGGAGCTGTATGTTTTCTACAGGATGGTTAAACAAACACAACTTAATTTTAAAGTTACAATAAGTGCATGTGCACAAATAGACAATGAATCTTCCTCTTCTAATGAGAAAAGAAAAGGTGCCTAAAATAAAAAGTACAGAATACAGAATATGTTGTGTTTTTAAATGGTTTAGTTTAAAAATTCAAAACACCATCAGCATGAGCATCCAGGCATATCCCTCATAACCTTTCTGCACTGTAATTGTACTGTTCTTTCCAGTGTCATCATCACCCCCAGCGTCCTCTCCTCAAAGTCAGAAGTGTTTTGATTGGGATCAGCTCGCCCAGCAGTAACACTGCCGCCCTACATTAACAGGGCGATGCTGTCAGAACCATATGCTTCAGATGCCTCAACTCCAGCCGCGCAGATGTTTAGTATGCATGGGCTCGCGGTGGAAGAGTGATAGCCGTCTGCCTCAGGCCTTTTAGCTTTTACTGCCTCTTCCTCTTCAGTGTGTCCCTATCATCCCTAATGATTCACTCAGGACCTGATCTGAAAATCAAATCCCAATGCAAGGTTTGGAATATGTCGTTAAACAAGCAACAACACATTAGGCCCAGGGTCAGTCAAAGCCATTAGCAGAATTGGATCAGTTTTTGGGTTCATTACCTCTGTGTGGATCGGATGGCCTCACTGGAACATCGTGCTCTCCAGACTGCTCCTGTGTAGACCAGGCAGCACAGGTGCTTTAACCTAATAAATATATATATTACACTGCACAAATTATTTACTCCTAGCCAGATAATTAATTGTTGTAATGATGTTTGGCTTTACTTTTCCATGGCGTGAGAAGCCCTTCCATAATGAGAAGCCTTCTCACAACCACTGTACTAAAAATGTTATTGGGTATGGACATTAAGTCTAAAAAGCTGAAAAGCAAAACAATAAATTGCAATTATTTTTAATGACTAAGACCCTAACAAGGGATCTTCATCCCAGCTAGGCTGAGCTGTCTAGATTTTAGTAGATATCTATATATGTTCTTGTATTTTAATAATTACAATTAGTAAAATTACAGTAGGCAGACATGTTGAACAGACACATCTTTCAGAGACATAGTGTATCAGAAATTGGTGATGCAATTTGCTCAGGATTAAAATAAAAGTATTAAAAAAATCAATCGACATATTATTGTTTTTCTTCCATTTTCTTCTACCTCATCAAATCCTGTCGTTTACATAATCCAGTGCAACGAAGCATTACCCAATGCAACTCGACTGCCAACAGTTTGACTGGGTGGTTCGATTGTGTTCTGCTATTAGCAGTGTAGCTTTGGGCCGGTAGCCTCAAGCAGAGATGAGGTTTGGGCTTCAGATGTCTGGTAAACTGTCACTAGTGCTGTAAATGAAGTCACATTGGAAACATCCGTTCTGAGGAAAAGCTGCAGTGCAGGCAGAGGTCAAGCTTTTGTAATGGACGAGACTATAAAAACGTAGCTGTCGTTTCCATCAGTTATTGTGACCGCAGCAGAAGTTGCCCAAGTTTATTAAGCTGGCTTTGTAATGTTTCTTTATAAAAGCAAAGCAAATCATTACTGATACCAACAAAAATGTTATCATTAGTTAGGTAGAAAACCAAGGTTATGGAATGTGAGTGGACGCTGTGAATCCATGAATACAGCACACCTTAAATGTCAATACGACAAACCTGACCAATTCATGTGTTTTTATTTCTCTATAGCATGACATAATCATGACTGATGATTCTTTTTCTTAAAGTTAAAATGTGAATATGGATTTCAGTTCGAGTGCAGCACTACACCTACTCTTCAACCATTTCCCCTTCCGCCACAGAAGCCATTACAATATTCTCTGTGATTCTCTCACCAATAAAAGGTTATAACTATCAAGTCGATGAAGGCAATTTCACATTCTTCACAGTGGTTCATAAAGCAGCTGTCAAGAGTGTAACTCACACTGACAAAAACTGAAAATGGTATTGCCTGAAGAGAAGTACTAATGTTATGAGTGCGCGAGTCTGGAGGATTTAATATCCATCTTTTCCTGACAGCTTCTCGTGTTAACCTCGATCACAGTAGAGCTGGATTGTCGCTGTCCTGGGTTTTCCTGTTGTCCAAATCTATCGACATCTTCCTTGTCTATATCCACTGAAATTTATACAGCCCCATAAACAAAATGCATCATGCTGAGAATACCTGCTTAAGTCAGCATTCGTCAATGTCTCACCAAGTATTTTGCAAAACACATTTAATGATGATAAGATGTAATAGTTATATGCTCCAACAAAGCAATATCTCAAAAAATAATCATGTAACTGCAGGAAATATAAAAAAAACACTGAGAGTGCAAACCTTTCAGGGCCATATTCACACACATTGTTGCACCATTAGGTTTCTCAGTCTGCTTGTTTCTGGCACATTGCATCATATATGCTATATATCACCCAGATAGTGTTGTTTCCTTTGTGCGCACTGTGCCGTAGATCTGTGCAGCTAGAGGAAACTAGTGAGAAAGCTGTAAAGGCAGCCAAGAGTAAAACATCACACCGCTGAAGAAGAACGATTGGTTCCCAACTTTCAAACAAGATTAAGATGCTACTCTGCAGCAGTTTGCACTCAACAAACACCCTGATAAGATCCACTTAAATTGTATCTTGAGGAAGGTTTCGTTGTATTTTTGGAAATCCCAAAGGTCTTTCTGTCTTTTTTTGAATATTGAGAGTAGGAGTGGAGACTGGGCCCAGCGACACTGTATTACTGTTTCATCACAGCAAATATATGCAAAGCTATTCATGCACTGCAGCTCCACTGATCCACACAGATGCACAGGCACTTACAGACGCACCAGTCTGGAAATACCAAATCGACATGCGTGCATTGCATGAGATGTGCATCGATTGCACTTGAGGGGGGGGGGGGGGGGGGGGGGGGGGGGGGGGGGGGGGGGGGGGGGGGGGGGGGGGGGGGGGGGGGGGGGGGGGGGGGGGGGGGGGGGGGGGGGGGGGGGGGGGGCGGATGATTACTTTCCAAAGTGATAATTTTGTTAGATGTGCCATCGAGGGGGGAAACCAATGCATTCTGGGTTTATTTGGCGGTCTGAGAATGTTCACAGATTTGTCTGAACTCAAGTGGAAAAAATATTGATTTCGATGTTTGGAAAATGACATAAAAGAAGGTCTAGTGGATTGTGATCACAGCAGGAAATGTTCCAGACAGATTAGCAACGTGTGTACGGTTATGGTGTAGCTCGACATGGATAACAACTGATTCTGAGTCAATGTGACGAGATGTCTTTTGTAATTCTCCACACGGGAAGAATTCAATTTATCTTACTCAGAAAAAAAGATTACATTAGGCTTTGATTTTTTAATGAATCAATTTTAAGCATAGCAAACATGAGTTTCCTGGTGGGATTATCTTTATTGTTCCATCTGTTCTTTCAGCAGTGTGGTCGTCGGTTCTCTGACAGATTTTGCTGCGATGTTGCCCACTGTCCTTGTACCTCTTTTGTTGGACATATGTGGAAATGGAAGTATTCACAGGGTATTAATTACTTATGAATATGGTTGATGTTTTCACTTTTAGCAGTGTGGCTCCAGGGATGCAGCAGTTGGCATTGGGTGTACTAGCATGGAATTCAGTTCAGACATTCATGGTCCCCAGATGATGTATCCTAATGACTTGTGACTTTTGCTCTACCGCCCCCCCCCTATTGTTGACTTTTTGGGTTTCAAGTGTAATGTGTCAATATAAATTCTTAAAACTATGGTGTCCTCATAACTTTTCCGAGATTATTTCTCTCACAAATATATGTCAACCTGTTAGCATTGTCATTGTTGGTATGTTAGCATATTAGTTTCGATAGCCTTTGTGTAGATAGTGTGTTATCCATACATTCACTGTCCACTCTTTTGTCATGATTGGGTATGTTGAAGTGGTATCGGACACCAGGAGGTCTCATGGCCTGCATTTGACTGTGGCCACTGTAACGACAGAGGCACCCCCCCCCCCCCCCCCCCAGCACTTTATTAAAACTCAAATGTGATTAATGCCGGGAAATGCGCTGTGTCAACACATTTTCTTTACACTTCATTAAAGCAGTAATCGCTTTGAATGACATTACCAAAATGAATTGCCCACATTCATGCTAAATAAATAGCTGCATGAACACTGACACTTTGTCTGTATGAAGTAAATAAATATTAAGTGTCAAGACTGTTGAAATGTCCAGCAAATCAAAGCCATATTAAAATATAGTTGATTTGGTTGTTTTTACTCCACTTCTCTGTTCCCATCTCCTGTAACCAGTCTGTTGAACAGTGTGGTTACACTCTGACATTCTCCTGTGGTTTGCTGCTCTGCAGGAGGCCTGAAAGAATGCTTCCATAACACGATGTAATGAGTTATTGTGGGTGGGTGTGAGTGTTGCTCGGCTCCTATCATTTATTTAGCTTTCAGCTTATTAGATCTCTGACATTTTCATTTTTTTTTTCTTTAGTTCTCACAGCTTCATTCCCTTTCTTCACTGACTTCCTCAGGATTCTGCGACGATGGGCAAAAAGGTGTTGTCAGTTTCACCCTATCCATGAGAGGTCTCTACGCAGAATGGACGAGGGCAGCAGCTACATGGACATCTTCATTCAGCTCCCAGCAGGCTGGAGACGTGAATCAGAACATGAGCTCAGCATGACTGGACACATCGATAATTCAGCAGGAATGTACACAGTGGTGATTCTTTTCTTTTACTGCTCCAAAATGATGTCAGTGTTTTTCAATGAAACTTATTCCAGGCGTCGCTGCTTGAGGACCCAAACAAGGGGTTATATAAACACCTTTCCCTATCAAGTGTGTTTAAGTAATGGTAAAAGCTTGCTTGTGTGTTGTGTTGAAATCCTCTTATTGTCCTTTGCCGAGCTGATTTCTTAAGTAAAAGCCTTAACCTTAACAAAGCTCTGGTTTTGACAGCTGTAAAGATACTGTTACTCTTCTCCTGTTCCAACGTGATGCAACATCTATCAACAACAGGCACGAGCTTTGTTGTGCTGACAGACCTGGCCTCCTTCCTGCTGCTTTGTTTCCACCTCTGTCACTCCTCCCACCATTTTCTCTCTGCCGCTATCTTTCCCTGACAAAGCTCATTACATTAGCAGGGCTGGGTTGTTAACATGCACACACACACACGCGCACACACCTGACTCGTTGGACTATAGCTGGGGCGCCGTCACGCACAACAGGCGGGTGGGTGGGTGAGGTGAGGTGAGGTGGGCAAAGGTTTGACAGGAGACAGCGGGCTGGAGCTTAACAGACAAGCAGTAAAATGCACGGCAGTGTAATTGCAATGGAGGAATAATTTGACAGCCGCTTGGTTATGAAAGCTTGCGATTCTCTCATTCTCCCTGACACACACACACGAACACGCACATATTGAAGAGAAGAGGCAGAAGCCAAACCTGTAACAGCATTCCCCATGCTCTTACAGACTTACTTTCTGGTAAAGGCCAGTCATCTTTCTATGTTCGCCCTGTTTATTTTATGATCCTTCGTGTTTAGATGTACCGTACACAATCAGCATCATGACATTTCAATACACTTATTTCCACTGTGCTATATTGTTTTTCAGAGAAGTTTCAGTTTCAGTTCCCATTCCGTCGCCGCCGACAACGCAATTCATCACTCGTAGGTCTGCGTGAATGCCTTCTTTAAACAATGCCAGTGCATCATTGCTCAAAGACTAAAGGAATGAGCACTGCATACCAACCAAAACTATCTCCATTTCATCTTGTCCTTCTCTTTCTCTCTCGCTCTCGCTCAAGCAAAATGAAGCTGTCTCGCTTGTGTTTCTGTCTGCCCATGCCCCTGCTCTGCTCAAGGACATGAATGAAACTGAATAAAACATGACTGGCATCTTGTCATCTCAGAGAGGACGGGCTGAGAATGGGAAGGGAAATATAAAATCGCACCTCTGTTTATTTGTCTGTATAGATATAAAGGGGGGGGGGGATGTGTATCCACACATGGAAGATGTCTGAACCTCTTCTTTAGGCTATGTGAAAGGATTTGGAAGCGCTTGATGTAACATCCGGTAAAAAGAGTTCATTACACATGTTTGCCAGCGACCGCCCTTCTTTTATCGCACCGATCAGTGGTTACTTAAGCTTTTACATCAAATCTGGGGATCCTTTGATTGCTCAGCCAATTGCTCTGCCTTGTCAGGGCTCTGTTAATAGTAATGCTTGATGTCTTGGTAATCACACGCTAATCTTCTGATCTTAATTCAACACTGATCTTTTCCCTCGTTGATCATTCTCTCCCTTCTATCCCCAACTCCTCCATCACTAATTTCTGCAGGCTCTTTGCTCTAACTCTTCACTCACTGTTTTTTTTCTTTCTTCCAGATACATCAGACAGAAAAGTGCTCATACACTCCATCCCTGCAACCACCCTCTGAGCTGTGGGGCATGATCTATGGTTTTACACCAGGTCTTGTGGCCCCATTCCCATCACTGCAGTCACTATAGTCAGGACGATGCTGGCAAGCTGCACACACATGTGCTGGGGTGAGTGGATACACACACACACACACACATGTACATGCATGTGAAACTTATTTGGACTGAAATGATTCACCCTTTGTGAATAGTTTAATTAGACCATCTGTGTTTCAAAGGACATTTTCAAAAAGCTTTTGCCTGTTAAATCACATTTGCCTGTAAAATCGAGTTATATGTCGCTCCTGCTTTCATGATGATAATCAGCAATCATCAAGCAGCAACTGATTTTGAATTTGAAATTCACATACACAGAAAGAACAATTTCCTACAGCCATTATCAAGCGCTGTCTAATTCAATTGGATAATGATACATTTAATAATCATTCTACATGTATTTATCATTGCCTTGATCCATGTAGACTGCATTTAACATAATTACACAGTGAAAGCAACTCCTGCTTAATCATTTCAGGAAACTTGTTATCATTGGATCTAGTCTAATATCCCCAATCTCCAGTCTCCGTCAGTTTTGATGGAACATTTGCATGTGAGGAGGTGATCAGTGTTATAAAATGTCCAAAAGCTGGAAGAGAGAATGCCCCACATGCTGAGCCCTGAGTCCTGCAGCGGCAACAAGGTCACAAGCCTGTTTCCGACCCGTTCCTTTGCTGCATGTCCTTCATCACTCTCTCTCTCTCTCTCTCTCTCTCTCTCTCTCTCTCTCTCTCTCTCTCTCTCTCTCTCTCCCTCTATTTCAAGCTTACACTGTCCTATCAATACAGGCTAAATGCCCCCAAATATCTTAAAATCAGCTAATAGAAAATTACAGAAAAACAGAAAAACATCATAAGGTGTCACAAAGGTTAAAGGGATAGTTTACCGAAAAATGTAAAGTCACTCATTATCTACTCACCACTGTGCCGATGGAGGGGTGGGTGAGTTTGAGTCCACAAAACCCTTCTGGAGTCTCAGGGGTAAACAGCGTTGCAGCCAAATCCAATACAACTGAAGTCAATCGTGACCGCCTCGTCAGACGTAATAAAACCACAGAAAACTCATAACATGCCTTCATCCTGCTCGTGTGTCATTTACACCATGCTTTCAGCCTGAACTATCCCTTTAAGAACAACAGTGGAACAGATCAGTATATTGTTCAAGTCAACGTCAGACTAATTAGATGTGGCAAATATACGTTGATTAATGTTTTTATATGCTTTAATCAACGTAATCAACGTACACAATTTATATCTCTTTAGCAACCAATGGCTGCGTTTCCCACGTTGTTCAACAAGTATATGAACACCAACAAATATCTTCACAGCAAAGAAAAGGCACTTATTGCTTCAATCAGTCCAAACAAGATGAAAGGGAAACAAATCATTCCTCCGCTCGTTCAATTCTTGTCTGATTTAAAGAAATTTCCACACAACGTTCCAGCCATGAGTCAATGTTGCTTTTCCCTTGAAGCAGGACAATGATAGTTCCATTACGTTAACTTGAGTGTTTATCATTGTAACCGTGACGATGGAGGTCCCCTAACTTTGTAGTTCTTTTGACTCAATCCACATGTTCCCTTTAACCTAATCAAAGTTCACCACGGCTCTGTTACTCCATGAATCACTTTCCAGCAGTGTAGTGGATTTGGAAGACACAGATAGATCAGGTGATGGGGCAACAGATCAGAAAACCAGTTTGTGTCATTCTAAAGTTGCGTTTTTGACATTTAATATCGAGGACGTGGTGTGTATATCATGCATTTATTATGAGTGGAGAATAGACAATTCATTTTGGTCAGAACTTCACCTTCAGTGTGCATCATGGCTTAAAGCAAAACAAACTTGTGATCATGTGTAATCATTCCTCTTAATCTTATGTGATATTTGTGGCTTTATATTGTATCGGAGTGTTGCATTTTGTTGTTTGACTTTTATAATGTATTTTAATCATTGTTTATTTACTTGTGTTTATAGTGTAGTGTTTAATCATGGGTTTGTTGTAGGTCATTCTATTTCAAGTTGCCTTGTAAAAATTGGCTCTGGACAATGGATGAAAATTAGTTAAAAAAGCTTACTGTGGCTCATTTAAAGTATTTTGTCTGTTGATTAATGAGCACTGCCCCTATCAAATGAATAAACAAATAAAACTAAAAACACAGGTAGCTTCTTAGCATAAACCACCCTCGTCAATATTGTTCTTTTCACTTCCGGATGTAGTGGCTGCCGTGTAAAAATGTTCCTGTTTCTGCACATGCTCAGTGGAGCCTCAGTGCTAATGCTGCTCTAAGAATAAACAAAATTTCCCGCTCATATTTCTATCTTCCCGATTCCCGACACTTGGTGTGTTGTTATTAAATTACATACATCTTGAAGTAAATTACAAAATCCTCCGCTCCCCTGACTGCTTGCCTCTGAAATGGGATTTGCTCAAGTCACTTAAACTCTCTGCAGCAGCTGTGCCGCTGATCTTACAAGTGAGTTGGAGGGGTGTCTTCGACCAGAGCAATTAAAAGGACAGCGGGATATAGATTTCCGTTGGCTCCGATAAATGTGGTCGGGAGAATTATAATCTGTGTGACTAATGGTATGCTCACGGTATTTAAGCATTGGCTCTCATTAATATGCTAAGCAACTTGCGCCGGCTTTGTCTTCAACCCTCCTCCTGAGATCCACTGTTCAATGGTGAGCTCAAATGATTTGCCCTCCCTTTTGTACATATGGGTGGACATACCCTTTGAGACTTTGCACAGTTCAAATGACTTTTACATGGTGTTACAGGATATCAAATGGATCCAGAACAGCCTCTTGGGCTGCAGGGTTTTATACATTTTGCTGGCTGATACTCACTCCAGTCACAGAGGCGAGACAGCTACATGTGGAACTGTAGGCTGAAAGAGATGGAATACAATTATCCCAAACATCATTCCTCAAAATATATAAAGAGCTATAGATAGATGACTCATTGCTAATGTTACACAGGGTCATTCGTTCTCATCAGGGCAGAGCTCTGCGCTGCTTAAAGACCTAAACTGCACCTTGAGTCTGGCAGCCAAAAGACAACCTGCAGTATATCTGGTCTATTTGCCAGATTGGACCACTTTGTTATCCATCTGTCACAAGCAGTCTATCAGTTTGTTTTGTGGGCTGCCATTCAGAGCGCTGTGCCGTTTCCAGCACTCCCGTCAAATAGATCGTGTATAGTGGGCCCGCAATCAATGCTCCCGTCCTCCTCAATGTATTCATTACGCCATACGAGCCCACGGAAGCCCTGTGATCTGTACCATTACCTCTGGGCCTGAGATGCCTGCATGTCTTTACAGGCTGTGTGTGATCACATCCTGCAACCTCAGAGATAAAGAGCACTGAATGTTTTACATAACATCGGAGGCTGATCGCCATGGCAATCCTCAATATGTGTTTAAGGAGGCAAAGCTACCTAATAGAGCTTCATTTGCTTCGGCAACATAATATCCTAATTTTACCCTGTGCCGTTTTGGAGAGCCAGAGCTTCTGCTGAATGGTAATAAAATGAATTAGAATCACTAATAAAATGATTTCAGCGCAGGTTTTCATGTGGAACTCACTTCTTCTTCAATGATGCTTCATAGGCACAAATATTTTCTACCATAATACACCGCGGAAATGATTTTCTTCCATAACTGATTTTAATCGAGAGATGTCAAACACTTCATATCACAACAATTTAATTAATCACGTCAAGATAACATTAGCTTTGTTTTTATCACAGCTTTATTGTACCTGTGACTGGCAATTCTCAAATTAAATCCTTTAATTACAACTCACTGTTTGTACACTTCTCTCACAGTGTCTTGAGGCAAGGTCCTACATGTTACAGGGCTTCTGCATTACAATGAGTATTTTCAAAATCATCTTAATCATTTCATCTCACCTGTTAGGGCACAAGACCAGCTTTATCAGAACTAATAATGATGATGATTTAATCAGGTCCACAAATATTGGATTGTCTGATAAAGAGGCACAAAAACCTGCATCGATGTCACAATAAAGTACATCACAGGTAATGGACAAATTTATTTTAAAAATAAATAAATGGGTGGGTGTTTCCATTTTAATTCTATATATTGTGTATCTACATCCACTCAAACACTGCCTCCCAAACACATGTTCCAGGTTGTAAAAGAGCTCTGTTCATTCTGCAGCCAAAGAATAAATGAACCAGAACAACAAACAGTGCAAGTTGACTCACGGTTTACTCACTGCAACGAAGCATCAGTAAGTTTTACGCATTTAGCAGCAGATGCCTGAAGGACCTGTCTTTTTGTCCGGCAGTTTCTCAGCACCCCTCTTGTATTTGTCTTGTCCATTTGGCACGGTTCTTTTGTGCTGTTTAGTGAAGGTACTGAGCCCAAAGGATTTCAAGATGTGATTGGGTCAGTTCTGTGTCAAATAGCAAAACAGGACTACTGGCCATCACATTAAATTACATGTCATGTCATTTAGCTGACACTTTTATCCAAAGCGACTTCCAATTAGTGCATTCAACATCTATGAGGGGCCATTCAGGGTTCAGCATCTTGCCCAAGGACACTTTGGCATGGGCTGGGGTTTGACTTCTGGTTGGATGACGACCGCTCTACCACTCAGCCACAGCTGCCCAAAACCTAGTAAATGCCTGGACTGGGTATGGCTAATGGGAGATATTGAGGATGTAGTTGAAACCTGTCATGGAACCATTGTAAGCAGTCACTTACAGTGAAAAGTTGATTTATCATTGAGTCATGTTTGCAGTTACACTAGTGTCAGCTGGTTTCAGCCCTTTAATCTATTTTCCTCTTTCCTGCTTCATGTGCTTACATATAGAGTATTTAAATACAGACACCCCCCATAAAGCTGTTCTCATTTAAGTGTTTTTCCTAGTCTGAAATAGTACCTGAATTGTGGCCCATTAACACAACATGTTAACCGTCACTTCCAAGCCGTTTACAAGCTGCTGCTCCGTACATATATATTTACATGTAAAATGATCACTCAGAAAGAAAGAGAGAGAGAGAGAAAAGAGGCAGCTGCTGCTCCTCTCTGCCACTCAGGGAACGGAGAGAGTAGCTGAGATTTGTCTGAAAGTTCTAATTATGTCTCTATGTGCCGGGGACTGGAAAAGTTGATAAACCTACTGACAAGTGTATAAAGAACATTGCCTGTGAATGCCCCCTGATGATGTTGTGGAAAACAGTCAATCAGGGACATTTGCATTTATAGGGTTTGCCCCTCTGTTGCAATAGCATAAGTCCGATCTACTTGTTTTATGGGCCAGTTACTGTAATAAAAGAAAATGCTCAGATTGCCAGTGTGCCCTGGCTGTTGTGTTCATGCAGACATGAACACTCTTAATTTCTTAGGGTTTCGTCTTCTGATTGCACGGGAGGAGGGAGGGAGGGCGGGAGGGATCCACCCAAAACTGCTTTCTAAATAATTTATGTCATCCACCCATTCATTCATTAGCTATACCGCTTATCTTTTGCAAGCAGGTTGGCCGTGTGTGACAAGCTGGCATATAGAGACAAACAACCATTCATGCTCACAATCCCTCCTGTGGGCAATTTGTAGTCACCAGTTAAGCTAACATGCGAGTGACAATGCTAATCGCTGCACCACCGCGCAGCATAATTCATGTCATGTGCCATGTTATTTGGATCTTTTGCCAGCGACAGTCTGCATGTCACCAGGAGTTGTCAGATCATGATGTCTTTAATTGTTCATAATGTACTATTAACATAAAAATGTGTAAAAATAGAACTTCTTCATATAACATTCAGAGTGGTGTCAGAAACAGGTCGTCTCTATTCCTGGTCGTGTGCAGAATTGCTTTGCTCAAATGTCCTGTCCTTCAGTTTGAGACCTTCTCCTCCTGCTCTCTCTCTGGGACTTTTGTGAAATGGTTTAATTTGTGGAGTCATATATTACATTACATTTCATTTAGCTGACGCTTTTATCCAAAGCGACTTACAATAAGTTCAGGCATCTGCTGCTAAATTAGTACATGTGGCATGGGAGCCCATGTACTGTATGTACCGCTACTTATTGCTGGTGTTCCACTTGACGACCAGGCTGCACAGTTCTCAAAGGACATTTATTCTCAAACTCCATCTCCTCTGCCAGCGAATCTATCAGGATTAATTCACGAGTGTTCATGAAGTGAGCTGAACACATATTACATGTTCTGCCATTAGGGTATAGTACATAGTCTCCATGCACAGATCATGTATTCTTGTTTTGGTTGTGTGGTTTGTCACTGACTTGCTTTGTTTTGTCAGGCTAAAGCCATTCTTAATAGTGACCACTTATTGTAAAAACTGTGTACGGTGAAGATATACATATATACACATATATAAATAAATAAATAAATCCTGAGCCTGCAGCTGCCTTGTCTGCTGTTCTACCTGGTGTTGTGCATTTGAGCAGATGGCGTTATAAGAGTAATTTTTCATCTGATTTGAGAATTCCACGCTTGGCTCGGTGCAGTGAGGCTTGTGAAGCATGGCAATGTCCAGCTAGCCAGCAGAAACAGAACCTGCGAACCGTGCACTACATCACTCAGACAGTCAGCAAGGTCAAAGACACTTGACTCTCCTACAGTGAAACTCAGGGGTGCCACACTTTCAGAATAAACAACTCCTTTCTGCCGTGATGGATACAAAAACAGGTGTTCTTTTCCAACTCTTTTCAGTCCGTTCACATAGTTGATTTTGATTTAACATGAATGTTACAATTCAATGACAGCTCATTTAACATTTGAAAAAGTGACTGAATTCATCTGATTATATAGTCGAACTCCAGCGATTTATCCCTAGCAGTTCATATTTGTCACTTCTTGATTTTGATCTAATCATGATCACTTCTTGTTTTTCCCACACAGCATGCTGTGGATGTCACCTACTCACCATGGATGTTATAGGATTTACAACAACAGCCAATGTCCAGGAAGCTCAGGAGTGGGAGAGTAGATTTTTGCGTGTGTGCTATGTTTCTTACATGTTCTGTATGCCTGTGCCATTTAATCTATGCACAACAATACAATCGTTGTGTTGTCCTCTTTCTTTATTATTTCTTTTTCATATGATCATCATTATTCTGTATCTTAATTATATGATGAGCTTAGAGTATGTCTTGAAAACAACAGCCTTCCTCTCAACACTCTCCTCTTGAAATGGTGGATGGAACCTTTTCACTCTCATGTGACCTCCATCCTACGCAACCCAAATGTAATTTGAGTTGAAAACACGTCACGTCAGATATTTTAATGACATTAAAAAAACGTAATTCAAATTAATTTGCCCTGCAGACAACCACAAATTAAACCGTGTCTCCTGGCTGACAGCCGCTGGCATCCTGCAGCATCAGGAGGGAGCTGAAGTTGTAAATACATCACAGAGTTGTCATTTATCTCAATAAAAAAAAGAACATGTGCCTTGAGAGCAGCTCATCTAAACTGCAACACAGCAAACTGGCTCTGTGGAGACGGAGATATTTTCAGCAGCTGGCATATGGGCGAGATCAGGCTGAGACAGGCTGAGCCAGGATACATGGAGCTTCTTGTTGTTCACCGACAGTATGTGCAATCTGCACAGCCCCATGGGAATCTGAGGGGAGATGGATGGCGTGGTGTGTAATAAAAGTTTCAGTGGAACCGAAGAACAAACCAGACACCCTCTGTAATCCGCTTTTAATTGTGGAAGCTGTAGTTACAGTGCTCGGTTGTTAAATTGATTTTTATTTTTTTTTCATTCATTTTGATGAGTCATTAGAGGCAAGGAGTGATGTCATTTTGTTGTCAAATTGTCAGAATGCCACTATGGAGAGAGAGAGAGAGAGACAAAGAAGGAATACTGTGTCCACTTTAATGCGCTCTAGGGCTGCAGGGGGATGGTTGGCACTGTCGCCTTAAAGCAAGAAGGTTTGCATGTTCTCCCTGTGTCTGGGTTTTCTCTGCTAGGTTACTCTATAATAACCGTAGTCTGTATGTCGGCCCTGTGATGCGCTGGTGACCTGTCCAGGGTGTACCCCACCTCTCGCCCAATGTCAGGTGGGACTAGCTCCAGCATCCCCTGCGAACATCAAAGGATAAGTGGCTCAAGTTATCCTCCTGTGACCTGACACAACATGGCCGTGTGTTAACAGATAAGCTCATTGAACAGTGTCCACTCATACTGTACTGCAGTGGTTCCATCTCTTGTTGTCTCACGTACCTTCGCAGTTACATACATTCAATTAAAGTTTCCAACTTCATCATTCTAACAATGTTAACCATTTAACATTTACCTTTTGGCTCAGGTTGACGGACTTCTGTAAATTTACTCCAGAGATTAACCCAATTTGTAATCCACTTAGGCTGTTTATTTTCCTTCTTAAGAGAGAGGCAGGACATTGTTATGTGGCATCTGCCCCGACTTCCCCTGTGACACACATATTAAGATTTATTTATTCAAATCAGTTTCTGTTTTCTGGTTGAATTTGTTGAGATGAAGGTAATTGGTTGAGTTTATCTACTACAATTTACATTGTGCAGAAAATGAATTCACTCGATATTCTCTATTTAAAGTTATGTATGTTATGTAAGCATCATCTCTCAGGTCTGAAATATGTGTCTTGGGAAATGCATACATACCCTCAACTTTGGTACTTTTTATAAAGGGAATGAAAGATTGTTCTTAGCAAATATGTTGTACAAGATACAATATAAAAGATTCAGTGAACATGTGCTGATGGATGCTGATCAGATTGCACTGTCCCCAATAGCACGCTGTTTTATCACTGTTTCATATTTTTTCTGTTGAGTTCACAATATGAAAATGTGTGTATTAATTTGTTTTTATGATTGTTTTTCTGTGTTTCTGTGATTTCTTTTCGTTCTTGTTTCTTCTTTTTGACACTTGGTGTCCTCTTTGACAACATACTTTATTATTCTGGCACCAAATAAAATCCTCTGAAGGAGAGTATACTGAAAACAGATCATCCTTCAGATCCTCATAATCTGTCCATTTCCAAATCCTCAGGAAGAATGCTTCTCCATAATGGAAAATATAAAACACAAGCATTACAAGTTTTATCTTCAGCAGCTCACTGCTACTCCACATTATTCATGGAACCAGTTGTTGCATACACCACTTTTATATTAGTGTTTATTTATTTTATTACTGCTAACAGTTTCCATATTTATACAACATTGTGTGTTTATTGCCACCTCATCAAACACATGTTGTAAAAGCACAGTCGCCCCTGAGGTTTCATTGTGATGACGCCGGCTCCCTTCATAATGGACTTCCTCAGTAGGTGGGCCTGTAAATTAATGACTGTAAAACGACTCATCTCCAATAATGCAAGCAAGCAACCCATTGCAGTGGGAGAGAGATGAGAACCAAATGGAGACATGGTATATCCGCCTCCCTCCCACTCCTTCCTTCGCTGTCACTTCACCACCTTTGCTCATCAATTGCTCCCCACGGGAACCCCCACCTCAAAATAATAAAAAAAAAAGTCTCTCATGTCATTTTGTCTTTTACAATCCACTTCATTTGGAGGCTTACAAATTCTATTAGGATGAACCTGTGTGCATTGCACGGCTGCTGCAGGGGAGCTAGAGGAGGAGGCTGCCTTGGTGGGGGGGGGGGGGGGGGGGGGGGGGACAAGCCCCTAATACTAATAAAGCAGCTCGACTTTGCCTCCCGCCCCGGAAAGATGGGAGGGAGAGGGGGCAGAGTAATTGGAAAATATCTCCCCCTCCTCCCACACACACACACACACACACACACACACACACACACACACACACACCTCATTCCCTTCTCCACTGCAGCCCAGCCACTCTTGCTCCTTCACCATGAAATACACTGCTCCCATTTTTGTTAAAAAATGAGAAAACAACACAATTTGTCTAATTTCCCAAATCCGCCTCTGACTGCAGAGGAGGGGGGGAGGCGACTCCAAGGTTGACAAAAGGACAGGACATACAATATGAGGCTCTCTCATGCAATCTGCAAAGTGGGATTGGGGAAGAAGCTTAAAAGCCCAGGAGTACTTTAATGAAATATCAGTGAGAGCCCAACACAAATCGAATATTAGGTGGAAATGAAGGAACAAGGGAGTTATCACCTTCCTGCTATTGATGATGTAAATTGAAATAAATGAGCGTGTAGTTCATATTTTAGACATGAGCCATGTCCGAGGAATAAGTTATGCACCAGACTCCAGCTTTAAGTTGAAGCCTTCATTATTCATGAATTTGACTTTGTAATAGCAGAAACCCTACAACACTGCCCCTGACCTCAGAGTCCCCCTGAAGAGCCTCCATGACTTTATTATGTCCAAGTTGAAACCACATGTGTCTGTCAGGCCTTGGTCGTATAAGCAGGCTGGAATCATTCTCTTTTAGCTCTAGTGTCTGAACTTGATGTTGAACGTGTCGTCGTCTCATGAATTAGTTACAGTGGCTTCCTCTGCGATTTCAGTCTTGGTCAGGATGGTGACGCCCGCAGTCCCTGGATATAACAGCAAATGTGGTTTCACACAACAGGTCAACTGAGATTTCTGGAATTAGTTGATGAATCAGTAGATACTTGGTACATTTTTGAGACACTTTAAAGGAAAAAGGATTCTGGAATTGAGCTTTTCTCTTCAAATGAAAATTAGATTTGTTTGCGGTGTGAACATATCTGACAAATTGATAGTTTAAGATACACTTTTCCTTGCTGTCATTCAAGGAACCTATCAGCAGCATTTTATTTCGGTTCCACCGTGCACAGGTAAACATAGCAGCAAGTCAGCCTCGTGTGTGTTTCTGTTTCCCATCTTCTGTTTGTATCTTTTCCATGATGTTCTATTTGGAAGTGATTCTGGTTTAGATGACAGATATGTAAAATTGCAGTACTTGTCTGAGCCGAAGGGACAAAAAGAAAAAAATAACTCAACACAAAAAAAAACAGCTGAAGTGCTTCAAGTCATCTACTGAAGTAAAAATACATCAGCAAATGATCTGCACTCAGGGCTGAAACATGCAGGGAAAGGTCATCCCTGGCATTTCAAATGAGGGGGAGATAATAGAGAGACCTTCAGAACGGCTGACATCAAACCCTGGCTTGTGTTTAAAACTGAACAATTCAGACAATTCAGCTGTTGAACCGAGTACATTAAACATCTTGTTCATTCCGAAACTCAGGAGACCTCGTGAGAGCTGACTGGGAGATGTGTGTTTGTTTACTTCTCCAACAGACCTTTTTTTTACAGCAGATATTCAGCAGATATTTCCTATGTGTGACTAATTTGAAAGTGTCCCAGTAAGCTGTGACACTGAGCCAGCATGAACAAAACCAGGACCCTCATGCCCAGGCAGCTAAATAATAACTGATTTGATTATTTACTCCTGTGCTTTTTCTAGAGGTATTAATGCAACCAAACGTACTTACAAGAAAATGACTTGTTCTGCAGAAAACTAGCTGGTTGTAGTTCATTTAAAAGACTTTATATGCAGTAAGGGATTCAGTTAATTAGTTTAACAACATGGGGCCAGACCCCCCTCTAGTGGGTCCGAAGATGCATCTGAGGTTTCATGGGTTGATTAATGTGATCAGAGCTTAGAAAAAACCTATTAACTACACCACGACAGCCACAAACACACAACCATCTACATTTACTCAT
Source organism: Hippoglossus hippoglossus (assembly GCF_009819705.1). Lineage (NCBI taxonomy): Eukaryota > Metazoa > Chordata > Actinopteri > Pleuronectiformes > Pleuronectidae > Hippoglossus > Hippoglossus hippoglossus. The sequence goes on from NC_047164.1 coordinate 20,208,989, forward strand.
GCACACAGGAATCCAAATTAAACAAGAGCTTACTCTAACTTACACAAAGATCTCTTCAAAGCGAACCAAACTTAATTAAACATAAACATCAAATATGATCTGTAAATGTGTTGAGGTCAATGTCCTTCCCTCGTTTCTCTGATGGCGAGAGTTGATCTTATCTAGTGCACAAAAACTCAACAGTGATTGATCGTGTGTGCCGCCTGAACAACCATGAGCAAGACAATTTTGACAGGCCCCATATATTAAGGCCAGAGAGGGTTTTTTTCAGTCCATGCTGTCATTATTACAGGTTCAAGCCTCAGCCATATTGATCCTGTATAATCAATCACTCTAATTCTCATTTCTGCTTTACGGGCAGTTTCATCATTCTCCTGAAATCTATCCCCACATTATTCTGTTGTTGCTGTCTTTGCCGCTTCCTTCTTAATATTGACAGCGGCCATACGTTGGCACCGTTCATAATTTAGGTCAGCTTTTGAACACAGGGTCATGTGCCTCAATTCAGCGGTAGCTATGCCACGCACTTGTCACGTATTAACATACAAGTCCTTAATGATGAATATGAAACCTCCCACACGTGTTTGCTAGAGCCACTGGAGAACCCAGTATATCCTTTGATGAATAGCGTCAACAAATTTGCAGAGAGAATATAAGAGGAGAGAACAAAGTGGGACGGCTAGATAGCACCGTATCTAACTCTGTACAGATACAGAGGGGAATATCCAAGTAAGGAGTATTGTTCTGCGCTCACAGTGCAAGTAATAAGGGCTATTAAAGGGCTTGCAGTCAGACTTGTGGGGGGAGGAAAACGAGCTCATTGTTGTATTGGGATTCTCTTTGTTGCTTTGAGTACGCAGCAATTCAGCTTGCATTACGCTCATAGTATCATTACATTCCACTCGAGTGTCCTCCCTGACAAGCGGAGATAATAACGATGAAGATGAACACAAATGAGATAAATGTAAAAGAAAGTAAGAGGCAGGTGTGAGATAATATGGGCATGTCTACAATTCTATTTTGTGAATCGGATTCTCTAATTACCACCATCTGCGGCCTGAGTGAAACGCTGAAGAGGCGATTAAAGACAAATAAGTATTGTAACAGGACACGCACGTTGTATTTCTTTCCAGTGACTGTAGCTGTTTGGAAAGGTTACATTTGGAAGGGACCGACCAGTTTGTTTTGTTCAGAGCTTTGGGAGCTGGAAACCATGACCAATGGCCCTGTTACTCTGTCCACTTATGGACATAATGACCTGCTTAATGCAGCCAAAAACATGTTTGAAATCATATATTTCTCCTGGCGCCGACAAATACCGTTTGTTCCCCTTTTCCCAGAAATCCCCAGATGCAGAGGGCTGTGTGACAATGACTGAAGGTGTGGAGGCAGAGAAAGTTAGGGCGAAGGTGTAATTAAAGCTGATTATGGCAAGGCAGAGGGGAGGGGAGCGCAGCACATTTGTCTTCCCGGCGTAATGAGCGGAGGCCGGGAGAGCAGAATTAGCTGCCTCGCTGTCGTCTCTCCCCCACCATGCCACTTTGTCACAAGGACACTCCTCCTGGAAGACGAGACAGGGTCAAGTGCGTGTGTGTCCCCTGGCATTATTCTTAAAGGCCGCTGGGGTCCCTGGTCCACCGGGCACTGGGAATTGAGGCACTTTAGCTCAGAGCCGCACCACTCAGCCTCTGCATCATTAAACCAGTCTAAAAATACACAGTCCGCCCATGGTCCCCTGTTCTCAGCGGACCAGCTGGTTGCCACCCTGGAACAATCACTGAGTCCTGTTCATGAGAGGTGTGACACCATCATTTTTCACTTTCTCTTTAGGTGTGATCCGTGTTGTGAGGTTACGGCTATACAGTAACACTGTGCCCCTTAGCTTTATTAAGTGCTCTTATCCCTTATCTACTTATTATATGATCGTTATTAAAACCACGACCACCATTCGATTTAACACTGTTGTGTGTCACACTGCTATTAATGCTCATCCCATGAACATAGAAATCAATACATGTTGGTGCAAGACGGAGTGATATCTGCTTCAAGGCATCCACTCGCTCACAATGTATACACTGTGACATGCTGTTTTTAGTATTGTTATCTTATATCAATTAGTCTTGTTTATTTTTCATAAATTGTGTTCTTTATAAAATATCAGGACACAATCGGATTCAAAAGAATCTGAATTGGCTTTATTTGCCAAGTATGTGTACACTGACAAGGGGTTTTACATTGTCAGTGTACTTACATATAAAAAGACACACAGCCAAATAAGTAAAAGATATGGCTTAAAAATACTTGAATTATAGTGGTGGATTGTCCAGATTGTACAGTGCAATAGCAACAGCAATGTCCAGAAGCCAGAGCGGACACCCTCAAACACACACAACCTAAAACCCGATTAATCAAACATGAAAAGTGTTGGTAATTTTCTTTTGATTAAGTAATTAATGTTGTAACGGCTCATCAAAGAAAGTGAGTCACTCAATCAAAGTTAGTACTCGAAGTCCTTTTCATGAACACACACTCAACACACTCTCTGCAGTCACTATTTACTCAAGCTTGTTTTGATTCTCACTCTGCTGTCGGACTGATTTCCCTTTAGCTCCACAGCAAGGTGTGAATGTTTTCCTGGCACATGATGCATGTTATGGATTTTTGATAACTGCACTCTTACGTAAATGTGTCTCCTCTCAAGGGCAGTGCGATATCAATACGATAAAGCGTGCAGCAGACAGTGGTGGAGTACCGCATTAACCTTTCTACTTGGGTAAAAGTAAGGACTTGCTTTTAAATATAGTGAAAGAATAAAAAGTAAAAGTACTTGCTAAGTGTAGCATGTTTCCTAATACAGTCGACTACATCATTAACTGTGTCTACTGTATATTTTGTGACATCATGCTGCTGCAGGAGGCGGGTCTAATGTTACCTCAAATTCATTATTTAAAAATAATTTATTGATTATAACTAGAAATACAGATATTTATGATATGACGTGGAGTAAAAGTGAAAGGTACCTGAATAAATTTCTTAAGTTAAGTAAAGAAACATTCAAGTGTACCTCCGTACATCCGACCACTGGCAGCAGAACTATTACTTTATGGTTTAATTAATTTAATTCTATTTTATTTGTATAGCGCCAAACATACATTATCTCAAGGCACTTTACATATTGAACCCAACAGTTCCCACAATGATCAAGCACTTTGGTGACTGTGGAATGAAAAACTCCCTCATTAGCAGGAACAAACCTCTGGGCAGAACCAGACTGAATCTGGGCAGACATCTGTTTCGACCGGTTGAGCTGAGCGGAGAAAAGATGGGGAAGAGAGAGACCAGGACCACTGTCACATTTAAGCTCTGTCACACTGATTGCTATAATGAAAATGATAAAAAATTATATTTAGAGATGTAATGATGTTATTAATGATAGCAGCACACAATCTATACTAGCATAATAACTTTATGATAATGGGTGAGAGAGAGAGAGAGAGAGAGAGAGAGAGAGAGAGAGAGAGAGAGAGAGAGAGAGAGAGAGAGAGAGAGACTATGGTAGGGAGAAAAAACTAAGTTAGTGACATGTAGTAAAATAAATTGAGGACAGAGAGATGATGGGTGTTCTCCCAGCAGTCACTGAGCAGCTCCTATGTTAAACACTGTTAAATAAATCTCTGTAAGCTGCAGGAACATCTTGTATTCTTATGATTTCTCTACAGTTCCTTAATAAAAGGTGCAGTGTAAGAGTGACAGGTGGGACTGTGGCTCCACAGGTGATCCTCTGACATCAGGGACTGAGAGTGAATGACTCTGTGCAGACAAGCAGACGTTCAGGGTAAATAAAGCTCTGTCTTCTAATGTAGTATAGATATATATATACGCTGTGAGTAACACTGTTTAATTTAGTGTTTTATTAATCAGTCACTGTAAAGCTAAGGCGTCTGTGTTTGTTGAATGGAGAGATGACTTATTTGGCCCCGGGTGTCCCTGAGGACACTAGCTTATCGCTGCTGTCATTAGTCAGTGATTTAGTGACACCTGATTTAGCTCCTATATATACACACACAATATATATATATATAACCTGTGCAGCAGTCATATAAGCTAATAAACGATTTTAGATAATATCAGGCTATCGTGATGACCTGAGGCAACGAGGCTCGTCCTCTTTAGTTAAAATGAATATGAGAGCAGGAGGTAAATCTTCGTTATTAGAATTAACTTTATCCCTTCATATTCACTGTGAGCTTGAGGGAGGCTATGTGAGACCACCAACTACCTGCACGTGTTTTTATACACACAACCATCACTTCATATACTTGTATTTAGAGTTTTGCCATACATTGAATATGAGAGCAGGAGGTTAAGCTTGGTTATTTGCATTAAATGTATAAATTCACTGTTTGCAGTAAAGCTGAATGACCACCAACTACCTCCAAGTACTTTTATACACAATTATTTATTTTTTATACACACAACTGTCACTTCATATACTTGTATTCAGAGTTGTTTTTCTGCCATAAGATGAATGAGAGCAGGAGGTAAAGCTTGGTTATTAGCATTAACTTGATCAATTCACTGGTAGTGTCAGTGGTGAAGATGAATGTATTCTCACGTTGTGACCTCCAACTACCTCCGAGTACTTTCATGATCACATTAACCCTTTTTATATACTGATCACTTCATGTACTTGTATTCAGAGTGTTTTCAGCCATAAACACATCACAAAGAGAATAGGAGCGGGGAGGTTTATCCGGAGGAGAATATGTGTAATATGTGCTATGTGTATAAGGCTATAGAGTCTGAATGAACTGTCTCCGAATACCGAGACGCAGCACTATTTGCGCCGAGGAGGAAGCGTGCAGCGCGTAAAGCGGCACTGCGGCATCGCTCGTATCCCTGCGCCCCGGTCCCCCCCCCCCCCCCCCCCCCCCCCCCCCCCCCCCACACACACACACACACACACCAACCCCCCCCTCCCCCCTCCCCCCTCCCACCCCCCTGTTCTCCGGGATCCTGAAGCTCGGATCTGGGCAGAGGAGGAGCAGGAGGAGAAAAACCCTCTGCTGTGTGTGTTTTTTTTTTACCTTTGCGGGATTTTTATTTCGTCAGCTCCAGACCTGCTTGAGCTTGATCTGTTTTCTGAATAGTGACCGAAGGCCTGCAACTTGTCCGGACGGTCCTCTCCCCACTCGCAAGGGTTTGCATTTCTTGGTTTTGCATGACGTGTCTTGGAGCACAAAAAAAAAAAAAAAAAAAAAAAAAAAAAAGAGAGAGAGAAAGAGGAAACAGGCTTGCTTTGCTTTTGTTGCGTGTGTTGTGGTGGGGAGTGAAGCTTGGGAAGCAGGAGGCAGTGTCAGTCCGCTGCTGCCGCCGCCGCCGCCGCTGCTGGAGCTGCTGTGGGCTGGACTGGATTACAGAGCTGAGATCTCCACTGACAGCACAGGCAGACAGAAAGAGACTGTGAGCGAAGACAAGGGAAAGAGTCTTTCCACACAGCTTCACAGGAGCCAGGGCGAGTACAACTCAGTTTCTCTCTCCAGATGAGCGGCGTTGTGGAAGCGATCCGTGCAGTGCGTGTGTGCCATTAGAGGAGTGCTGGCACGGGGCATCAGGTTCAAGGCATAGGTACTGGAGGGTGGGGGGAGGAAACAACCTTTAGGACGTTTACAGTAGAGCTGGCTTTTCCTCTTTTTTTGGGGGGAACATCTGCATGGAAGGAGTATTTGTCAATGGTTGCTGCATACTTGGATGTGCCTTTGTTATGTGTCCATTTGATTTACCAGCACATGGTTCTGATTGGACACGTTTAAGACATGTGTCACTTCGCATGGTGTGGCAGAGCGTGTGGGGACTGCGTGTCTGCCTCAGAATCCAGATGAGCTCCATTGCACGACAACCTGTGTCCAAGCAGACAATGTAAAGTTGAAGATGGTGGTGTACTGTGTTTTTTTTTTTTTTTTGAGTTTGTGTGGTTGATGCAGACAAGGTGTGATTTATGTTGTGTTGAGGAATGTCCACTTACAGAGAGGCTTTATGAAAGGGCTGCAGTTTGTTCATTCAGTTTTTCCTCCACCCAGAAAGCCCCCCTTTTTTTTTACTGTGATGTAATGGATGACAATTGATATTCTGGACACACGGAGAAGCTATATATGTTTTTAGACTACACTGCCGGAGCGACTTTCCGTGGCTTTAGGCCTACACTGTAAGCCATGCCTGGAGAATGATCCAGAAAAAGACTGCAAGCTGTTGAATGTTGCATCCTAATATAAAGCAGACACATGCCTTCACTGTCAGACGGTAAAAGGCATGGCCCCCTGAGCACCACAGTTAAGGGCAGGACAGCGGTATCACAGGCTCTTGGCATTTGTCATTTTCTTTCTATTCAATGAGAACCGCTTTTAATCTAGAGAGAGAAATAATCTCATTTCAGGTGCATGGTGATATTTGTTGGACGGGAAATTACCTGTTAATTGAAAGGGACTGTCGCGGTTTGTATTAAGTCATTTGGACTGGAATGAATGTTTATCAATGGACGGCTCTAAGTCAGAATAGTTTTATTTCTATAATAGCTTTAAAATCACTTATTATCATCAACTACTGTATGTAGACAAATTGATAGTGGAGGCTGTACCCAATGTATAATCATTTAAACTTAGGTCATTATGGATTTCGAATGTGTGTGTCACTGAATTCAATAGAAGGTTATGCAAATTACTGTAATTACCCATCACATAAGAGCAGCAGCAGAAGTGGGAGAGTAGATTGTGTGACAGCTTACTATTAATACAGCATTTGATTTAAGGAAGGCTTTATTTTGGACTCAAGACCAGTCAGTGTGGTAATGGTCGTGGGCCAAGTGTACTGAATGTTACTGACACTGTCACACTATCACAGGTCAGACACATTCCCTGTACCTATGTTACCTAAAATCAGCTGCGGCCTTGACCAAAATAACAGCAGTGATCATATTGACGTGCTCAAGACAGCAAGTAGCAAAGTGAAAAAAAAATGTCTGCTACGTAATTAATTGAAGGAATGTAATCATTAGAAACACAGTTTAGGTTACAAGCTTGGCAAAAGCTTTAGATGCCAGTAAAAGAGCACTTACAACACATAATCATCCCATCTTGGGGCTTAATGGCCTGGCGGTGTAAGGAAACACAGTATACTCGGCAGATGAGACCTAATAAAACACTCATCTTGCTTTGTGTGGAATGGCAGGAGCCTTCTGTGTAGTTTGCAGTCCCCTTTTGGAAAATGGCCCATTGACTAAATGCACAGTTGAACTTGCTGAGTGAACATGTTGCAAATGCGTGCTCTCTCTCTCCCTCTCCCTCTCCGTCTTTGTCTTGCAGGAGGCCGAGTTTGCTGACCTTGGGTAAGAGGAGCAGGTTCCCGGAGAAGAAAGATGTGGCGTCACCTGCCTCACTCTCCATGGAGGGACGTGTTCATCGAGCAGACATTTGCTTTAACTTGAAAAGCTTTTCCTCTGCCGGAATCGACCACTTGGTGATATCGTGTTTAATAGATCATTTTACACCTCCGTCGTAGGATTTGATGGACTGCCTTTGGGGATCTGTGCTCGGAACCTAGCTTGGTTCAGTGACTCGCTGCAGTTTTGCATTACCTGTAAAAGGCTTTATCTGGTGGATATTACATGGTTACCCTGGATCTAACACACTGATAACATTCGCTTGGATATTGCGGAGCTAGTCTTGTAGGGGTTTTTCACACGAGTGGAGGTCAAGCAGTGCCATCGTTTGGCCCTCGACGAGTTTGATTCTCTGCAAGAGGAGCGTTTGTTTGGAGGTTTCCTATGAAGGACATGGATGGCCCTCGATCTAGTGGCCTACGCAAGAAGAGGAAGTCAAGGTCAGAGCGGGGTCTGGGGAGGAGACCAAATGGGATAAGGAGCAACCATGTTAAGGGTTCGGTCTTTCCCTTCTCCTCCGACTCGGAGCGGGAGGGCGAGCGGAAGCCCAACTCATCCCGCCCTCGACCCCCGCGGAGAAAGCGCAAGGAGTCTACTTCGGATGAAGAGGACATCATCGATGGCTTCTGCATTACCGGGTTCGTGACCCTGGAGGCGCTGGAGGTAAGTGCTGAACCAGAGGGGGTGGCCTTTTCTGTGTATGAGTGTTGCCTTTCGCATGAGGATTCCAGTTGGAAATGACCGAACGCTGTGAAAGATGTATTTATTGTGTGCAGCTTCGTGCCTCTCTGGCTGGGCCGGCCAAGTGTTTTGGCTCCCGCCTGCATACTTGGCTGTTCTGTGAGCTGGAGTTCAACAGATGTAGCTTTAAATGTGGTACTGCGGCCAGAGATTACTATCTGTGTCAGTGAGAGACTGTTGTTGTTGTTGTGTGCACTGCTCTGGATTTGTTTCCACAAGAGTTTTTCAGCAAAGCTTTAGACCAGATGAGAGATGTTCAGCTGCGGCTGCAGTGGCTGTTGTGTCTTTTGTACGCTCAGGAGTAGGAGTGAAAAAGCAATTTGATCCATGTTACACCAGTTTATTCAGAGTGGGAGTAATTTATTGCACACTGGCTATCCATTTTCCTTGGAATGCAAAGCGGGCACAGGCTGCTTTCCAACTATATGGTTCTGAATTATGACTTACATGAGCATAAGCATTTTTTCACACACAGACCAACTGCTTCATTTCTCGATGATAATAATTTACAGGGGGCGACAGAGGAAAATCTAAGTAAAACAGCTTCAGGCCATTTTTTCTTGATTTGTTGTTTTAATGATGTGATGGTGCAGATAACACCTCCCTCCAAAATCTCCTCTAGGATTAGATAAGATAAGATTCATATTATTTCAGTGACCCCTGCACCTTGTATGGAAGCGTCTATTATGTTTCCCCACTCATTAGTCTAAATGTTTCTTTTCATTTTATAGCTCTCTCTGTCAGCTTTAGCAATTCATACATTTTACAGGAAACATTACTTGTTCATCGCTGTTTGTTTTGCATGACATATTCCAGCATAAATTTTACAGCTTGTTTATTTTAGCATAGACTTTGCTCTAATCGTGTTTGAGGGTTATGTGAAAATGGTTTCACAAGGTCAGAGTGGGAGATGTCCTGGGATAAAAGAGTGTGACTTGCACTTTCTGATTTATGCGGCGTGATACCAATCTCTTGTTTCACTGCTGTGACCCATCTCAAGGATACGCACAGTAGCACTTGTTCTCACTGTATCCCTTTGTTTGTCAGATCAATGCTTTTCACAGCTCAAGAGTGTCTTACCCTCGTGTTCTTTTTTATTTCTATTCAGAATGACTCTATTCGGTGATGGACTCTTCTTGTGGCTGCATATCATTTCATTTCCCTCCTTGTTTTCTTTGACCTTATCTCCGTTCTTACCAGTGTTGTTATCAGCCTGTTAAAGCAGTACTATACTGTCTATTGCTGCTAGATGCCCGTTTTTCAAGTTAAATTCTGATACCGATCGGTCAATATTTATATATTTTTACACCAACACACTCACGTGTGTATATATATGTATTAGATAATTGTATTGCAAAGGGAAAATTATGGGGTCACTGTTTATTAGTTTTCCTGCAAGTTTTAAAAATTGTTCATATTGGACATAACAAACCCTTTTTCATACCTGGCGTTAACGTGTGTCTTGGTGATCTGAGTACGTGTGTAACGGACACATTGAGATCTGATCCTTCAGACTACATTCGCAGGTGGTCTGGGCCACGTTCAGCCACATTTCTTTAGCTGTGAGAAGTTAGTCCTGAGCCACATTGACCATCAACTCAAATGATATCCTCTGCATTAAAGTATGTGCTCATTTTTACTCAGTTAAAGGGGACATAGCATGCCCATTTTACCACAAGTTGATATGGTTCCTTGGGGTCTTAATGAAATGTCTGTAACATACTTTGGTCAAAATACCACAAGGATCATATAAAACAGCTCCTTTTTACCCTGTATAAAACAGCCCTCCACAGAGTGACCTGTTTTGAGTGCCTGTTCCTTTAAATGCTAATGAGCCAGCTCCCCCCTCCCCCCTCTCCCCCCATGATTTTAAACGATATAAATTACATATTTTATATGATATAAATTATCAAATATGCATCCCATATTTTGTATTCCCCTTCTGTTGTCCTGGAGTTTTAATTTTCCCAATCACATAATTAAATGTCCCCCTCTGCCCATCCACTACAAGCACACAAGCAGACAGACAGAGAGAGAAAGAGAGGGGTGGGGGGGGGGGGGCTATGAAGACCATCATTTACCCCCGAACCCCGACATTCAACGGGTACAACAAGCGGAGAAAGGAGAATCGCGGGCTGACCTTATATATACAGTCTATGGGGCTGACCAGCGGAGAAATGCTCGTCCCGTGTGAACAGCCAGGCGGCTGCGCGCTTGAGAACGGCGCTGCGCTGCCTCGCAGGACATTTCAAAAGGCCTCAGTGATATCTCATCAGTACTTCAAACAAGTTGGTTGTTGTAGTTTGTGGAGGACAGACAGTACCAGTCTGTTTAGATTTTTTTCCCAACAATTTCTGGTAGACTAAGCACAGGAAGTGCATTACAGCCTCCTGATGGTAGAAAAACATCAGCAATGTAATTGGTCTTTACAGACATTAATGATGTATGCGTTTGTAGCAGGGAAGTAAGATCTGATCACAAGTGGTCTCTCGAGACGTATGTGGAGATGCATTCTAATGTCTTGTGTCAACTGAAGTACTTTGAGGTATCCACTTGGGATCATATCACCCACTCAGATGATTGGCAGCTATGAATATATGTATGTAATGGCAGGTATAAACGTAGGCCATATACACTTATGCTGATATCTGTAATATACTACTACTGGTCGATAAAATTGCACTACTGATAACTCCGATTCCCAGAAAATGTGTCAGTACTAGAATTAGGATGGCCCATAATCAAAAGACTGGGCAATGAAACAATTTCAGTAATTATCCCTAATAATAATTTCATAACAATATATCTGTGGGTCACCCCTCATCTGCACAATCACCCTAATAGACTGCAGCAACAGGCTCATGTAGCTGACATGTCTCAGGCCAAATCCTGAACCTAAACGTGAGTGACAATGTGGAGAGTCAAACATCTGCACATAACAAAAACTATAGCTAAGGGAGGTCACACAAAATTTGAGATTTTGAAAGGCTTTGTATTTTCAAAACTGGAATAAAAGCATAACATTGTCCATTGCAAGATATGCAGGATATCTGTGCTGACAAAGAGGGAAACACAGCAAACGTTTTCCTCCATTTGAAAATGTACCATCCCACTGAGTATACAGAAATCCAAAGTCTATGTTCGTAAGCTGCAGCACTAGAACTTGTAAACACCCCCCCCCCCCCCCCCACCCCCCCCCCCCCCCCCCCCACCCCTTGGTAGTTACACAGTCAAACCTCAGCAGCAGTTACTTGTGTCTTTTTTAGTCATTACTTCATATAAGAGCTCTTATTTTTATAGTGAAAGACATGATACCAGTTAAAATTGAGTAGAAAAATGTGTTTCAACAGGCAAATGAAAGTGATTCACTCCAGGTATAAAATCCCCAGACAATAACAGTGCTGCTGCAGATATAGGCATAATTAAATGTAGAAGGAGCAGCTTTACACACTTTCCACCCCTCCTGTCATATCTCTGCAGAGCCTTCCATGAGCCCAGTAAGTGTAAACATCCCAGCGTGTTGGTGGTGGAGAGTATCAAGCTGTTAAGAACCATAAGTAACCTTATGATTCACTTAGGATTCATTCTCAAACTGAATTATTACCCCTTGAAGGCGCCCCGTGGAGTTAATTTATAAACAAACAAGTCATGTTCACATTCAATGTTACTCTGCAAAATGGTGCGCATCCTTGTGGTTTAACAAACACAAGGAACAGTCTGGTAAACTGTGTAAATTGGGATAATGGGCATATCCTGGCCAGTCATGTTAAATCACATTACAAATGCTGCTTTAGAAGGCGTGGTTGTACCAGATATGCATTTCAGTGTATATTAGTACACATTATCTTGACATTTTATTACATTTTACTGCATTCAAGTAAAGTGAAAAACAGACCAATAAATCAAATTACATTGCAGAATCAAATTAGATTAATATCAAATCACCAGTGATTTAGAAAGTAAAGCTTTATGGTGACTATTGTCTATGGAGTAATGAAAACAGAGTTCAAGTAAAGGCAGGAGGAAAAACAAATTAGACTTGAGTTTGTGTGTCAGTGTAAGTATGCACACCGACCTGACATTTGTTTTTGTGAGAATGTGAATGGCCTATTAATACATCATATTAACACATCATCATCACCGGGAGATGAAAGGTGTTGGCAATATTGATTTACAGTAGCTTACATCTTTCAGTTCTTTGGGAGCTTTAAATTAAAGTTTGTTGCACAGATGTGATGACACTGTTAAAAACACGAGGTGTGTAATTATCAATATTTCTGTTTACACAGTCTCCAAATATAAGATCTGGCCTATTGCCCGGATTGTTGTTTAGTCCAGTGCCCTGCATTTCAATACATATTTTAACATTTTGTTCAATCTGATTGGCTTATTGATTCTTAATTCTTTCATATCCCTTATCAAATCTTAGTAGTAATTTGTGTGCTTTGGAGTGAAGACATATGTTAGTTAAACAATGTATTGTATTTCCATCTTTGCTTCTTTTTTGGGTATTTTTGTTACATAAAATAAAGAATCTAGGTTCTTCTAATAACATAATAAACCAATTGTGCTTTATAAAGCACATTAGCAGACAGTCATCACCCTTAACACTAACTTAACCTTTCTAAACCCGATAACCTGAGATTCTACAGTTCCGAAGGCTTTCACCACGTCCAGTGTTCATCATTGGTCTGTGACACTCAGTCACAGAATCTAAAGTATAAACAAGACAGTGAAAATAATAAATGAATAAAATAATATTCATTATAATATGAATACACAATGCACTTACAGAATACAGTGCAACAAAGTTATCAGAAATAAACTTGCCTCAGTGCAGGGAAATGACACCAGTGAATGCTAAATGTTAAATCAGGTTTAAGTGGATCAAACATCAGGATCAGTCTTTTAAACTTACTCCTGCAATGAGAATGAGACCATAACTACCTCTGCAGTCACTTTTATTATAGCTGTTCAAAGGCCAGTGATGGAACACATGTTTTATTTGAATGTGATAACATTGTGACTGAGGTTGAATTGGGGAGTTTCTTTAACAGATACAAATCTGTAAAGTTGAAATGAACTCAAAGATTGTCTTGTTCTTTGCTTCCCTCTAATGACTCAGGATATTGAATTGCATTTTTAAACAGATAAGTAATGTATCAGAAAGACTTCAAAATTACATCAGTCAGATTTCTAATTATTTTAAGGGAGATACTTTTCTTCTTTTTAATCGTCAATTATGAACAGACTTGTTTTTCTTCCATTACACTGCATCCGTAGCTTAAATCATTTGATCTGTGTTTATTCAGCATTGACAATATCACTTCAGTTTCCTCACTCTTGTGTGCGCTGTTGTAATTTTCTCTTGCTTCATTCATTCTAATAAGTTTGTGTCCAATGCTTCAACATTTCTTTGCAATTATGTGATATTCATTTATTAGTTTCAACCACACCATGTTTGAAGATATGTAGATGTAACTGTGCACAAGCGTACCACTGCACCATTGGCTGAGTCTTTTTCTGTCTGGGTATAAAGTTAAATTCTGATGAGGTCAGAACCCTGGAGGTATAGTGCTAGTGCTCTCCATCTGTCACCACAGTGCGGGAGCAACACTGCTCCCAGGCATGCTTTTCATGTGCATCCTGATATCTTAGCATTTCTCTTCTGCAGGCGCGGGGCTGAAGCCTCCGTGATGAGGCTCTTGAGATAGTTGCTTTCGGTAGATATTGCACAACTGGGCTTTGTGATGTGGATCATTTCATATTATGCTATTGTGTATTTCATTGTTCAAACCACACTCTTACTCTTACTCCTGCTGTTGGTGTAAAAATTCTCCAAATGAATGGTTTCGTTCAGAGCTTGGCTATTGAGCCAGGGTTCGTTTATTGGGGGAGGGGATCCACAATCTTCTGTTATTATCCATCTAGCTTAGTAAACTAAACTTCAACCTCAGGAGAGATCACGCAGGTGTAATGTGTAAAATATACAGCTAATACTTCCTAACTTTGAATAGAATAATTATTTTAAATATATATTTATATAAAAGTGTGATATATAAAATACATAAAATTATCAGAAACCAGAAATGAAAGCACAATTGGCTACATCTGCAGAGATTGCAGCAGAGTATCATCCTCCATCTTCCTGTATCACGATATGAGAATTTTGGATCACTGTACAGATTTCCGTTTCAGAATCGTTACTTGCCTGCTAGCTGCTGCAATATTTTCCATCATGTGGACGACGCTTTGCATTCCTCCTCATGGCGTGAACAATCAAACCTGGAGGAGAGTGAGCATGACACAGAAGGTGGTACTTCCAACCAACCAACCAAGACAGGACAAGGGGCTCCTGTTGTTCAGGAGTAGCAGATTTAATGTGTTGAAACAGAGCAGATGGTTATTATTTACGAGCTTATTTAGTGTAATAACCACTGACCCTTAGTTCACTGTTGTTTCTCTTTAATGTCAGACATATTGAGTATTCAGTCACTGCACAGAGATTAAAGTACACGGCAGCAGTTTTGTTGTCTTTTTGCAGGAGGTGGTTTGGAGTCAGATTTGTCTTTTTATTGAGAGGTCTGAGAAGCAACTGTTACAGCACCTGATGAAATCACTAAATTATTGAGAAGATTCTCCTCTAAAACCTTGTGCTGTGTTTTACCCATTTTACTCACTTTACTCCGAGGGCTGTATCTTTGCACCACTCACACACACACAGACAACATGTGAGCCGGATCAAGCTTCTGTCTAATCACACACTGTGCTTTTCCAGCCTTCCTTTTACCGAGGTTTAACGACAAGTCATGTTTTTTCAACTGCGATAACAACATCTCATCTTCTTGCTCAGCGGGTTAACAGCAGTCTATTACATGATTGACTGCCCGTGTTAATACGATGAACAGCACAAAAGCGCTACTGTGTAAATTAGTACATTTGCAGTGTCTATTTGACTCTGATTTCACATTTTAAAGGTCTTGGAAAGACTTCTTAATTTACAATGCCCCACAGAGTTCCTGCAGGTTTTGTTGTTCCCTCTAAATAATTCCCCCACCCTAACTGCGTTTGTTACACACCATAAAAAACAGAAGACAATACATTCACCTCACAGTGTACAGAATGGAATTGGGAACATAGCTGCATAACACCGCATATGGGTAACACTGGGAGAGTAGCCTAGTGTTTGGATGGACAAGCAGAGCGGACTCCAGCAGCTTGCAGCCTGCAGTGTAAAGTGATGCTTTTTCATCACTTAGTAAACAATTGAAACCAACGAACTTTTAATATTTAAATCTTATTTTAGATGTTTTTGATTCTTGCAAATGCTCAGTGATGTGTTTGGGTGTCTGTAGTTTGGATTTACTCCCTAATATATTTTTCATTATTACCATGATGTGATTGGCTGTAGTTCAGTTCGCTGTGTAAGTTATGTTTTGCCATTTTGTCATTTGGTGACTCTGTTGTTCAACTGCTTGTTTACTCGGTTGGTCTTTGCTTGGTGTCTCGGGATGTTCGTTGATTTCACATATACTATAAGTGATGATATACATTTGGCTATATAGCTTTTACCTTTGGAAGCTGTCCATTTGTCTGTATTTTGATTAAATTATTGCCTAGATTTTACACGTTTGTGATGCAATGTTTTTATTTAAGCGAGAGATGTAGTTACTAAGATGAGCAGTTTCTCCTTGAGCAGTGTCCAGTGAAATTCCTTTTTTTTTTTTTTGCAGTGTACAGCGTCTTGAGGGTAAAAAAGAACAAGCATGTGCTAAACCAGTTTTGGGCTCTTGTAATGCTTATTACATCAGGTTGTGCAGCAGCAGTGGATTTGTCACATCATGGCTAACTGCACCAAACAGCAGACCTCCCACTGCTGGCCAGCACAGAGCAGGCGGATAGTCAATCGATTACAATCAGCTTTAAAACCTTTCACTTCGGGCTTCACATCACACTGGCAAAAAGTCCATGAGAGGGATATGTATAAACCATGTGTCCGCTGGAGGAGAAATGTTTTCATAAGAGCTGTAAAAATCCAGCCTGTGCTTCTCCTGCCCTTTACATTTACTTTCAGCACCACTGACGCACCACCAGGACCTTGTTGGTTCCAATTAAGTGCCAGTTTCTATTTATGATTTCTGCTGCTCCCATCGGTTATTTAATTTAAGGCACCAGCTTCACACCCATCTGTCACACCCACACTGGCTGCAGAGATGTGACATAATGAAACTGGGCCACGGTGGAGCATCGTGGCTCATGGATTTAGTTGAGTCAGAGCACGTGGGTGGAAGGTGGAGGTGGTACAGAGTAAGTAGTTCAAAAGAACTATTATAGGTTCATTGCTGAGTTGCCAGACCTTCGAATAACAAATAGTGGCTAACTAATTAATGGCTATTGACATTTAAAGTGGAGCTAGAGTTACAGGACAGGTCTCAGCCTTAGCTGACAGGATCAACTGTGCTAATTAAGTCAACAAAGGATGTTCCTCTCATACGGCCAAATGAGGACAATGGATTGCAGTTCAACACATGGCATTTTTCTCTCGCATGCTGCTCGTGGGAGGATGCTGTCGCCTTTCCAGCATTTAAAAAAAACAATTGATTTTCTTCGGCACAGCCCTCAGAGGTCTGCCTGAAAGAGGAATTCTAAGTGCAGGCAGAGAAGAACACATTGATTGGTGCTTGATTGTAGGAAAGAGGCTAATGTGAAATCAAACATATTGACAGCTTGTTTCCAAAAGAATGTAATAAAGTGGCATTTCAAACAGATAAGACTCATAAGGATCAAGCCAGGTTTTCTGAAAGCTTTGTTCCTGAGAGAGCGCAGGTTGATGAACAAGGATGTCTTCCCCTTGTGCCAAGTTTCCTTGATGGATATTCTTGTTTACCAGTTTTTTAAGCCTTATCAACGAATTTTCCACCCTCCACACATGTATCTATTCCAGTCTGGCAGATATTAATTTGGCTGCATTTTGGAAGTGTCAGAGTGATGCATTGTGTGTTTTTATATGACAGCCCAGTGACTGACACATTAATGAAGTAAGCTGTCTCTGGGTGTTTTGGGGGGTAAAGGTTTTCTGGATAGTGGATTCTAACAACATCCTCTGTGTGCGAGCGGCTATTTGAGCTGTGGAGCTCTTTATTGGGATTTGAACTAAGCCAGGAATCTGTTTAAAACCTCATTGAACTTCCACCAGTGTTCATTCAGTATCTTAGTCTCATTGACAACTCAAGCACCTATTTAACAAGCACTGACACTGAGCAATTATGCCAGAGATGCAGAATAATTTGTTAAACTTTGTCTGCTGTTATCTCTCGCTGCAGATTTATGACTTTCATGCCTCAATACTTTAAAAACCTTTCCATCTGTCCTGGGTGACTCCACTGTAACTCCCAGAAAATCCAGGTGTAAATCCACCTTTAACATCGGACAACAGTCCACAGGTTAATTTAGGAGTTTAACACAGGAATTAATATTCACGTTGAATGTTTCATCTGAAGAAGACAAATTAAGTAAGATAGTTTATTTGGGAAATAAGAAGTCAAATGTCAACATGATATCGTAAACAGAGTTTATTTTTCCAAATGTCACCCATATCACATTGTATCTGGATCCAACTTGCATGTGAAATGCGCAGCACAAGCGCTCTGATTGATGTCCTGATGTGAGGTTGATAAGTGCTCGACTCACTTGCTGGAGCGGAAACTGAAACTGACACTGACACATTTGTATGAACTCAGGCAAAACAAATGGCACGGCAGCAGAGAACATGTTCTACAAGCAGCATCAGTGTTTGGAGCTGGCGCACAGGTGGAAGGAATGGGACTCTGGGATGTTGGAGCAGGGCGGATCAGTTTGTACAAACTCATCCAAACTCTACACGGACGCTTATCGTACAACGCTCTCTGTTGCTGTATCCAAGCTTGTGAGGCTGCAGAGATCTGTGTTGCATTGTGGGATGTGTTGAGAGTCTAGAATATGTTTTTATAATATTGAATTAAAAAAAAGCCTGACCCTAAGGTTGTGCATATATTTTTGTTGAATTTTTAAAATCTCAAGAATGCTACATAATAATGCTGTTCCCATCTTAACACACAGTTTCTATTTAGTGTTTGTATTTCCAACGGGATGCTTCAGTGAACATTTCCCCCCCGACATGATCACCAGTGTTACCGATTGCACCGGACATTTTACAAGTAAAGTGTCGGCTCAGTATCTGCAGAGCGTTTACTTTGATCTTTATCAGCCTCACTCTTGTGTAGCGGCCTTGAAGCTGTGTGTAAATGAAAAGTGTCACGTCCAGATGCTGCCACCGTCATCAAACAAAGTGGGATTGCTCCATTAATGTTATCAGGTTCCCTTTTGGCATCAGAAGTACTACCACATGCCCAGCCCCACTCCAGTATTTTACAAATTGGAGTTTTATTATTTGATGAATGTTGCCACTGATTTTGAAAAATAAATCAAATGTTTTTTTATGTATGTAAGAACAATGAAATAAAGGGCGGGGCCGGTGGGCAAGTTCTGTAATCGTGTTTGATTGATCCCCGTATAAAACCAGCAACACTGACGACTGATATGAACATGAACGAGCAGTTAAATGGACAATGTTTGGTTTGTTCTTCAACAGACAAAGTGGCCGGGGTCAGAAAGGAGGAATGCATTTGTTTACATTGCAAAGACTGAGTGCTGTTGTGGCTGAGATTTATGAATGTCAACCGATTTACACACACACGTCTTCCATCAGCTTTTGACTTCATTAACGGCTGATCTGTGGCTAATGGTACACAGAGAGTGGCTGAAGAACATTGGATTAACGGTTCCACCTCCTTAAGATCTAACATCCTCCCCGACACTTGTTAACGCAGCATTCAGCTCTGAAACCACATCACTGTGTAGCTTTATCCAACTTTTAGCGCAGAGGCAAATCACATCCCCAACCTTAATATAATTGACTTAGCTCAGTTGAGAAAAATAAATGTCCCTGTTCTGCGTGCAGCTTCCTTGCTGAGCCCAGGCCATTTTCTTTTCCATTTCAAGCTCGTCTTTATTCTGTCAGGTTCCAGTGACAGATGTGAAGGGAGAAAAGATAAATGTTTGTAGTGGCTGATTGTAAAATGTCATCTCTGAAGTAGAGCCGTGGCCGTAGTCCCTCTCTCTCTTGTGTGTAATGGCCCCCATGATGATGCATTTTTTTCGACTTGAGAGGAAGCCCTTTTCATGCTTAACAGCACAGTGCATACTAATGGAATGCAGTTCGGAAAGCGTTAATGTGTGTGAGTGTGTGTCTTTGCAGCACAGGGCCTGTGGACTTGCAGACAGAGCCCTGTTGAGATCTCTACCTGCAGCTTTGAACCTTTGATCCCCCCCCCCTCTCTCTGATCCTTCTTTCAAACCGAGCCAGCCCGCCACTGCTTCCATTTCCATCTGCTTCCATTCCTGCACTCTCAGATAAGCTCTGCTCAGAAAATACACGGCTTCCCTTCTTTTTTTAAATAATTGTTTACACTAACCTGGATTCAAAACTATAATCCATAACCACATGCTTTTTTCCCCCAATATTTAGAAAATTGGTATAAATCACAGCAGCTAACACAGACTGTTTTTTTTTCTTGCTCACAGCACTTATCCCCATGCGTGGCTCTGTAGCACAGGATGCCGTCACATTTTTCCAGGTCAAATGATATTGAAATACTGATTAATGGCCTCATGGCTGTGTCTCAGTATGAAGTCACCCCCCCCCCTGCCCTCGCCTGTGGAACTAACTGCTTTAGATGCTCAGTGGGTGGGTTTATATGGACTGAAATGGCTTAAGCTGAGAGTTGGATCCATTTGATCCAAAGATTCAGATAGCCGTGTCATGTCCACTTTCAGCATCCACTGTGAAAATCGTTGTAGGCTAATTATTTAGTTTGATCCCTATTGAAGCAGACAGAAACGTTGTTGTTTGGAGGTGGCATTAGATAGTTTGCCCAGTGGAAGTCTAGGAAAACAACTTACATACAGCAACTACAACCTGTTTAATATGGTGTTAGCTGTTTCCTCTGCGGTTCCCAACCTGTTTGGTCTCTCGTGCCCTCACATCCCTGTCATATGTACTCAGCACCCCTTCGACACCTCCTATCATGTGACAACTGTCTTCACTACCCTGTGCGCCATATGTCTGGTACAGCTAGCTACATTTGAACTATTTCACTTTTCATTATTTTGGTTGCTTATTTTGATATTCCAGTCACACTGTGGTCTGTAACGTTTTTATCTTCCACACAGACAGTCAGACCTCATAGTTTCAGCTGGAGTTGGAGCATGCAATGCAGTTTTCTCTCTCTCTCTCTCTCTCTTGCCAGAACTTATCTTTCCCTCTTTAGTCTGTGTACCTGTCACTCAGAATCTGCCCCCCCCCGCCCCCCTTCCCGCTTGCTACTTTATTTTTCACTCACTCTCAGTTACAAAATGTAGTGTATGAAATTGAATATGTGTTGTGTAATGTCTAAATTCCCCTTGTCAGGAATCATTGTTTTCCGCAAAGTTGGTTCTTTCATAAAACAATTGACACTTGAAAGGATTCCATAGTAAATACTTGGATATATTTTGAAAATATCAATTTGAAAAAAAATATGTAGATGTCCATTACAAGTCTATAAGATCCATATTCCTGTAAGGATATTAGGTATTAGGTAGGAAAGAGGTGATTTGATCTAAAGGGATATTCAATGCACTGATGTAGAAATACATGTTCAGTCCTACAACAGCTTCAGTTACTGCTGGTAATAACTAGTTTTAATGTTTACATGGCTGGAATATTAAGCATGAAAGTCCGGGCTCAGGAGGAAGACGTGAGGATGACAGTAATACTGTATTTGAAAGATGAATCCTGTGACAAATACCTCTTACTGGAAATTACGGACTGGGTTTGGTGGGATAGTGCAGGGCTGTCTGGAGCTGTGTGTTCATGCTGTGTATGTGAGTGGGGAAATTCTTTTAGCTAATGGTTCAGGCCTGCCATCCATCACCTTGTTACTCGGCATATGTGATTGTTGCTATTTATGTCATCACTAAGGACGAATCCATAAATGCTGCCAGAGTGAATAATACATTAACATTTCGTTTTTATTACCCTGACTATTCTTTTAATTGATGCCTGGAGACAAAGCAAAGTGTGTGTTTGTGTGTGTGTGTGTGTTGTAAACATTTTCAAGAATTAGATTCAACCTCTGCCAGTATTCTAGCAAGATATATTTTTCACATTTGCCAAACGTGTACAGTTTTTAACAGAAAGAGGCTCTCAGTCTCATTTTGTAAGTAAAGCGTTTGGACAATGAAGTGTGCCAAGTGTGTACAGCAAACTTTGTTAACTTATATATTCTGTTAAGTATAGGCACTGATTATCTCCATCATCCAAATCAACTTTAAACTGTTGGATGTTAGTAATTAATCAATTATAATTATTTTTAATTGAATTGATACAAATAATTAAAGAAGAACATGAGGATATTATTTGGTAGTGTTGCATATGTCTGTAAAATGTAATAGATTTACAGGTGCGTGTGTGTGCGTGTGTGCGTGTGTGCGTGCACTGATCATTAGGATTTGCGGCTGTAGTTGGTGTTACTGGTGTAAGATAGTGTTCAGGATGATGCCACAGTCAGACCACAGTAATTAATTGGAAACACTGTACCCTTTTTCAAGTGTACGTCAAGAGTCTTGGCAGTAAGTAAACACTCGAATCCTCTGTTGTTCAAACAGGGATCGTGTGTTGCTGCGGAGCCGCTTCTGCCAGCCCTGTAGCCCTATGCTTTTATTCTCCTGCTAGTGTAGTAGTGTCAGCCTCCGCAGATCCAGCTAACCTCTGATCAAACAGGCTGAGGAGCTGTGTTTTAGCTGTGGAGAGCACTGCTTGTCCTGAACATTATCATAGCAGCATTATCATAGCAGCAGTGCTAAAAAAAGATAGATATGTGAACTTTCTAAGCCACAGTCCTTGGTCTTTGGGCATAGATCTAGATCTACCAGTGGAAGTGAAATATTTAAATATATCCTTTGCTGGTATACATAAAGGGAGTCGATTGTTCTCTCCACAGTGACCAAGTGCTTGCTCCTGGTGGGAACTGTTGGGTTTCTCTGTAATATTGTGAGGTCTCGACCTCACTATGTAAAGTACCTTGAGATAGTGTATGCTGTGATTTGGCGCTATACAAATAAAATTGAATAGTTGGCTCATCTGTATTCAAGAAACATCTGTCTCACCTGAACAGCTGTTTACAGCAGCTGGGCGACTCAATGTTACACTGAACAAACAGAGCAAACATTTTTACAATTTACAAAAATCATGTAGCTAAGATATGATTATTGTCTTAAATGAAATCAGTAAGGGTAAAGTCTGGGATTTGCTTTGGACCTATTTGCTTTGTTGATACAGTCAAGCCTGGAAGTTGTCACATTGTTACATTTATGTGTAGAATTTTTCTGGCCATGTTTAGAAATGGTGACAACTGCAATTTTAGATAAAGACATTATTGCGTTAGGAATAATTTAAATTGTTTGTAAGACTGACTTTGTTGGGGTTTCGACAATTCTGACACTTCCAATAATACATTAAGATATTTCTTTGAAATTGACGTCCATAATATGCCTGGTTAGTTTAGTATGGTTATGTTTGAGAATATGTTAACGAGGGGATGTCATAAAATGAGAATGAGAGAGGAACCTATAGTTTTGTGTTTGTGTTTAAGTGTGTCCTACAGAGACGACTATTCTTCAGAAAGCCACTAGGATCCTGAGCTCTCGACCCCAAATGAATACATGGGCTTGTGTTGTTTTCAGTCAAGTGCTATTCAGCTCATGTGCCTTCTGCTGTAGGGAGAAGAGAACAGAGAACCACATCCCATCGCAGCCACACACAGCAGATCTTTATGGAGAAAGCCACAACGTGTACACAGCCATGAGAAAGACTTTCCTCATGATATACACAGACTAGTGATGTGGTCTCCCACCTTTGTTGTTAACTCAACTAACTTTGATTCTTCTCTATGCTTGATGTACTTTGTGATTGTGTGAATAGTGTGTGGTATTATCTTACTTATTTGAATCATATTTTAGTGCTGTGCTGTTTATTCCAACCTTGTCTACATTAAATTTTTATTCGTATTTTATATTAACAAAAACTTTATTCTCTATTATTTGATCATAATAGTTATTTTGTAGGGTCATCAAAGTTAGCTCATTGTGCTGACATCATTATTTGCTGATTACTTTAATATTTTTTAATTGCAACATACTTACTCATTAATTTGTGATGCTTTGTTTCTTTCCCCCAGTGATCACAAAACGGTTTTAATTCAAAAAATATGTTCTGATGATCATAGAATGATTACACTGTGCCCAAAGAAATTAAGCAAAATCTGTTCAGTCTTCTATTTGAGTAAGAACGTTTGAATTCTAACTAAATCCTGTCATCCAGTTAATCAGCACTACATTTATTCAAAAACTGAGCCAGAGTGGACTCATGAACACATTTTTGCATTTCTGTGAATTATCATCGTTATGTACAGCGTGCTACTGGCAAAAAGGAAATGTATATCCTCAAATAAATAATCCAGGGCTAATTAGTAAACATGAAAAAGCAGTCTGCCAATTCACTGATATTTCCCTGATTGTGTGGGTCTTTGATTAAATTAACATTTTAGCAGATTGTCTGGTGAAACTTGTGTGTGAGTGTGCGTGCGTTTGTGTAGCAGGGAGTTCCCTCTGGTCTTTCTGCTGCACTGCTTTGGAAACACCACTGAGCCTTGCCTGTGCCTCCTGACATTTCTCATTACAGCCGAGGCAGGTCAGGGTAGCCGGGCTATTGATGGACTGTCTGTGTGACCCCTCAGGGCTCTGCTGTATCGCTCACCTGAACCAACACACACTTCCTCCCTGATGGCTCCGGTCCCCTTCATACTGTGTTTTCATTCAATTTGTGCTGGAGTTTTGTTCAAAGAGGAGGTTTACACTGAAACAAAAACGTGCTCTTATGTAAAAGCCAGTATGGTCATTGTCAATTTAGCACAACCCCATGTGAAACACGCTGGCACACATTACCAAACACACATGCAGTCTCTTTTTGCAAGGCAGGATTTTAGGTTGGGTTTAGTTTTGCCAGTTAATAGCAGGGCATCAGCTGTACAGTGCACACAGTGAGTGGAAGCAACCTGAAGGCTATCCACACAGGCCTTATCACTCAGCAAGCAGACCCCATGATAAGGTATTGTGTTTTTTAACAATGGTCTGCTCTGCTGTGTTTTCTCCTGTTTGTGTGTCGTTTCCCCCGCAGTGCATTCTGTAATAACCAAAGGCTGCCAATTACACAGACTGAGTGTGTTAGTGCTGCTTAAGCCTCTTCTGTCATATCCACTGGGTTTGAAATGCCGGGGATGATTCAGGCGCCTGAGTGACAGTGAGTGACTTCCAGAAGCCGGGATGTCTGAGGCCTCTGCTGTTCCATTTACAAGATTTCCACCCTCTGTGATTTTTAGGAGCAGTTATCCTGCACCGTCATTTATCTGCAGGATCATTCCACGTTCAGCTCTTTGATCCGCTCTGTGTATTTGAAGGTAGATGTCTTCTCAGTCATATCGATTTATTTCATTCAGAGGTGTGGCTTCACCAGTATCTCGAGAAAATGTATATCGTAATTCTTTTATCTCGCTTCTGTATTTACTGGCACTACTGGAGTCCTTCTTAAGAGTGTTTCTACTGTATTAGATCATGTGTATAGTCACTGAACAAAATAAATAGTCCTGACTAAGTAAAATTGAAGATTAATGGCCAGTGTTACACAAACACAGGTACGGAACACATCTAAAAACCTCAATTTACAGTTTTGCTGTATACTGTGGCAAAATTCCCCCTCATGATATAACATATTCACTCTGTTTCATCTCTACCAGTGTCATAAAGTAAACCCTTGCGCTTCAGAGCAGTGTTTTTCCTGCTTAGCTTCCATCTCAGCATTGAGATGAAACAGCCTTCTGGATGGCAGCTACCACCGTTAACGATTAGCTTCCAGAAATATGTTGTCAGTTTTGTTGCGGGAGGCAGCAAATCAATCAAAAATAAACACAGATCAGTCCGTGTGTTTCGTGTCATTTACATACTGTAGCTTATTTGAGCGATAAAATATATTCATGTTTTTTTTTTTTTTTTTTTTACAAAAACATTATTTACAGCATTTGTAGCCTTTGATTTAGGGGGGAAATAACAAAGTAGAGAAAACCTTTGATCTGATTGTAAGTAAACTGATGAAGTGAGGTAAATTACTTCTTCTCTGGCAAGTAACCTGATTGTAATGTGACTCAGCCTAATGTCAGTGTCTTCACAAAGAAAGGAACATGTTGTTCATCAAGCTCTTTACAATCTCCTGTCAAGTGGAAACTAGAAATGTCTGCTTTGCTGCCATTTCCAAACTTTGACTCATGTCTGTACATAATTCACATCGTATGTCAGTATTTATTATTCAACCATGAATATTTCAACCATAAGCTTCCTTTCAGTTTCACGGCAGACTTGCGTTATGTTAAATATTTGACATCTTTAACAAAAATGTAATCTGTGTCCATGTTAGATTATGTTCCCCACCAAGTGGAGAGGGTTTGGTTCCGTGCCCTCGAGGCACTTGACATTAGATAAGGCAGCTGGCACAGCTCCACATGCAGTGAAAGTAATTTACTGCTGGCTCTGCAGCCTGTTTAAAAAGAATCACTGTTGTG
Source organism: Hippoglossus hippoglossus (assembly GCF_009819705.1). Classification (NCBI taxonomy): domain Eukaryota; kingdom Metazoa; phylum Chordata; class Actinopteri; order Pleuronectiformes; family Pleuronectidae; genus Hippoglossus; species Hippoglossus hippoglossus. The sequence goes on from NC_047164.1 coordinate 20,234,915, forward strand.
CACATATAGAGTACAGTGTCTGCATAAATGCACTGTCGCTCATCACATCTCCCGCGGTCAGTACATTGGACTACAGTGTATATCGGGGGTTGTCTCTGTGGTGGCGCTGTTGTTAGAGCTGCTCAAACGGCCGTCCAACCGCAGCACTGGGAACAGGGCTATGGTGGAGAAGGGCGTCGGTGGTGGGAGCTCCCGGTTGCCAACAGCCCGTCTGTGTTTGCGGAGCTGTCGTCATTCCGATTCTCCCACAGGGCTCAGGCTTCACTTCGACACTGGAGACTCGTGCTGTCTCTCTTCGCGGCTGTCGATCTCGCTGCCACTCAACCATCTCTCTTCCTCCTCCTCTGAGGCACCTCTCTCCCAGAAGGACTCCTGTGAAATGAAGCATTGATTGCCCCTGTGCAGACGGAGGATAAAACCTAATGCTATTGCTCTGCACAAACCCCCACACTCTTTCAAAGGTTAGACAAACCAAATTAGGTTATTTGGCCAATATTAGGCTCTTAGATTACTTTTGAAAATAACATTTGGATTCCTTGATTATATACAATCTGAGGTCTGTTCTCAAACTTTTCCCCAGCTGGCTACCTGGCAACCTGCCCGATCATGAGCCAGTCGAAGCAAAACAATAGCTGTGGATCAGGACTGCTTGTGATTGGCTGGCTGCAACTGCGGTGCCCCCTTTCCACTGGCCCCAGTAAAGTGTTGCATGCTTTGTTTGCACATGTGGTGTGTTGAACTATGGTGGTACTGTGGTACTAACAGCAGGGGATAATCATACTGACCCAGAATATTATGCATTGGAAAATATACAAACTGTGTGGCGATGCACTGGCTCTTGGCAGATTAACCAAAATACACTTTTCTGACAGTGGGTAGTGAGGATCTGGAGGAAGAAAGGAATCCCAACACATTTAGTCGTGTTGGACTGTCTCCATTCGGCTCTGCTCTAATAGTTCCGTCACTGATTAGAAAACTCCTGCCACTGCTAATAAATTATTGAACGTCTCTGTGTCCTGGTGTAGTTTTAACCCCAGGCAAGCACTGACAGATATTAAACCTGTGTGAGGTTTGTGAAGGGGAAACTGAGCATCATTATTACTGGAACTAGTGTAATTTTCCTAGGTTTTTCATTAGTTATTTTTTTATTTATTTAGTTTCCTGTTTCATACTCTCATTTTAGGCAATTACAAATTTCCTGGGCTTAATTTCTTCCACATATTTGGTAGATAGCTCAGTCTGATATAAAAAGCATCAAAGGGGAGAAATTATGGAATGCATTGATTAAAAATTAATTTTAAAAACGTTGTGGGACCAGAAGTATTCTATACCGGGATTAATTGGTGGTTAAATTTTTTATAACAGTTGCTTTTTTTAGCCTGTAATGAACTGTGAACAGTTGTGTCATTTGTGTTGTTGTAATTAATCAGATTAAGACTGGGGGATAGTACCATCCAACAAGATAATGAACCTAATTATTGTATTTGCATCAAATTGTTATTATGGTTCCATTTACTTTTCTGTTCATTAGAGGTGATAGACAGCATGCTGCTGAACACCAGCCAGCACTTTGGCTGCATAGCCCCATCTAGAGTGGTCCAGTGAGAGAGGATATAGCTCCCCAGGGATGTCTGGGAAATTTGTTAATGATATGCAGAGTGGAAAGTAACACACATACACCAACACGTACTCACACAGTGTTCATTGCACTGCAAGCTAACAGTCTAGATATGAAAATTTAATTATAACAATACAAATGTGTTTCTTTTCAGACCCACTGAGCATAGCACAACAAGATAAGAAATTGAAGTACAACATTATTCGACAGCACCAATTAAAGGAACTAGTGATTAATGTTGTTCTCATTCCGTCCTGGTTTGGGAGAACACGAGCTTCCTTTTACATCTCGGCTGCATTGATTAAACTCAGGTCAATATGTTGTATATGCATACTGTACATGATTATATGTGCATACACTCTGTTTCAAATTATTTGGAAAGCCATGGCCAAATCCAGTTGTGCACTGATGTAATCTGGATTTGAGATCCAAAGATGAATATGGGACAAGAGTTCAGAATTTCATCTTTTATTTCCTGGTATTTTAGTTGTGTCCAAACAAAATACTGACACATGCCTGACAAGTGTTAATTGTTGCCCTGGTGTCGTCTTTTAGTCGAAAAGATAGTACATAAGAGCCAAACACTGTGCATAGCCAATACCAATTTAAAATGTCAGGTATGTATGTGATGTTTGGTTGTTTTAGTGGGGAGAGATACAATGTCCTGCCTTGGAAACCATCTCCCATACTGTCATGCACATGGTAGCCAACAGAACAGAGACTCTAAACAGCTCCACTGATTATATTTTGCCTTTAGTTGTTAATCCGTACTGAATTTTTCCCTCAGTGATCATTTTGTGTTTTGTCTTTTTAGCAGGACGCCCATTTTTTAGGTAGAGAACAACATTGTCTCCATTTCTGGACAGTTTGTGAAGTGATGAAATCCCATTGTAACCACTTACAGCTTCCTGTAAATCAACAGTTCTTGATCATAAGTCCATTGAGATTTCTTTTGCGAGGCATGTTTCACATCAGCAGATGCTTCTCGTGAACAGCAACCTCAGGCTGAGTGTTCTTTGACTCCAGCTTTGCCAACGCCTTATTTTAATTAGCTTTTGTTGATGTCATTCCTTTTAGCGTTTTAGCGACACATATTGTCCAGGAACACTTCAAAGGTATAGTGTGTTTGTCCATTATTGTAACTGTAGATAAAGATCCGACTATGTTTGGAGACACATTTACACAGAACGGCAGTAATCTCAAAGGTTTCACTTACCTTTACTCACCACTGTGAGTCTGTGTGATGGTGGGAAGAGCAGGTTTAGAGCTTTGGCTACAGTGGTGGAGGGATAACGGCAATGAAAGTCAACCGTGCTTGTCCAGGGGCTGTGTAGCAGGAGCGTGCTGATTTGGAGCATTATATCAAAGTTTAATAACTCTCAGCCAAAGAAGTCGCAGCCTGACTTGAGTAGCTGTTGAGCAAGGAGTTCTTTTCCTTTTGAGCTTTTTGCTGTGACCACATTATACTTCTGGTTTGTGAGTGTATGAAAGTGCTGGCAGAATGGTAAAGAGAAGTAGGCCTACTATGAAAACATAGTCTAACATGGGTAACAGCCATAACCACTGTGGCATTACTCTCTTTCCTTGCCATCTGTAAAGCAAATCCAGTGATAATAATAATAATCTTTTTTGGGGCGGTTAGTAACAAACATCAATCAAGGAAAGCACTCAGCAGGGTTCTCTTCGCTATTTGTAAACTCCAGAATAGAAAGATAACAAAAGGTGCAGATATTTTTCCTCCCTGGTATTTTGAAGTGTTAGAACCCCTCAAAAACAGTATGGAAATACATGGAATGCATGTATTACTGTTGGGACATAGACCACTGGGTTCAAACCAATGTGGCTTTTGGAGCATCTTAGTGTGTTGGCAGGATTAGATTCACTGTGAGCTGCCATAATACTCTTGCCAAGGTAATGTCATCTGCTCTCCCGTCATCTCTCTTTCCATTACGTGATGTCTGGTAAAGCACAATTGCCTTTAAAGCACAATTTAACAAAAGCACTTTTTGACACCAACCCTCCTCTGTGAGTTTATCACAGAAAAAACCTGCTGAGAGAAACTTTAGGACTTCCTGTCTGCTTGGCAAGCTCCTTAACTATCACACTACACGAACCACCAAGCATTAGCTCACCCTCGCCTTTGTCTGAAACTTAAGCCTGTAGTCCTGCTGTCTGCTGAGACCATGGTTTTTACATTTGCATTCTGATTAGAACTGGAAGCGACTGAGACTGACGGTGGTGCACGTGTCTGTGTGTGTGTGTGTGTGTGTGTGTGTGTGTGTGTGTGTGTGTGTGTGTGTGTGTGTGTGTGTGTGTGTGTGTGTGTGTGTGTGTGTGTGTGTGTGTGTGTGTGTGTGTGTGTGTGTGTGTGTGTGTGTGTGTAGGGGCATTGTAACTGGGTTGCAAGTGTTGGCCAGATTGAAAGCCCCACTGAGCAATTAGTTCAGCAGTGAGTGGTACTGGTAGACAGTTTGTATTAGCAGTCAGTGGAGGAGTGCTATCAAAGTGTTTTTTCTATGTGACTGACAGTCAGTTATGAACTACAGAGCACACAGTTTATTTGAAGTTGAAAAAAATATACCGGTGAAATTCAAAGAACAGGAAATTCAAGTGTCAAAATGTGTTGATCCAATACAAGAGATGAGATCTCATGAAGTCAACAGAGCGTTTGGATGCACAGTGACACAGAAACCAACAACCACCTCCAAATAAAAAACTGAAAGGGCAAACTGCCACCCACATGCTCACCCTAAATTTTTAACAAACGACAAATGGACGCAAATAAAGCACATTTCATCTTTCAATGCAGCAACAGTCAGAGGCTTACTCACCATAGATATCTATGACTTTCATTGATGGTGAATGGTCACTGCAAGTCTCCTGCATAGCTGGTTTCTACTAGGGATGTCACAATACAAAAACATGTAATAGTCGATACCGATACTATGACATTTCCATGATTCTCCGTAACCAATTGGATACCACGGCAAAAAACTACGAATATATTTACTTCAACACACACTCCTTTATTAAAAAATGTTTTAACTATACAATCTAAAATCTACAGTGGCTAGGAAGCCTTCAAGTAATATATAAAAAGAAAAGACTATTTTAACATTATAAAACAGAACTCAATGACAAAGAAAACAGCAGAGGCTGCACACGCAATGTACTCAAACACACACACACACACACACACACACACACACACACACACACACACACACACACACACACACCTACATACTCAAGTGCAAGCTACAGTTTACAATAATTAAGGCATTAACTGCAAATACTGTATATATTTAAATACTCATAAATCACTTAACAGGAATTTGTGTGACGACATCTTAAAGTCGTTGTAGGAAGAAAAAGTTAAAGGAAGTGTAGTTTCCGAGACATTAAAGTTGTAAATGTTAGTTGTAAAAACATGCCATAGTCGCCCCTGGTCTCCATCTTCACTCAATCCACTGCCTTGTCAGTCTGCTCCCCGGCTCTTTCTCATTGCGGTAAAGCCTTCCTCCAAAGTCGAGCTATTCCTTGCTGGCTTCAGTGCGTTTCCCAAAGTGGAGGCTGGCTTTACCTCAGTCCATTCTGCTGCCTGCTGGCCATCCACCCGCGCTCAACACTCATCATTCCTTTTCCAGCTCCATCCTGCAAACTGCCACTTTTCCCTGAGCCTTCGCCTGCTAGAACCTCCCCCCCAATTAATTTTTCACTTGTAGCTTTGTTCTGCAATTTAGATTCACCCAGTCAAGCAGAATTGATTCTGGGCTAAAACCACAAATCTTTTTTTATTGCTAAATTCCATTGCAAAGTACAGTAATTTGATTTGGTCGTCCACTGCAGGTGGTCATATGACAAAAAGTGATTATGACAATTAAAAATGTCGTTTTCTACATAGTACAGATTAAATTACAGATTCAGTTTTTTGTGCCCATGTCTTTACTTTAACATTAATGTAATTCAAGTATATTTGAGCATTGTCATTTCTATAGGATATTCCTATTTTTGTATTCACCAAAATCAAGATCATACTTGTGGCAGGTGAAGGGAGAAAATTGCCTGTGTGACTATCTGAAATGTTGCTACAAATAACTGTCTCCCGAATCTCACACTTTATAGCTGCCCGTCAGTTTACACTGACATCAACAACAGTGCAGCAGCTCTCACTGTAGCTTAAAGCCGAGAGCAAAGTGGTGCTGAGTGACATGAGCAGAGTGTTTCATATTTGAAGAGTCCTACTGAGTGATAAGTCTTGAATGATTATGCTCAGCACAGCTTTGCGTGAGAGGGGGAACTGTACACACTTGACACTCCACAGGCAAGCTGAGAGGATCAATGCATTGCAAAGCTTCCCCCCCCCCCCCCCAAACCTATATATTCATTTACGGGACACATTGTGAACCATTGTGAGACATTTATTTATAAAGACATATCTTTTTGTAAGTTGTGTGTGTCAGTGTCTCTCCTGCTGCTTGCAAATTGGTCTGCATAGTGAAGAGCTCTATATGTATGTACACACTTTTAGTTGACGCTGTGCGAATGTCAAATCCAGCAAAGCTGCAGCCTGAAAGCGCGTGTTGTCGAGTGTGTCTCTTGTCATTGCCTTGTCTTTCATCTCTGGGTGGCAGGAAAAAGCTGCTTTTCAGGGGAAGTTGGGTTTTGGCAGACGGATCTGTAAAATATAATCAGAGCAGCCAGAGTTGGAACTAGTTAGCTTGCCTACATTCTGCCAGCTCACATTCAGCATGCTGTCACCATCATAAATATTTTGTACACCTCGCACAATAGTAAAGAAAGCAGTGGAAATATGCTGTTGTCATTTGCAGTGGCGAGTGTAATGTCACAGTAAAGGACAAATAATGGCACATGGTTTACCCAATATTACTTTGTAATAATATAAATAATATTAATGAAAATTGTGCTGAGGTTTATTGAAGTGCAATGATGTATGTATGTATATATATATATATATATATATATATATATACACTCACAGACTGAAAAACAACATTTTAGGTCTTATTATATCTGGTGCTACAAGAGGCTCAGATCTAGTTTCTTGGATTCACTCTATCTTTAAACAATCTGCTGCAGAGAGCTTTGCTGCTGCTTTAGCCTCTATTACTGCTTCTTAGGAAGGCTAATGCTAGTTCATCACGGTTAATGCCTTCATTCATCAAACCTCCAGAGACCCTACCACTGTTATGATGTAGAGGACTGTGGAGCCTGAGCCTAAATTAGTCTGATGGTCTGCGGTATAGTGAAAAATGCTTCTATGCATGCCCTAGATAAGTTCACCCATTACAAAGGGAATGTACTACAACCATCTCAGCTGTCATATTGCCAGCCTCTTATTGTGGCACTATCTGTTTCAATGTTAGTTGTTTGTAAACATAAGGCGATTCCATAATTTGAGCTGATCACTCTGAGGAACGTCCGGCCTTCATCCCCGATACAAGGGAACTGAACAAGGGTTGGTGTGGGCCACATATGTAAAGTAATGATATCTCAGCAATGACTCAAAAGCCAAAGACCAAACCTTCTGGAGGTCTCGATGACATAATAAGCTAAGTTTGGCAAAAAGAATCTGAAATCTGAATTCAACTTAAACTGTCACAATCACTCGTAATGCTGTTATTCATATTGCGGATGGAATAGTGTCCAGATAAGTATGGGGCCCAAAAACTGAAATCTTTGTTAATTGTGACACAATCAGTCTGTGCAGCCCGACAGTGAGATGATTTGGCACTGACTAACCTCCGGTTCAGAGACAATGTGCCGTGTTGCAGATTTAATGCAAATACTATGCAGTCTGAAATTTGCCCTAAAGGCACTACTTTCTGTTATTCTTGCCCTCATGTGTTGGAACATTTTTAGAAAATGTTTGAGTATTTCCTTTTAATACTACTCTGTTTTGTCTTTAGTTTTTTAGTGAGCTCATGAGACTTTTCTTCCTCTAAAAATGTAGTAATCCTGTCCTCATCAAATTAACTTCAAGTGTTTTTTAGTTTCAGTGGAACATTCGTTTATTATCGGCTCTGAGTAAAAATAGAGACACTGTGTGGTTTACATGTCTCTGAAACCTTGTTGTCTTTTATTAAGTCTTTAATATTTCTTAATAGGATAGATATGTGTTTGTTACTATTATTCCTCCTTTATACTGCAATACCAATTAGTTTTAGCTGTTTGCACTTACTGAACCTGACATTTTCTTACTTGTGGCTCTCTCTGAGGTTTCTATGTTTTTTTCCCGGTAGTGTTTCCTCACTCTTGCTGAGGGTTAAGGGCCAGAGGATGTTGCACCTTTTTACCTTGTTAAGCCCTATGAGACAAATTGTGATATGCAAATACAATTTGATTGACTGCTTTTAGCTAACGCACTATTGGAATTCTTCATTGAATTCACATCCCAGCCACTTTGTCTGAGCTTTTTTAAATTTGAGTCTCTTTCTATTTTCCGTCTAAATCCTGAAATGAATTTTCACTTAGGTGTATATCCGTTCTTTCATCAGTCATATAAGACCGGACAGCATATTTTCACCAGCCATCATCCCATTTTGACTGGAGGCAACCATTCATGACTGTTGTTGTGTAATTAGATTGCTTAGAGACCACGGTTGTAAGCTGTCTGGCAGATCTTTTCTTCCCTTCCCTAAATACATCTTTTAGCAACAGTAATTGATATTGATGCCTGCTGCAGGAAGTGCTTGTAAATCACAGCCAGACTTGGGGGACGGCTGTGGGTTTAGCAGTTCCAAATAGTGTGAGTTATGTGTGAATAAGAACCCGCCGTCTTTAATGATGTGTTGTTGCCTCATGCTCCTACTGGGGAGCTCTGACTGGCCTGATGGATGAAGTGGTCTTGATGTGCCGTTCTGCAATCAGCTCTGTGTGGTTTCAATCTATAGTTCATTAGAAATTCTGATCACTCTCCAGCAGTGGAGGAATTTCATTTATTTATTTGAGACAGTTTTGTATAGCTAAAAGCGCGTGTTTGTTAAGCAGTGAATACACAATCGGTCAGTCTAACAATTATTTAAACACGTTTTCTGTTTAATCACCTTAAACGTTGGCTCAGTTGGCATTGGTTCTTTGTCCAAGAAAGTATTGGTGTTATAAATCTCCTGTGTCCCTGAGCATTTAATGTACGCTGCTGTCAGTGCTTATGCTAAGAGGGTTCTCTACATTACCGTATCGCTCACAGTGAAGCATAGTGTTATGATTTAGCTATTTTGTAAACATGGATTTGAAAGTACAGTTTGTGTTAATCAGTCTGCTCAGCGCCTGTACTCAACAACACCTCCCCTTTCAATTTGCCCTCCATTTGAGTGAAAAGGCTAATTAATCCTTGCTCTCTGTAGCTTACCGTATTGACTTGTTTCCAGTTCAGCCCGCTGATCATTGGAGTTGGTTGGGTGGGGGGGGGTTAGGAACCAGGGCTCAGGCTTCCCCGCCAGATCCATCGTGTCTGGAAAGGTGATCAACAGGAGGATGAGTGAAGAACGTTCACTGTAGTTTTGAGGGTAAAGAGTTCACATATCTGTTTGCAGTTCAGAAAAGGTTATTTAAGGCAAATCGCCTTTCCATGTTATGTTGTTTAACCAATGGGAACCAACAAGGAATCCGTTTATACAGTGGTCTGTGGTTGGAGTATCCATTTTATCCCTAACTTGCCAGAAATATTTTGTTATCCCAACTGTCCTGCTGTAATATACATCTAACAGTAGCCAGGAAAGAGCAAATACGATTGTGGCTGCATTTTGAATAAGTGCAAGGGGTATGGAAAAATGTGCGTGCGTGTGTGTGTGCGTGCGTGCGTGCACAGCCTCAACTGTTTTCTTACAGTCATTAGGCTATACCTGATAACTGAAGTCTTCCCAATTTCCTACATGTTTTATAATGTGAATAGTCCTTTCTTTTTATTTATTAGTTGAAGGCTACATAGCCACTGTTGTTTTATGTATGTTCAAATATTTGTATCCTTTTTTATAAAGGAGGTTGTGTGTTGAAGATTTATCGTTTAGTTTTTTGCCGTCGTATCGATTTGGGCATCGAGAATCGTGGAAATTTCAACAGTCTTCTTTAAGACTTGTTGTCTCACTTTTAACAGCTTGTCTCCGCTGTATCATTAGAGGCGTTTGTCTCTGCCATTTTTCAAACGTTTACTCATGAGAGGAGACGGCGTCGTCACGTGAGCTACCCAAGGCACAGGATTGGCTGGTTTACTGCCCCCACCTCAGGAGACGCTGCCACAGTGTGTGTGTTATAACAGACCAGAATAATCCCTGACTTAATTAGTTGCCAACTATTTTTATCTATTATAATTGATTAATTCGATTAATTGTTGCAGCCCTAAAGTACAGCCCCTTAAAGCTTCTAGCATGGCTGTAATCACCTAGTCCTGCTTCTTGTCTGTTTCTGCACAGCCTAACAGAACTTCACCTACTGAGTAAATAGGTCAGTCCGTCGCCTGTTTTATTGAAAAAAATAAACTTAGACCCATATAGTGTTTTGGATAATAATAATTCCTCTTGTTAGTGCTGCAGCACAGAGGGTGTTCTCCATCGTTGGAGACGTTAATAACATTAGTAACAGCATGGTGGGGCACTTACATTTTTTTCTTACTGGAGAAGATGGAGAGTTTGGAGACCAACTTCTATTTCTACCAGGTGGTCAGGAAATTACACGTTCATTCCATTCTTTATCGGGATAGGATCCTGTAAATGGTGCACTAATTTCTATTCATTGACTCGAGAATGGAAATTGAGCTTAATTGTGAATATCAGGCAAGAATCAGGATCAAATTGTGATTGAGTGTGAGCACCGCTTTTAACTCCAGCTTGAATCGCAAGCTACTGAATATGGGTTGTTTTGTACATGTGGCAAAAGTGTGCAACATGTTCCTATGGTATTTTATAGTGTTCAATCGAGGGTATATAGGGTTAGTATATTATATAGAGACATTATTATGCATTCTTTTATATGTAAAATGAAATACATCCTATGTGATGAAATTGCAATAATTAAGGTTGAAAAATATTTCCAGATCCACTTTGTACCTGCGTTTACAGTAACAGCATCATCAATCATTTGAGATGTAAGTTTATTGTGGCTAGCAGTTGCTCAGAAACCAAAGCAGTGTTCTCACACTAATAGGCTGAGGTTAATTAAATCACCTCTTTGTCTGCCCGCAGCTGCTAATCTGCTCTTAACTCGACGGATTGTGGTAAATCAGGGGAAACGTGCCCCTTGAGCTCTGAATTACACAATCCTTCCTAATTGTGATTGGGCTTAACAGAGTCATTGAACTCCCCGTAGCCTGCCCAGCAACAGTGCACAGAGAAAAAAAAACGCTTGATGAGATATGAAGATAAAATACAGTGTATGAAATGCTCCGGTTCCTCTTTAGGTCTACGGTTTGCTAGTTGTCATGCTGACTTAAAGTGTGTTGTGGTTAGAGCAGATTGTGGGGCGGTGTTTGACATGATACAGGGGGAGGAGAGGAAGGAAGGGATGGAGGAGGAGGGGTGTTGCTGCAGTAGCTCATGACATTATTTGCTTTGTGGAAGGAGGCTCCCAGGGACACTCAGAGAGAGGAGGAAAAAACAATGTTTGTTTTCCTAAGAGGCTCCACTCCGTGTGTGGCAGAGAAGGCCCAGTCAGCAGGGAGGAGGAGATGGCAGAGTGGGTGGCCGACAGACACACACACACACACACACACACACACACACACACACACACACACACACACACACACACACACATACACACACACACACACACACACTCACATATACAGACTGACTGACTGACTGACTGACTGAAGCACTGGTGAATGGACAAGAGGAGATAGCAGGAGATTGCAGCGGTTGATTGACAAGCAGACATACAGAGAGAGAAAGGCAGACAAACTAACCGACACTCCTGACAGTGAGTGGAGCTGCGGGTGCATCTCAGCGTGCTCAGCCTCTGTTGGTGAAGACGGACAGATCCTTCCGATCCACACTGTGACAAACCACCAACATATCTGGGTCGAGAGAAACCCGGTCGCTTATTTGCAGACAAATCAAGGAAGCATGTAGGCACACAACAAAATATCCTTTCACAGTTACACGATACATTTTCTTCTGGCTGAGATGCAACTAACACTTGCTGCTTAGTTTAGCTGCCAAACATTAGCGTCGCTGTCAGTTTAGATATCTGCCATTTCTCTTATAGTAACATTACAAGTGTTTGATTGGGGCGAAGTGTCATGTGCCATGGTAATTCCTGATTTAAATTAGAAACCCCAGTTACACTCAGCTAGAAATTCAGTCATTAACATAAGTTATCCTTTACACACAACCTTACACCCCAGCCCGCCCATTCCGCCCAGTCGGCTTGATTCTTGCTGTTCTGGGTTCGTACCCTCATGGTTGAATGCACTTTTTGTAAGTCGCTTTGGATAAAATCGTCAGCTAGATGAAATGTAATCTAAAGTGAAATGAAGAGGATTTAAACTACAGGAATTCTAACTTTTATTCTCATTATTCCTCATAGAATTTGTAACTACTAGTCCACAAACTTCTTACTGTTATTGAACCAGATACCAAGAGCTGTAATTGAGCATATATGATATACAGCAAGCATATATCTATACTGAGCTAAATTTATGAAATTGTGCTTAATTTCAGTTAGGATAAAAGCAATCTAACATCAATCGCATAAATGTATGATATCTAAAGAGGCAATACGTTTTTTATCACGCCTCTGCAGCAGCAGCAGTCAATACAGTGCTTTGGTTTTTCATTGGAGTTTTTCTATTTTCTATTCAAGGAGTTTAAAAGTAATGTAATGTGTTTTCTTTCTGAGTTTCTGAGTTTCTTTTTTCTTTTGAACATATACGCTGTTTGACTGTTTTCAAAATGTATGAATCATTTATCAGACTGGCTGAATAACAAATTTCTAAAACCGCCTACACTTGCTTAATTGAGGATTTTTTTAAAACATCAAATTACAACATGTTTGGAAAGACCCAGTCCCCATTGTGGAGGCATACATGTATGATTATGCACACACACACACACACACACACACACACACACACAGAGTACATGCATTGCTTTTATAGGTAGAGAGGAAACAGTCCTCTGCAGTGGAGTCTCCCATGCCTTTCTGGGTAATTGCAGTATCCGTTTCAAGTGAGGGGTAGGGATTTCCGAGAGATGTGAATTATGTGTGTGTGTGTGTGTGTGGGTGTGGGTGTGTGTGTGTGTGTGTGTGTGTGTGGGTGTGTGTGTGTGGGTCCGTGCGTAGGCCCAAGTGCAGTTTATCTCGTAAGGTTGACAGGAACCAAGCAGCACGGCGAGTGTTACTGTCTCTGTCCCACCGAGCATAGTGATTAGCATTTCAGATGTGTGATTCGTTGCGTTCATCACCCGGTGTCCTACCATCCATCGGAGAGGCGTCCCTTCTCTCCCACCTCCTGCCCCCCCCCCATGAGACAATCTCCATCATATGGCTCCTGTCATCACTGGGGGAGGAGAGGAGGAGAGGGAGGAGGAGAGCAGAGGGACAACTTTGGCGTACAAGTTGTTGTTGGTGATAAACCTGTATAATAAACTGCACATTTTGTTGTGATTACACAGGAATTAGGCCACATATGGTTTTACTGTAATGATGTCTCATACAGTAACAGATGGTTTATAACATTCTTAATGCCAGCATATGTGTGTAGTCAGGCCCTCCCATTTTAAATGGGTGTTTTTTTTCTGTCCTAGACCTCCATAGGGAATAGGACAGAAATTAGCTCGACATATTTCCCTGTTTGATTCCTTTTATGAAAATAGGTCAGAAAAGTTTTAAAGTCATTAGATAAGCCAGGTTTCATTCATACTAAGTATCTTCCTGTTTCTTCTATCAGGAGAGAATCCTTCAAGGAAAAGAGCTGAAGCTCATTCATGTGTGAACATAATAGCACTGCTTTGCTTTGCTGACCTCCCGTCTTTATATCATTAAATTAATCATTGCCTATTCTAAACATGAACATTTGAAATGGGCTGTTTTCTTGGCCTGTGTTAATGTTGGTTTCAGTTTTCTTTCTGAAATTATTAAAAATGCCCTGCAGTAATTGAGCTGCAGCAAGTAGAGACTGCCTGCAGGACTCAGTCCACAGAGCCCTGAAGCCTCTGCTGCCTTTTATTCAAGGTTCAGAGAAACCGGACTCAGGACGCACGACCATGAACTACAGAATCCTCTGCCGTTGCCATTTGTCACGACAACGTCACTTACATTGATGAGCCGCCACTGCTGCAGAGCGCTGGTCACAGGTTTATATACGCTGAGACAAGGGATATCAAGAGTGGTTGTTGCAGTGTTTCCTCATAGTGGAGGTTGCATGTCAGTTGGGACACTTATGACTTCGTGGAGCCCCACTGAGCTTCAGCAACATCTATCTCACTCGAACACACATCCACTATCTCATTTGTTTTGTCCTGTTTTTTTCACTAAATGGAAATTTTCCCTCATTTGTTAGATAATAAATGGTGCCCCGACAAAACTAATAAGTCTACCAATTTAGAGCGAGTTGGCAGCAATGGCTTTACATGATTTACATAATCTGTGGTTTTCCTGGAAAAAAGCCACTGCACAACAAACAACACAGCACTGTCAGTGGCACATGAACACAAGTGGCTGGAAGTGAGGCGGCCTAACTGCTCCTGACATGGTCTGTCTTTGTCTCCGTCTAACCTTCATCCTCAATGATGGAAAAATAAAATGTTAAACAAAGTAGGACTGGTCTGAGTTTAACTGCCATGGTTTTCTTTACTTGAGGTTCTGTGGGGTGCTGCTGGGACTGTCAACTTCTTAGAGGAAAAGAAATGAACATATTCTATTCCGCTTGTCTTCATATTACCCCATGGAACCACAGGGAAGAATGAGCAATACAGCAGGGGACACATCCCATCTGATGCTTTTCTGTCAAGAACTTGAATATTTTGCTCCAGTTGTATAATCTCATGACATTCTCTTCCATGCCGTCAGCCCTACAGTTGGGGCTAGTTTGTGTGAAGGATATTGGGCTTTAATATCGGACACTGTAGCAGGTATCTATGTGTCTTGGTCATCTTTTAGTTCTGACCCCATGACACCTTTTCAGATTTAATAGCTTTATCTAAAGCTTAAGTAAAAGATACTTTCTTGTCAGTATTGTGAAATACTTCGAGATTTCTTTGCTTTCCTATATGTTATAATGGAATCTATGATTCCCTTCTTATCAAATTATTCTTATTGTTGTATCTGTCATCTGTGATTTTTCATGGTCAGACAAGTAGCTCAGATCAAACCCAATGTAATTTAAGTCTAGACATTCAAAGCATATTGAGGAGAGAAGCTTGTGAGCTCTTTCAAAGATACAAAACAATATTGAACTGCAGAGAATAGTTTTCTGTTGCACAGATTTATGGTATCAGCAATATGTCGAATATTCCGTGGCCAAACTACAGTGGCAAAACACTCTTCATGAAGCCAAGCTCACCAAGGATAACCTTATGAATGGGTTTTCGCTTAACTCCACAAAAATGATGTCCTTAAAAGTTACATCAATGGGAAAAGAGTTCACTCTAGTTTGTTTGCATTTTGTAAATATTTGCAACATTCTGTGACCTAAACGTGCACAACTGGGTCTGACCTTCAATGAGTGGTCAGTGTAAGTCATTGATGGTATTAAATTATTTGCAGATCTGTCTTATAATACTTGAATCTTGGGCCGAGCTATGCTTCTTGTAAGCCTTATAGTGGAGAACACAGTACAGGCATTTTGACTGATCTCGGACTGGAACCACATTCATGGCCTCCTTCAGTGTCAATCATGTTCTCCACCTCAGAGATCCCTCCAGGGGGACACACACCACATCACTTGTGATGTGAATTACACAGTTGGACACAGAGCAATAGCCATATAAGCAGACAGTGATTTTTATTCCAAACACTGTGAGAATGCAACATTCCCCTGTCACAGTAAGCTCACCCATGAGTTAAACACAGACAGAGACTCTGCAGACCCAATACGCACTAGCTACTCTGGGTAAATTAAGCTTTGATCTTTAATGTAATGTTGCAACCATGTATTGCTGTAGTTGAGTCAACATCTACTGTCACTTATCAATGTGCTGTTTTATCCGTCTCCCAATAATCATTTTTACAGATTGTCTCACACAGTGATTCCCACAAGCTCCTGTATAAGAACATAATGCATGACTTTGTTTTAGGTGAGAGAGGTCTGGATAGCCTAATAAATACAAAGAGCAACTCAGACATACACGACAGCTATTCTTTTTCTGCTATAAAAGAAAATAACAAAATGTAGTTGAATAACAACAGAGACGTCCCTTCTGGCTGTTTGACTGTCAGGTCACGGCCAGGGTGAAGGAAACACACATGTAGCTGTTATGTGTCATCTGTAACAAACATCGTTGCGACAAGAGGACATGAAAAGAGAAGTAGATGTGAAATCTCCCGCTCTCCAGGAAAGATGGACAAAAGATGCAGACAATTCATGGTGACTAGTTTGTGGGGGGACACGCTCACAGTGAAGAAAAAGGACAA
This sequence comes from Hippoglossus hippoglossus, assembly GCF_009819705.1. Taxonomy (NCBI): domain Eukaryota; kingdom Metazoa; phylum Chordata; class Actinopteri; order Pleuronectiformes; family Pleuronectidae; genus Hippoglossus; species Hippoglossus hippoglossus. The sequence continues at coordinate 20,251,125 of NC_047164.1, forward strand.
CCTCAAGTGTCACTACTGCTGGAAGCATACAGCTTATCTGGATGAGTTATGAGGACAAATGGTCTCAGACAAAGTTATTGCTCATCAGAGGTGGAGTTTGGTGACAAACATGCAGCTTTCACAAGACCCCATTCCTCCAGAAAGAATGTCACACAAGTTTTGTGGTGAGTGAGGTGATAGGAAACTGAAGGGGAATAAGCGAAGGAGCCTTGTTGCCGCTGTGGAGCTGCTAGAAACAGACATGGTAATATTTTCCAAGCTGTCAGTTTATCATATAGAACTGTCGCCGAGCTGATTCCTGATATGATCCGATATTGAACACAAGAAATCTCCAGTTTTTGCCTTCGACTTGAAATGAAACAACAAACGGGATAGATACCTTGCAACAAGCCTTTTTTTGTGTGGAATTATTGCAGACTTTGATATGAGGGAGGGATTGCAGCATGCACATGTTACTATCAAAGGTATTGATTAGTTTGAGCATGTTGTTATGACCTGCTGTGTATCATCATCTTCATTAGACACCAGATAGCAGTTCCAGGTTAGAGCGATATGGGTTTAATAATTTAGTATGGCTCTCCAAGGTTGTTATAAAAATTCGAATGGCTCTTGATGAGCAGAGGGTTCCCTACTCCTGGTGTATATAAGAAAAAAAACACACACGTGGCAAATACTGGCTAAAGATATATTGTAAATATCCACATTTCCCAAGATACGTCAGAGTCTGCTGCTTCAATGGTGTCATTCTTAGTGAGTTATAGGATAAAGACTGAAGCAGGGTTCAAGAAAATCATCTTCTTGTGAGATTCAGTGTGTTTACCTCTAAAATCAAGTAAATATGACAGTTGAAAATGTTATTGCAGCAGTAGTTCAAGTAGAGGAAGAATAAATTCTCCATTTAGAAGTTGCAGGGGCTAAAAAGGTCAGTTTCCTAAAAACATTTCCATCCTCTGTGGCATGAGGCTAAATATTCTGTGCGCACCAGTGTTTATCAGACAAATTGGCTTTTGTTACTGTTGTTTCTTACTCATATTCCTTTCAGAATATGAGATAAACCATTTGTGTATTTTAACTTTCAGGATCATAGTAGTTATTATATGGTAATCTTTGTGAAGCAGGGGCGGGTCCAGGGAGGCACTGGCCCAGCTGCAATCTGATTGGCCCCTGAAGTGCCAGGTAAATGACAATTTGTCAAGAGTTTTCACTTTTCAAGCTTTTTTTAAACTACACTATGTGCTTGAACGAGGAACTTTTTTCAATGATGTTTGGCTTTGCTCAAATCTATGGAGCTAACAATTAACAAGCAATGACTTACATATGACATATAGTTGGCCCCTCTGTATAAGCTGTGGTGCCTTTATGGCCCCTGATTTAGAAACATCCTCCACCGTCGTGAAAGGATTAGCCACCCTGTCTTATATCCTGAATTCCTTGTGGGCCAAGGATATTTTTGCCATCTTTTGGTACATTGCTATATTTATGTTGGATCAAGATGAGTGAACTCATCAAAGTTGACATGTAGCAGCAGTGCCAGTGTCTAACGTTACTCTGCTTCTCTGCACTAATTATCTCTCCCTCTCTCTCTCTCTCTCTCTCTCTCTCTCTCTCTCTCTCTCTCTCTCTCTCTCTCTCTCCAAGCTGTGTCCCCATCAGAAATGGTACACTGCGACTCCACTCAGTGTTGTCAACACGAAACGGTCTTGTGACCTGAAGCGTTGACGCATCTGTAATTGCAGATGAATAATAATTAATAGCTGGATTAAGAGTCCATTCACTTTGACAGTGGTAATTGTTATATTTACATCTTATATTTAATCAATTGTCAGACCAACACGCTCGAATATTTCATCACCCTGTCCCTAAAGTTGGAATTTCTTTTTTAACAGATTTGCTTTAGTAGGGAAACATGTGTCTGTTAATGTAACTTAAAACCTAATTGCACCTATGCCAACACAGACACACTCAGAAACTCTCTCCAGTCATTTTCGAATCTCTCGGCTGTTGCAGGTCCATTCGGATGAAGAAAGGCTTTGACTTCACTGTTTGTGGCTGCTGTGCTCGGCCAGAGGGCGACTGTTAGTGCCAGCCAGTCAGCAGCTCACCACACTGTCCTTACTCTGCATTCAGTTCACATGCTCTCAAGGACAGTGCTGCCTTGCCACCAGTACTAAGCTACCACTCTTTCTCTTTCTACTCTTTTCGGACTTATCTCCCTCTCTCTGCCTCTCACTGTGCCCCCTCTCTCTTCCTGTTTCAGGCAGGTATCACTCTGCCAGCATCGGTATTGTTCTGGCAGTGCAAACGGGCCACTAAGATTATATTGCATTAATTGGCGGAACTGTGATCATTAAAAGCTCATAATCTTTGAGTAGGTATTGCTTTTTATGATTAGCATTCGGTCGGCTTCATTACATTGCTGCTGTGTTTTCTCGCCATTCTGCACTGATGTTAAGGTTTGTGTGTGTTTCTGTGTGTGTGTGTGTGTGTGTGTGTGTGTGTGTGTGTGTGTGTGTGTGTGTGTGAGTGTGTGAGTGTGTGTGTGTCTGTCTGTGGTCGCCAAGTGGTGATTCTCAGTGTTTAATGACTACGCCTGCAAAGAGCAGAGCACTTGATGGGGCCATCTTAACTCGCCTCTAATGTTGAAAAGATGACTGCATTCATACTGCAGCAGCATACATTTTGCATTCACTGTTATTTAGAAGAGCTAAGAAGCTGTAACTGTGTTGAAGTGGTTCCCAAACTGCTGTGACCACAGTCGGAAGTTAGTGACAGAACTGCAGATGCTGAGGAATCTTTCCAAATACACACAGAGCACAATCCCATTGTCCACTTGCTCTTCTTCTCTTCCCCCCAATGAAGAAGACATTTTCCTCTCTCTAAGTTGGATTATATTCAGTGTTTGAGTCTAATTAAGTACATTTACTCACTGATTATGTGTTGTACTCTGTATCAGAGGGAATGTACTGTACCTTTTACAGCACTTCAGATTTTGCTGTATAAGACAAATGGCAAGATTATAAATGAATTGCAGTGTTAAAGATCAAACCAGTGAATTCACCTTTCATCTAAACCTCTCACACATTTTCACAAGTTTAAATTATTCAATATTTCATGAAAAACAGTAAAGGTCAGAGAAAAGTCCAATAAATGACAGAGCAGAACACTTTTTCTTTCCTCTCACATTAATCATCTCACGGCCCTCTCACTATATGTTAGTCACAGGAGCGAATGCAGAGGCAGAGACTGCATCTGTAAACAACACCAGTGACTATACAGAACACACTGCATCTTACATTTATATGGATACGATCAGAAATACTTTATTGATCCACGGGGGGATTTGTGTAAAGATGCATGTGATGGTGTTTCTGAGATGAACCTATCAGGTTGTGGAGAACAAATTTAATACTATCATCCCATAAACTGGCCAACAGAAATAAAATGAACAGGCACAAGCCTAAAAAGACTGATGGTATATGAACGCCTCCACATTTATTTAGGTTTTACCTGATAATAAAAATTGTATTCACACAAGAATGATCCCAATGGGTTCTGTGTTTAGGCAAATAAATGTAAGTCTTGCCTTCTTAGAGAGCACTAACATTAACCACATTCATTTAAAGAAATGCATTTAATTGGAGTTAAAAATGTAGTTCTACCGAGGCCTATCATGATAAACGTTAGGGACAGTATTTAATAAAGCTTGATCTTGTAGTTCTCAGCATGTAGTGGAAAACCAAATTCTGTTCCCACACTGACTCAGCCCGTGTATTCTGTTTTAATGACTATGTTTTTGGATAAGGGCCTTCCAGCTGAAGTAGCCATCAAGCTGCTGTACCTTTCTTTTTCCTTCATGTGCTGGATGTATTCCTCATGGCAGCTGTGTTCCCTCTTATCTGTGACAAAGGGTCATCCTGTTATGATGAAAACAGCTCAGCGGCGTGAGTCTCCTGTTTCTGTCTCACCCCGGGCTCTGTAACTCTTCTAAAGACACAAACAGCTCTTTTGCCTCATGGGGACATTTTAATGGCTGCAAACCCCACATCCATCTCCTCCTACATGTCACCTTCAAATAGGCTCGGAGATGGCAGGGGATGGGGGAGATATGAAGGGGGGAGCTCTCATGCTGCCGTGCACATGCGTGTGAGTGTGTGTGTGTGTGTGTGTGTGTGTGTGTGGAGTGTGTGCATGTGCGTGTGCTTATGAGGGAAAACGGGGGCAGCCGGGGTGGATTTTTCATTCCTGAGCCCTTCACCCCTGGCAGTCACAACAGAGCGTTTCATCTTCCTCTTCATTCATCTTGGATACATAGAGCCACAAAGAGCAGGAAAGCATAAATAATGCACTTTATACCACTGGGCCCCCAGCCACTAACAATGCACATGGGCTATACAACACATTCAGTTGATGATGCATTGCTGTGGGTTATGTCTGACCAGTAACACGTTGCTATATCATATAAGGATCCAAGATAAAGCCCACAGAGTGCAGTGATGGCTGTTTTCAGAAGTGGGCTACTGTGTAGAAGCAGCGATGTGATGTGCAATGTTCGGCTTTGTAGGACAAGCAAAGAGCTCTTTATTGGAACATGAGGCTGTACTGACCTGGGTTCAAATTTCCTCACAATCGGTTAAATTGCATTCAAGCTAATGTGCCTGTGTTTCTTTTTTACTTTTTTTACTTAGAGTCCACACTGTTAACATGAAATGAAAACCTCTCTGTGTCAAATATGAGAGTCTGGATGTAAGCACAGCTGGAGTGAATCCAGAGATGAGAGAGGGATCAGTCGATGACGGCTTTTGCTGAGTGGGAATCAATCAAGGTCCTCGTTGCTCATCTGACGGCTTTATTTAGCAAAGTTGAGATCTGGTCAGATTACGGTGATAGAGACAGACAAAGACAAGTCAGAACATATGGCATGATAATGAGTGAGGGGGTGAAGGAGACCCCATATTTGTGCTCATTCATGTATATATTTCATGATTTCTTTAATCCATTACAATTTCAGGCGCCGAATAAAAATGGCCCCCCTATAACCTGAGCTGACAGAATAACCAATGTTCACAAAAAGTTAAATTTTTCAGCCTGAAGCAGATAGACATTAAATAAATACAAACATTTAATAGGCTTAACATTTGTATTTCACTATAAATCATTGCTGTTCTCTTGAACTTTGTGAACATTGTTAAAAATTCCAACAAATCTGGCAAACCGGGCCCCCTTTTTTTCCTCCTCCTCCTCCTCCTCCTCGTCCTCGTCCTCCTCCTCCTGCCCTCCTCCTCCTCCTTCTCCTCCTCCTCCTCCTCCTCCTCCTCCTCCTGCCCTTCTCCTCCTCCTCCTCAAACATGTCTCTGAATGACAGAGCCTTGCCCAGCAGGTCAGCAAAAACATCATCTGCTTCTGAATCTTCTTCATTGTTGTTTTTATGGTTATTCCCATCATTTAAACTCTGCGAAAATCTACTTCAATTTCCCTTCCCTTGCTTGGATTGTCAGCCATTGTCTGAAATGCTACTCTAAAAAGGTTTTGCAGGCCAAGAGCGCTAACAAACACACTACATTTCCCATAATGCATTTAGCCTTTCTTGCAAGTATTTCAGCAAATTATGATGCATTTCATCCGTCACATGTCTTGTGATGATGGCATCGTTTTCGTCTCATTTGGCTCTAAAGGGAGAAGCACTCTTAATGGGTTAAATAATAATCTTGTGCTCAAGTTAAGAACATTAGTCAACAAAGTATAGGACATACATAGTTTACATTTAATCTACATTCAGTTTCACCTCTGAGCTGTTTGGCCAAAAAAGAGTTTGAAATGTTGATCAATATCTAGTATTTTTCTTAAAAAATTCTGACCAAATCATTTGACACTAAATGATCATTAGAGTTGATCTATCGGCCTTCAATGGTACGACACAGAAGTTGCTGTACCATCTGTATTCATCCATCACATTATTTTGTCAAAACTGGGAACTAAATCTTTATCTGAATTTCATTTCAACATGTTCCCAAGCCAGTTTGAAAGTGTTAAGTGTTAAGTGTTAAGTGCGTCATGTCAACCTGACCATGTGTTCATACTGTTGGCTGTGATCAACTCATAAGCAGGAATGTGTTACTTTTCTTAACAGCGTGTCGGTGGAGAAAAAATTACCAAAGCTCGACAGAGTCTGATTCTGCCGCTTTATTTCTCCTGTATGTCTGGTTTCTTTGATAGTAACTCTGCCTGTCAGGCAACATTTAATGAGTTTAGAACAACATGTTTCTTTACAGCTATTGCTTAGACGAACACAGCCTGAGATGTATATGTATGATGATGATGTAGAACGTACGATGTACATAATCACAGCACTGACACCGTTTTCACTTACAGCTGCGTTGCTCTAAACAGGCTGTCTGTGAACAATGCCTGGTGTAAAATCGACATCGTCGCTCAGGCTTTGTTACAGTTTCTTGGGTTTGTGTGTTGTGTCAAAGGTAGCGAGCTAGCTCCGACCTGCTGGATGGCGGACATTGTTCTGTGATGGCAAGTGTTTGTGTTTACCTTGGCAGACATCTCTCCGCTGCAGGCTGATGGGACCTGACTTCCTGGATTTGGAGGGGGGGGGGGGGGCTCCATTTGTCTTCATCAGGGGCTGAGCTCAGATAATGAGAAGGGATTGCTGCTGCAGAAGTGATTAGTTGAATTAAAAGGGCAATATTGTTTAATTAGAGAATTCACATCTGGCTAATGGACAGTCCAATATTTGTTTGAACACAACAAGTAACCATATAAAGCTAGAAAATCCAAATCCAGTTATTAAATGTTTTATACAAAGATAAGTTTACATAATTAGTATTGACAGTAATAAGCCACGCCCACTGATTCCCATGGAGAAGTGTTTTCATCCCATTTTCTTCCTTCATTAATTCATGTCACCATTTAATCTATTTTCATCACCTCTGGATTCATAACTGTATAATTTCCTCTCCGCACCTGTGGAAATGCAAACCTGCCATTGTGGGATTATGTTAAAATGAAATGACTGTTCAAACCTGGAGCATTATCACGTTGATTAGCAGATTGGGTGTTGTCTTTTTTATGTCCCTTGCGAGGGAGTCATATTCTATCCATTCTAATCAAATCTCTGTGGAGTGGTTCATTAGTGTGGCATCTCAGAACACAGATCCCACTCTCATTAGTGCTCAGAGCTTTGGTAAACAGCTGGTGAAACAAGAGAGTCCGGGGGAACGGAATGAGGACATTTCAAAATCTAATTCTGTGGCAACTTTCTTAAGAAAAGAAAGACAACAGCAAGAAAAGAAAACAATAGGACAGCAGACGGAACAACACGCTGAATGTTAAGCTTATTGCTACCTCAAACACTATGAAGGGGATTTCTTACCTCTATATTCAGGATGGTTGTTTGTTTTTAAACCAAGGCATCCAACCAAGATAAGAGTTTCTTATCATAAATGTCTTCACAGGCAGTTTGACTTTGAATCAGTCTGAAGAAAAAAATTAATTCACCTTAAAGATGGCAAATCCTGCTGCAGTGTCTAAATTAGGAGTATATCTGGACTAGAGCTACAACTAGCCAGCCCCGACATTCAAGCCTAAAAGTCCACTACTGGAAGTAGTTATGCTAGCAGACATAGTGAGCGAACTTGCTCCCTGCACGTGCCCTTGGGCGGTTGGGGCGGTGAGTCATCTCTCTCTTTGTACATGTTTTTGCAGTAGTGTGGTGTTTCCTTGTGGGAGCATTAGCACAAATGCTTGCGAGCCCATCAGCATACCCAATGCCATCGTCCTGACGCTAAGGTCAAGACCCGCAGACAACATGGAGACTCAAAAGAAAATCCCAGGCTGCTGAAAGTGTGCATTTGCTCTCCTGCTTTATCCGTCTGAGCGCTGCTGCCGATGTTACTCCTCGCCAGTTAAAATGTCCTCCATTGTGTTTGTTTCTGCCGGCTCTGGCTGGTGAACACTCCCCTGTTCAGGTTCAAGTGATTTTACAGGCCTGGCTGGATGTAAATTGCGCTCCGTTCCAAGACAAACACAAGTAATGAGATAGATCCCGCTGAAAGTAGAGACACGGTCTGCGTCGCCGTTCCCACCCACTGCTCCATGTGAGAGCTTTCTGTGGCTGCCATAGTGTTTGAATGGGCTCAGCTGATGGGAGATTCTCCAGTTAATCCACCCTTAAGCCATCAATGAGTCCATCACACAAATTATTACAGATGAAAATGGCTGGTGGCTACATCTCTCCCCATTCTCTCTTCTTCATCATTCCCTGTTTCCTCTGGAAAGTTTTTTTTTTTCCAGTAGAATCAGTGATGCATTGTTGAGCCAGCACATTCACTGATTGATTTCTCCCTCTGTCTTCAATCAGTCTGTCTGTCAGCCAGGCTTAGCGTTGGCTGCTCCCCAATCCATAAACTTGTTAAATTCCCAGTCTTTGCCAGCTTATATGGCCATTTCCTTTTTGTGCAGGAAATACGCTTGTGGCAATGGAGCAATATTCAAATGCTTCAAAACTTTGTATCAACATTAGCTCTACGAAAAGAACAAGAGACTTTGAAAGACTGAACAGTTTGGTTTGTGGCAACCTGTTCACGGTCTCACTTGAAGCTTATTATTTTTGCATTTTATGTAAAGTAAAATGTTGAGTAGAAAACTGTTGAAAATCGAATGTTGAAAGAAATCAATAATGCAAAAACATCATGGTTTAACGTTTAAATTTACAGCTGTCATATTATAATAAACAATGTTTTTTCCTTATAAATAAAGGGCTATTAGGAGACAGTTAGGCAAAAAATATTTAATGTATTTGAAGTACACCAGGTTTAAAACCATATATAAGGTGCTCCTCTGCAAATATAAAACCTCAGTACTTTGTGAAAATAACTGAACAATAAACACCTCTGTCAGTCTCACCTGTTAGTTCTGCCCTCGCTGGCTTTTTTCTCCTCCTCCACATCTCCCACATCTCTCTCCTCATTAGCGACAGATAGTTCTTCCCGACTCCCTCTTGCTGCCGCAGAAAATATTTCAAACAAATTAATTGGATAATGCAATCACTCAATGTTTAGACTGTTCAGTGTTTTGTTAAGTTTTGTACCGACTCTGTTTTACTTCTGGTCCAGACTGTCCTTGTGTCTCCTCAGGACGAGCACTTTTCAGCCGTTGTAAATATTTTTCAATATTCATGTGGATTGAGTGAGAGAACATCCAGAGTGAACATCAATGTTATCCACTTGCAAAAGCAGTCGATGTTGACTAGCAGCTACGCCAGCTGTCTTCTCTGCAGGGGAAAATTAACTACAATCTTTCATCCCGCACATGATCGTGTTCTGATTTAGTGATTTAGGAGTGTGCACAGAGAGGGACGGCTGTTCAGACAGTCTGTTGTTAATGTTTTCGTGAGAGAAAGAGAGGATGACAGAGAGGGGCTGAGTGGATCAATGCGCTGTGTGCCATGAAATAATTCTACCTATTAAAAATTTGTCAAATAAAAAATAAAATCAATATGTGGCTGTCAATGTTGATATTGTGGCGCCACAAATAAATAAATTTACCGGAAACACAAGAGGGGCCGTTATCCTTTGACAAGCTGTTCATGTTATTTGTCAGATAATATTCGTTTGCCACAGACAGCGTGTCATCATTGTGTTTGCCAAACTTTTTGTTGAAAATCAAATAACAGAGGCTGCTTGGGCTGAATTCTCTACTTCTCTGTCTCCTATTTGTTCTCCTAAATACATTTTACAGTTAGCACACATCTATTTTTAGCCACAGACGCCAGTGAAATGCTTTCTGCTGTCAAGGCCCTTCAGAAAATAAAAGTACCACTTGAACTGCAAAGCTTTTGTAGTTTCAGTATTGATTGTTGTTGTTTTAATCACTTCAAGTGGTGTTCTGCTCTGCAGCAGTTCTTTATAGTTTTCTCTGACAAGTATATTTTGAGCTGTCCTCTCCTCGCCACAGAAGAACCCTGTGTTCTGTCAGCGGCTGTGAACTGTATCTTCTAGCCTCCTTTGTGGAGTCTGCCTGTTCTCCCTGCTTCTGTAGGTTTCCTCTGGATGCGGTGGTTTCTTAATAATCCCAACACAGGGTTAGGATAGGATCAGGACAATCTGGATTTGCCATAAGTTTAATGTGTTAGTACATAAAAGGTTGAGTTTTTCATCGAAAACTCAATAAATTGAAGTGTTTTTGTTGATACGCATATATTCACATAACCATATAATCAGTTATTTCTGATAAATTTCTCATCATCATATTCTGCTTTTGAATTTGCTTTTTTTCAATAACTGATCTAAAAAGGTGTGCAGCCTCAGTTCAAAGTATCACTAAATGTTTATAAGTGGTATTATTATTTGCATTCATTTAATTGTGCGTGGAACACAAGATCTTGTAATAGAATGAGGTGTACAGTATTAAACTCCACAAGTGTTGTCAGCAGCAATAGTTTAGCAGGGATCAGTGGGGAGGGCGTCATGTTTAAATGGAGCGCCTTGATGTGAGAGTGGCTGAATGATTATCAGTTGATTACAGCCGGGGCATGTTGCTTTTGTACAAACACAAACCTTCATAAATGTCAAAAAATATATATTTGCCTGTAAATATCCTTGTAAAAGAAAGGTCAATGGAAAATACTAACCACCCAGAAGTTTGAATGTTTTTGAAATGTGTTTAGGTTGAAGCTCAAGTCAAAAACCAACCACACATCATCTTCCACCAGAACAACAAACTGCACTCGAGAATCTATAAGATCTCCTCTCTGTTCATTGACACAAATTTCCACATTTTATATTACTTGAGTCAAGACTGGTGGGGAAGGGTTATTGTTGGGGTCTTGTCTTATATCCACTTACTGAGACATAGGTGACTCTGAAGTCTTTAAGGGCAGTCAAGGACACATTTGTACTCTGACTATGCTGCAGTGTAAGTGTTCCTCTGTCCTGGACCACTGATCAATGTGATTTGACCAAGTGAATTGGATGGTTTTGTGTCTGTCTCGCATTTGTATTTCCTTCCTGAGGCCTCTGTGGTGTGTGGACAGATTAGGTTTGTTTTTTTATCCTGGTGGAGACTTTAACACACAGAAGAGAGCTTAATATACAGGGTCAGAGAAAGAGGGTGGATCTGAAACTTAAAACTGATGCCAACACACACAGCTGGAGGGGGACAGAGAAAGGTAGAGTCTGCAAGGAGGTGCTGTAATTGTGCAGATGACAAAACACATGAAACTATCGGGACAAAAAAGTGTGTCCCAGCGGGTAGACGTTACTTTTGAGGGTTAAGGGTTAGAATTAGGTTTAGATAAATGTTGATGGTTAAGGTTAGGGTTAGAGGCTAGGGAATGGATTATGCCTATGAGTGTCTCCCATTGGGATAGCGTGCGTTTGTGTGTGTGTGTGTGTGTTTTGTCAGACCCATTGTTCCACTTTATCTTACTGTGCAATACAGATGTGTGCACAAAAACACACACAAGAAGGGAACTCAATGTGCCAGGCGCTGTGAAACTGCAGAGCCTTAGTTGGGACAGAGATGACAGAGTATATGTGTTTTTCCACCTACTAGTGTGCATCCTGCTAAGTCTGACATATAGGGACAATGTTTCTTTTTTTTTTTTTTCCTTCATGAAACACCGAGCGACTCGGCTTTTAAGTTTTTCCGTGTTCCAGGAACGAGCTTCATCCTGTTTGTCTCCTTTCCAGTGTTCTCTGCCTTCATAGTCCCTTCACTGGCTTTGATCTTCACATGACAGCGTTGTGCTGCGTGGGTGTGCTGCTTGAAAGGCTCCATCATTCATCTGTCGACGAAAACTATGGCAGCAAACATCTGGCTATGTTCAAAACAGTCACTGTAAATCCCCTGGCCTGCTTACTTACAAATGAATTTCGTGTTCTGCCATCGAAGTGATGGTGTTGAGAAATGCTGGCTGACTACTTACTCATTTGAATTACTACCCTGGTGATGTTCGGTGTTGTTTCCTCAATCCTCACCGTGGGTGGAGAATTGTATTTGCAGTTGTGACTCGTGCGGCCATTTTAATGTCTGTGCTGCAGGAGGTGATTCATACATCTCATAACAGTGTCGCTGTGTCCTTGACAGAGGCTATAATTCATCCTGTTGGAAGTTATTTACCAAACTTTGTGGCCTCGCACTCCAATAGTTGTCAAGATATTTCACTCACGGTGGCGCCCATGAAAAAATCATGGAATCAATAATGCATGTTTTTAGTATTTAGTTCTACTTAATGCAGTTGATGATGAGATTTTTATTAGCACTGATTAATTGGGCACCATGGATAGCTGCACCACATTTTATAGCAATTCCTCAGTAGTTGTTGAGGTAATGAAAACGCAATAATGTCAGCCTATTTGCAGCACTAGAAAAAAGTCAGGTGATCACCATAGTTAGTAGGTGTAATCCTCAGGGGATCATGAATCTTGAAATTCTTGTAATTCTTTCTTACAGTTGTTCTGCTTTTGAGCTGGCAACAGCTGTAACTGTACGCATTTTAATTCCAGGTTGTGCATCTGTCCCACTCTCGTGAACACCTTCAGGGAAACGTTTGCTTGGACTTAAGGATGAACTTAAGGTTACTCTGAATTCACTTAACAGGTTTTCGGTCATAACTCATGTGTACATGCCAAAAGTTATTTTGCTAGTTTAACAGCATTAAATTAGGCTACTGCACCAGTTGAATGATTCTAGAGGGTTGCACTTAGTCTGTTAATTAATCATGGGTTTGTTTTGGGCATCATGCAAAAACAAACAAAACAGCTACCGTCTCCCATCCCTTTAAGAACCAGGTGCACTTGCACCTCGGCACATTGCATTATAATGATGCACTTGCCAACGGTTCTGTGCCGAGGTAAGGGATCTGCACAGCGTGAGAGCACGCTAACATACCATCTGTGAGTAACAAGCAGGGTGCAGATGTTCTGTGCACTAAACTGCAGTTTGCATTGCTCTCCTGATAATGGGCCCCTAAAATAATAGAGAAATACTGTTCCATTGACTTCAGACTTGGTTTTTGCATTTTGCCTTCCACTGCCTCAGGATAAAGTAATGTGCCAAAACTGCACCTGATCACACTTTATTTTAAGTCAAACACCCATGGGCACTCAGATGGGTGCAAGGGGTTTTGCTATTTAATCACATGGAGCAGGATGAGGAAATGACATCTGTGTCCGTCTGAAACCGGTAAAGATACTTGCTCTTGACCCTTTTGTGCTGCTTTGATATTTGCATATTTTTTGACAGAAAATACGCACTTGCCAAGCAGTTGATGTGATCCAGACACGCTTTGCACTTTCATCTGTTGCTTATCTCATTCCTTTGTCCATGAAATGTCAAGTGTCTGTAGAAGCACTGTTTACTTCTCAGACATATATTCTGTTCACCCTACATCCTTACTCTTTCTCTTACATAATTTATTTCCCTCATCTATTATATTTCTTAGTCTGTTTTTTGCTACAAACAATGTTCATTGTCTTTAGAGCTGTGTTCTTGTAGTCTAAAAAAACAAACAGTTGGCCAACATTATTTCCTTACTTCCTTCATGCTGTCTTAATCTATCGCTATTAAAGTGCTGCTTCGTGAAACAAGAGGAAGCAGCATGTGCTTGGTTCCACACCGAAGACCTTCGTTGAACTGCAATAGTGCAGTGATTATCACTTGCCTCCACGGCTCCGCTTCTCCGTCTTCCTCTCACACAGCCTCCTAGGCCTGTCTTCTAGCTCTTACTTATCTCTCACCTTTCCTTGACAGTTTCCTCCTCTCCCTGCATCCTCTCCTCTCACACTTACTCAACACACAAACTATCCGTGACTTCTCTGTGCAATGGGCGTCTGACAGGTGACAGGTGGCACGGATTTCACCATGACACGGTGTCAGTGCTGGAAAGGGCTGTGTCTTCTGGCTGACGTATGGGGGGAAATCAGCGCCCTGACAAGCCATTAGTTATGCTCAGATACGAAACCCTGACATCATCAGCTGCATGCAATTGCTTTGATAATTTGATAACCTAACTGTAGTGGAGGCGAGTTTATCCCAAGGCTGACACATTGTGGCTCACTGATGGTGAAAGCTGTCATCTCTGTTTAGCAGTCACCCCGGGGAAGCTTGACAGATAGGTGGAGGGGCAGAGAGGGCTGTCATCGAGGTCACAGAGCCCTTTGGCTGCACTGCCGATCCTCCCACAGGACATCCCACCACAGAGAGAGGCTGCAGGACAGTCTCCGATGAGCAAACGGCACGGAGTGACAGCTCCTTAAAATGTCCCTGATTCCACTTCCCTGCAGACGCAGAGGAAAATCCCACAGGATATTGCTTGTAAAAAAAAATTGCAAAACCCATATTTTCTGCCAGTGTCCCTTCTCTCAGGCCTGTCGTGCATTTCCCAGCAGTTTCTTGCAAGCTGTAAATGCTGTCATTTCATTGGCCCCCTGCTCAGCTCGCTTTATCCTGTGAGCTCACTCTCATGAACATTAGTGCTCTGAGCTAAATCAAGCACGCAGACATGCATGGTGGAGCCAGAGGGAGCACGCAGCACTTTGAGTGGTTTGTGAGTACTGGTCTCCCCCCACAATAATTCTCAGTGGTCTACTCGAGATAAAGATAAAGCCAATCTGAGACCACTGAAGATAAAAGCATGTGTGTTGCTTTTTTCTTTTAATTTCTGCTGTTTGCTCCAGACAGTCACTAAGCGGATGTTTCATGTTCCCTTTGAGACTTTTGTGTGGTCCGCTCCGCGATGTACTGAAACATTTGAAATGACAGTACGGTTAAGGAATGTGATTTCTTCCACAGTACGACCATGAGGGTATGAGAAGTCGCCACTAAGGCAATTACCAATCCAATAAACGCTCACACTGTGTGTATAGGTCTGTGGGAGATAAGCTGAAGTGCATTTTTAATCCTCACTGATCCTTATTGTCACTTTATTTCAAAATGAATTTGAAAACTGGAGTTTTTTATTTAGTTGTGATACTATATGCTATGTTAAGCTTCAAATCGCCTTGAGAGAAAAAAAAGGATATTATTCCTCTTAGTCTAACGTAGCCGGGCTGTCTCACTCTTTGTTCTTTTTGTCATCTTTTCATCTCTCTCCCACAAACACTCTCTCTCACTGTATTTCTAGATATTTTCAGACTGTCAGTGGAGATATAAATACACCACACATTCCTGACTCTGCAAACCTTGTCAAAATAACTGATTAAGCTCATTAATGGTAGAGGAAAGTGGGGGGGGGGGGGGTTACGTACCTCCGTTTTAAGGTCACAG
Source organism: Hippoglossus hippoglossus (assembly GCF_009819705.1). Lineage (NCBI taxonomy): Eukaryota > Metazoa > Chordata > Actinopteri > Pleuronectiformes > Pleuronectidae > Hippoglossus > Hippoglossus hippoglossus. Next base: position 20,266,401 of record NC_047164.1, read on the forward strand.
TTTGGTACGTTTTCGGTACAGTAGAAACAAGGAACGGAAAACATTAAACTGAGTTGTGATTTCTTTTTATTCAACCCTGGTTAACTATGGCTGTGTCTTTCTTACCTAAGTAAATTTGACAAAAGTAAAATAACAAAATAAACATTCTCTTAAATAAATAAAAATAGTAAAAAAAAATGTCCAGTAAGCTGCAACATGTACATAATTAACTGTATTTAAACTGCACTGTTATGTAATTTATAATTATTATTATTATAAAAAATATGCATTTTCCTTTTTGTTATCACAAAAAAAAAGTACTTTGATGCCCTGTAAGTCTCCGCTGTGGAGAACTCTCTCACTCTAGGGACAGAGGTTTATAAAGGGCTGGTGTGACTCGCTGGCTGAAATGCGGACGCAAGGGAACTTCGTAACGGGGGTCGATTACTTTCAGTGTGTGTTTGAACCCTGTGTTCTCAACAACAGAGAACTGCTGCACCTATGATGCTCGTTATTGCTTTGGCATGGTCTGAATTATTTGCAAGGGACAGCCTTAATGCCGCGGGGAGCTGGGTTTGCACTGAACTCGTTTTTTCCTTGTCCCACTTATTGTTACTGGGACATCAATCTGGTGATGCAGCTCCAAACAAGTCGGCATGTTGGATGTGCTACCAGCTCCGATTGTAGTTGCGCAATGTCTGCTTTTGTACAATCCACTTGTCCTTGTCCCTCGTCATTACAGTTGACTGTTCCCACACAGCAGACCTAAATGACGAGGGAGGGTCTTCACACTCCTGTTTGTCTGCGGTCGCTATGACCACGAGCCGACGACACATCCCGTCCTTCGCTAAAGTTGTCCCTCGGAATTTGAGACCCACGTGCACACAAATAAGTTCCGCACGTGGACTCGCTTCATTCGTCCGGTACACGTGCTTACCGAACCAAAAGGCCTGTACCGAAAATGTTCGGTTCAGAGTCATGTACCATTACACCACTAGTCATGACAATATTTTTCTCATGCTAATTAAAAGAAACTTTGGTAACTGTTGTCTGTGAATATTAACACACATGCACTTCAGCAGTTGCTCAGTTTTTCTCCTTTTATTAAATCAGTGCTGAGTGTTTTGATTTCCGTTTAATGAATGCTAATATGGAATTGATTAAGCAGTAATTTGCCGCATATGTCTATTTTTACTAAGAAAGACACATGACATGTCAATCCATTAGTAGATTTTCAGCAGATGCATCTTGTGCTTTGGTGGTTGCACTCTGTTGGATTGTCATGCTGCCGGAAAAAAAGGCTCAGCCTGAACGCAGTCCCCAGGGCCTAGGGCACAATGGCTGCGGAGATAACATAATTATACAGACTATTGACTAATGTTCACATCTGCTAACCTTAGGAGGGCTTAAGTCAGCGTGAGGGGGCAAACCGAGCTGTAAGGAAGACTTGACAGCAGCTTTATGTGAGCTTTAAAGGCACAATGGGTTTTTAAATATTACCTCAAGGACTGAAAAACTGATTTTATGCTTCATTTCATGTTGTGTAAAACCATATACATCACATTCGGGATGTCTTACCAGCAGGATTTATTTGCATTTGACTGAATATACATGCTTTATGGTTGGCCCATATCTCTCAAAACACTTCATGACGATTCTCATGCTTGGCATCATATGGAGAATAAGCTTATCTTGCTTTTAGGGTTAGAATGTTGTCACACGTAGGCCTTTCCTAAATGAGTCAGGAAGTGGAAAGTGAGCAAACAGACTGTCCAGCTGTGCAGCTTTTCTCCAAAAGAGGAAATCCATGTCCCGTCCAGGCTCCCTTCAGGGATACAGTCCCTTTATGGGTACTATTCATTTAGCCACATTCACGTCATAATGTTAAAAGGTAGGGCTGGTAATTTGTTTCTCAAACACTTTTGTATCTTATTTGTTGAAATTCTCTGTGAAAAAACACCACCAATCATTGGCTCGCTTACCTGTCCGTCCAAACACTGTGCATGACCAGAGTCTTCAGCCGGGGAGACACACACCACTGAAGCAGAGGCGATAGTCAGTCAGGTGTTGGGGAGCGAGTCACTGAAGTTTCAGCATTTAGAAGCTGTCAGGCAGTGAATGTTCTTGTGTTTTGGGGACGTTGCTTTGATGAGAGGGCCGATGGGAGGGGGTGGGATGTATCAGTTGCATTTCTCTTGCTAGATTTTCCAGAATTACCAACCCTGGCCTTAAACAGTGGTAAGGTGTTCATATCAGCCAGTTGTAACTTCAAATTGATAAAGATATCAGGAATTTCTGACAGCGACGACATCTCCCAACTACAAACAGGCCAACAAACTGTTGTCAGAATGGCGGAAGACATCTGCTGGCAGCTGCTTTCAGAGCCACTGAAGACAACGTTGAACAGTTTACACAGGTTGAGTTGTAATTCTCATCACAAGTAAGCAGATTGCTTTATGTAAAACCAGAAGTTCCTCTTTAACAAACAATGCTGAAGTGATTACAGTGCACAGCTGCTGCTGTCAGGTCAGTTCAAAGTGAGTGAGTTAGAAATGTGTTTGCAGATGTGGACGGATGCTGAACACCCCTGGATGAATCTTTTGTCAGTTGCACACTAAGGTTGGGACAATCTTATTGTGACCTGCCTTTTGATATGCAACTTTAATTTCCGCCTATTCTCACAAAAAAAGTATCTTAAACCTCCAAGAGAAGGGAATTAGGCGGACAGACCTTTATGTTCTTAACTCTAATCATATGTTCTGATGACAGTGGGATGAATCAAGAGCAGTATTAAACTCAACGGATGAATGTGCATTTAGAGTTTACTGATTAAATACTCAAACGATGTTGCCTTACATGAACAACCTCAATTTGTTTCTGATGTCCTCTTTATAATCGCTTTCGTTACCTTGGGAAGTAAAATTTATTTGTATTAATTTTGGAGGGAGTAGGGCTGCATGAGAAAGTGTAGGTGGTGAATACCAAGCAGTTAGGCTTGATCACCATTGTAATTTGCAAGCATAGTGTGAATGCATTTTATATTCATATCCCTCTTGTAAGCCTTGGTGAACAGCTGCTGTGCAGTGATCCTGCTGAACTATTTTCAAACACCTTATGGTCATCGATTAAACTTTATTTAAACAATAAAATGCTGGTAATTGTGTAATTGAATGTTGTGGGCCAGTGGGTTTTTCTTTTCACTTTGCTTTTTGTAGGGAAACTGCAGCTGTGTTCCAGATTTCCGGATTCAGATGGCTTTCACACACCTCTGGTTTTTGCTTAATGCTCTCATGCAAATGAAAAACAAACAAACAACCTAAATCACAGGGGCACAGTGGACTCGAAACGGCTGCGACGCTGTTCTGCTGAGTGCCGTACGGTGTGTACGCGGTTCAGCAGCGTAGCGTCTACTGCCAGCTCTGCTGCTCTGCTGCTCTGCCGTGTTTTTTTATAGGGTTTGCCTTGAAAATGGCCATAGATAACAGAAATATTACTATGATGTCACTATATATCAACATTTAGTTTCTATCCTTGAAGAGTGGTCCGACATGGGAAGGTGTTTTTTACCTGTTGCGCATCATTCATGTGTGTGTGTGTGTGTGTGTGTGTGTGTGTGTGTGTGTGTGTGTGTGTGTGTGTGTGTGTGTGTGTGTGTGTGTGTGTGTGTGTGTGTGTGTGTGAGAGAGAGACAGAGAGAGCCTACTGCCCATCAACTGAAGTTCTTTACATTAACATTAACATTAACATTAACTACAGCCCTTGTGAGGTTTCTGGTATAATCACTGTATTTTTAATAAAACTTATTTTTAAATAAACTTCTTTAATTTTAATGTGGGTTTTTTGTGTGACCTAAAAGTGTATAGTCTATTACTATCATGAGGGGAAAAAAGTTAACTTGACTTTTGGCCTTTTGGGTTTTCAATGATAATACAGAGCTGAATTGACCTTGAGCCAAGAGACTGGTAGAAGAGATGGAGATGCTATTTTGTGCCAGTGTGGCTTTGGTCTAATTGTGAAGTGTCCTGTCACAGTTTCTTCATGCACCATCTACGCTTCTCATGATAACATAACAGATCTCTAACATTGTGTTTTGCATGTTGTTTCACTGTAGAGCTGTCACCAGGCCACTCAGCCCCTCCTTACTCTGCTGTCGCCCAGTCTTTCTCACTCACACATATTGATAACGGGGCCGTTCTCAGCCATCAGGAGCACCAGGAGAAATCATGCTGGGTTTCCCAGCAGACTATGCTCAGCAGGCAGGCAGAACTTGGCATAACTCCCGCATTTTCCAATTAAACTCTGGGAATGCTACTCCATTAAAAAGAACTTGGATAGGCTATACTAAAAACTGTCACGCTGTTTTAGCATAGTAAATAATTTGAACTGTGTCAGAAACAATCTCCATCTTTTCTAACTAACTAAAACGAAGTCACATGCCCTCTCACACATACACACTTTGTATCTTGCATCACGAACACCAACTAGTCATCCCAGTATCATCTTCTTCTCTTTGGTTATATTGGCGCTTGGCAAACAGTCTTTGGGAGCATAGCTACAACCCACTGATCTTCTGGACATCATACTCTACTACTCATACACATAGTTAGATTCATGATGTGTTGCAGGATTATATTTCATATAGTTGATTAAGTAAAGATGGAGGAAACCTTAAGGAATTCAGCAGGATGATCATGTAAAAGACTTTAAAGCAGCCAGTCTAGTATAGAGTTTATTTAAAGTAACTGAAAGGTTAATCGAGGGAATAGAAAAGTACTTCTGGCAAATGTCACTGAGTTCAAGTGCACTTAATGTGTACCCTCCGTTGTTTTATTGCCAGACATGAGCTATAGTCTGGTGTCTGTGGATCCCAAAACCAGACATAAACAATTGTCAAGCAGTTTTATTTTGAAAAATAGTCCCTAAGCCTTGGATGAGCACCCTGTTGTCCCTTTGGCTGGAGAGCTCTGTAGAATCAGCTGACCTCCTGCATGCAGCACACATGCTGATGTGTCATTATAATCTCATTCACCCACTGAAGACAGACCTGATAATCTCCCAATTCTCATTGCCCCAAACAAATTCTCCTCATTCAGGATAGAAATCGTTATATCCTTTGTTCAGCTCATCCATTGTGTGCTCCTCTATCTATATTGAAGGCATGTTGTGTGATGGAATAAACCGTGATTGTGTGTTTTCTGTCATGAAATTGGGGATTGATTGGGGAGAGAGGGATCACAGACCAGATTATCTAAAATCACACTTTGAATTTTAAACAAGGCTGAAATGATATATAAATCTTTTTAAACCCAGCATCTTGATCTTAACACCCTATTTGGCCTCAGCTCACCCCGTTTACAAATTTATAAAATGCATCTGAAATCCCAGCCCTATAGTTATCTCACGGCCACTGACACCATAGCTCTGTCAGATTGCCAACACATAGCAACCATTTTGATTTTAATGCTAATTTATACATCCTCAAGCCTATACTGTCATTTGAACTGCTAGCTTTGAGGTTGCCTAGTAGTTAAGGGGCTTGTTGGTCAAGTCAGGACTAATTTGTAAGAAAATGTCAGAGTTTTCCTAGATTTAGGAGGTCAAGTGGACAGATTTGCTGAATTTCTTTTTCTAGAAAAGAAAGATGAATTATTTTGTAATTTAGATGGGGCCTAAATGTGTCTGTACACATCATTTACCAAATGAAAAATGGGAATTTGTTGCTCCTGAAAAAGAAGTCCTGAGCCCTTACAGGCTCCAGCATCACCTCTGCTGACAAGTCTTTCACCCGACCTGTGTCCAAATAGTAGCTGTTATCAGCAATGTACTTTGTCAACTCCATCTATATGGTCTTAATTTGTTTTCCTTTTGTTTTGTAAGCTATCATAGTAAAGCGTATTGCTATTATTGCCTTTTCTTGATGCATGGCTTACAGTACCTGGTAGACCGTTGAGAACTGGAATGAATTTCTGCATGGAGACAGAGAACAGGACACAAGCTTCGCATGGCAACAGTTCTAGAGCCAAAAAGTGCCTTGGATTTCACTTGAATCATAAGAGATGCGTGATGTGAAACTCTAGCTGAGGAGTCCTGGAAGGGTTTTCTGGCTCATTCTCTCTCTCGCACTGTCTTTGTCTAGCTGTGGAGCTGGTGAGCGTTTCACTGGGCTTCTCATTACCAGTGGAGGGTCAGGTCTGTGGTCTCTTGTTACACTGTTAACTTCAATGTCCGTGTGCTATAAATAGTCCAGGTGTGGACTCTCTGGTGAGTAGCAGTCTGGACTCAGTCTGTATACAGGTGGAATTGTAGCTCAGTTGCACAAACACATCATGCTCCATTGATTTGACTTGATGTCAACTGGGATGAGGTTAACTGTTTTCCATCGTAACCTTTATACATACACTACCGTTCAAAAGTTTGGGGTCACTTAGAAATTTCCTTCTTTTTCAAAGAAAAGCACTGTTTTTTTCAATGAAGATAACATTAAATTAATCAGAAATACACTCTATACATTGTTAATGTGGTATATGACTATTCTAGGTGGAAACGTCTGGTTTTTAATGAAATATCTACATAGGTGTATAGAGGCCCATTTCCAGCTACTATCACTCCAGTGTTCTAATGGTACATTGTGTTTGCTAATCGCCTTAGAAGACTAATGGATGATTAGAAAACCCTTGAAAACCCTTGTGCAATTATGTTAGCACAGCTGAAAACTGTTTTGCTGGTGAGAGAAGCTATAAAACTGGCCTTCCTTTGAGCTACTTGAGTATCTGGAGCATCACATTTGTGGGTTCGATTATACTCTCAAAATGGCCAGAAAAAGAGAACTTTCATGTGAAACTCGCCAGTCTATTCTTGTTCTTAGAAATGAAGGCTATTCCATGCGAGAAATTGCGAAGAAACTGAAAATTTCCTACAACGGTGTGTACTACTCCCTTCAGAGAACAGCACAAACGGGCTCTAACCAGAGTAGAAAGAGAAGTGGGAGACCCCGGTGCACAACTCAGCAAGAAGACAAGTATATTAGAGTCTCTAGTTTGAGAAATAGACGCCTCACAGGTCCTCAACTGGCAGCTTCTTTAAATGGTACCCGCAAAACGCCAGTGTCAACGTCTACAGTGAAGAGGCGACTCCGGGATGCTGGCCTTCTAGGCAGAGTGGCAAAGAAAAAGCCATATCTGAGACTGGCCAATAAAAAGAAAAGATTGATATGGGCAAAAGAGCACAGACATTGGACAGAGGAAGATTGGAAAAAAGTGTTATGGACAGACAAATCAAAGTTTGAGGTGTTTGGATCACACAGAAGAACATTTGTGAGACGCAGAACAGGTGAAAAGATGCTGGAAGAGTGCCTGACGCCATCTGTCAAGCATGGTGGAGGTAATGTGATGGTCTGGGGCTGCTTTGGTGCTGGTAAAGTGGGAGATTTGTACAAGGTAAAAGGGATTTTAAATAAGGAAGGCTATCACTCCATTTTGCAACGCCATGCCATACCCTGTGGACAGCGCTTGATTGGAGCCAATTTCCTCCTACAACAGGACAATGACCCAAAGCACACCTCCAAATTATGCAAGAACTATTTAGGGAAGAAGCAGGCAGCTGGTATGCTGTCTGTAATGGAGTGGCCAGCGCAGTCACCAGATCTCAACCCCATTGAGCTGTTGTGGGAGCAGCTTGACCGTATGGTACGCAAGAAGTGCCCATCAAGCCAATCCAACTTGTGGGAGGGGCTTCAGGAAGCGTGGGGTGACATTTCTACAGATTACCTCAACAAATTAACAGCCAGAATGCCAAAGGTCTGCAATGCTGTAATTGCTGCAAATGGAGCATTCTTTGACGAAAGCAAAGTTTGAAGAACAAAATTAATATTTCCAATAAAAATCATTATTTCTAACCTTGTCAATGTCTTGACTATATTTTCTATTCATTTTGCAACTCATTTGATAAATAAAAGTGTGAGTTTTCATGGAAAACACGAAATTGTCTGGGTGACCCCAAACTTTTGAACGGTAGTGTATATCTCCATTTTCACCTCAGATGGCCTCAACTGTAAACGTGGCATGTGCTCTACAGTTAATTGCAGGAAGTAAAATAAAATGTTTGAACTGCTGTGAAATGAAAGATTCATCAAATTTGTTACATTAGTTTGAGTTCTGAATAACAGGCACTATTTGGTTTGGTGTTTTGCTTCCCCTCTCATTGCCTCAAATCCTTGACATTTTATTTATTATTGTTGCTGCAACAAGGTACCATCACTACGTTCTGCGCTGCACTTTTGAGACACCCGAGTTCATCTGAGGAAAGATTTGTATTCACTGCAGGTTGGAGCAACAAGTTCTCCGATACATAACGCAGGACTGAGTGAACATCAGAGAAATTTAATGATCTTCTTTCTGTACCCAGTTGCTAAGCAACCTGCACCGTTCTGTCTGAAGCCCCGGTGTCCCAAAAGGAACATCACGTCATTGGTCTGGAGAGCAGAGGAATGATCGCACGGAATGCGGAGCCATAGGATTTAACCATAGTCGTTTTTCAGCATGTTGACTCTCTCGGGGTTCCCACATGCTCAGTTTTCAATGGCAGCTCTCTATGGATTACAGCAAATGTTTGAATGTAACCTAAGGTGTGATCATGTGTAGAGTTAATCGTCTGAGCATGAAGACCCGAGTGTTACGGTAGTTAAGACCGGTGCCTATTGTGTAAGCCTGCTGGACTAATCTAACAACCCTTTCCTGGATGGAGAGCACATGAAGGGGGGCTCTTTGTTCAGAGGTTATTAACTGAGCACCAGTGTAGTGCAGGGATAAAAAAAAGTATAAAATTAAACCAACTGCTATAAGTTTCTATTTCTAAGAAGCATTGCTTGAGTGCCCGACAGCGCTCTGGTTTTGGCAGCGAGCAGGAGAGAAGCTCATTGAGGACAGGAAGACTTGAGCATCGCCTGCTATTCACTCCCTCCCTCAGTCAATTTTCTGCTATGAATCATAGAGGTGGAGGGGAGAAGAGAGAAATAAGAGGGAGTGAGAGCTGCTGCTGCAAGGCCACAGCCTGAGCGAAATCAAGCATTTCTGTTTCCCTTCTCCCCAAGTCCCAGGAGAGGCCTGTTTTTCAGACTGCTGTGGTTATTCTGACTCCAGTGCTCACAAAAACAGAAAAAAAACAGTTGTTTTTTTAAAGAGCAATGGACAGCAAACAGTCTGGGTAAACACCAGAGAGGATAGAAATGAAAATCACCCTTTTTACCCACCTTTATGAGACTGTTTTCTACTCTGTATATGACATTAGTCTTTATATGTTAGCAGGTAAAGTGGTTGTTTCTGAAACCATTTAGTTTTTCTTATTATTATTATTATTACTAGGTGTACACTTAATTAATATTAGGTACATCCAACTAAAAGAGTCTTAGCAGTCTTATCTAAAGGTCCTGTAATAGATTGTTAATTCATCATGGTTACACTGTGTTATGTCGTCTTTAGAGAGATGTCAGCACAACTTTAGGTTCATCTTGCAGGTACAATTTGTGGTGTTTTGAATTGGATCATTTATAACCCACTTGTTTCTTTTATTTTGTCTTTTTTTTTTAGAGATGCTAAAACGAAAAAAGTTTGGAAATGCTGTTGGCCCGGTTTAGTTTGACAACTCCGGGGTTGCGTTTTAGAGACTGACATTTTTGGGTCTCTTCGGTAATGACGTAAGAACAACTGACATCAGCCTCGACTACCAGTGTAGAACCTAATATAGATAATGAATTACAAGCATTGCTGACCCTGTTGTCTTTGTTAACAGCTGTTGGGATGTTAAATTCAAAATTTTACAATTACACAACTGATGACATGTTTAGGACACCAGATGTTATTCGTCGGTAGCCTCGCTCTTTCTTCGACTGTGGTCACATCATATGCATTTTCAGGTGTGTTAGTATGGACAGGGATGGAAACTGATTCAGAGCCAGAATGCTCGTGTGCACATTGGTCGTTTTAGTTTTCAAACTAAATGTCGGAGTATGGATGCAGCCTCAGACTGCATTGTTTTAAGTCAGGTGTACCTAGTGCAATGCTTACTGAAAGGTCTGCTCTGTCCAGTGTTGATTAAATGACACCATACTGTTCTTTTCAACAGGCAGAATAATTCAACATTGTTTATTTGCTGCAATAAATCTTCATGGTGCATTCTTTGTTTACTATCATACCACTGCTGCTGTCTGCTTTTTATTTCAGCCTGAGCCGTCACAGTGAGCCCTGTCGTGGTTGTGCTCCGTCTGCCAGTGTAAACGCTTTCCTTTGAGCCAGCTACACAAACACCGATGACCACCTCTAGTCCAACCCCGGTCATTGCCCCCTTCTGGCAATAAAACCTTTGCAGTATGCTTCAACAAGGCTGTCACCTGGGTCTGAGTCCATGGCAATGAAGAACGCTTTGTGCCCCACCTGGATTTTTGTTATGATTCCCCAGCACTCAAGAAAATAAATCTTTCTTACATTTTTTTATAGATTGATCAAATGGCTCTAGTGGCTCAGACATTAAAATGGAATAGTTCGGTGGAGAAACTCAGCCGCTGTGTAATTTGTCATTATCTTGACAAAAAGTTTGTCTTGTGTTTCAGAAAATTGTGAGTAATGTCTGTATGTAAGTGGACCTTTAGTTAAGAGTTTCTTTTCAGTTCAATGTTATCAAGCTTTTTGAAAGTCCCATGTAGATTTAATCATTCAAAAGTGCAGTTCATAGTATGAATTCTACTTTTACTGACGAGCATGATGACTCTGACCCGACATCTCGACCCTTGTTTAAAGCATAATCAATCCAGGTAACAGAAGTACCATTTCTCTGAGTATACTACTACTATAGCTTTCATTACATGCCCCCCTCACTGGGTCATGAATGCTTGATTCATACTTGTTTCCTGCTATCAGCTCTTTGTTATCTTCCTTCCCGCTCTTAAGACCTTTGGCTTCCCCCTTTAAAGCCTTTGCCGGAGTTTTCAAGAGAATCACTCTCCACTGCTTCACTTCTCACCGACTGTCACTGTGTGGAGAGCTTGTCGATTGGTAGTGAGCTGAAAACAAGCAGTGTAGTGAGTTGTATTTCCTCTCTGCTGTGTGCATTTGGCATACATGTGAGGGAGCCAGTGCTCCTGGCTGTCTTCTAAATCTGGTTGCAAACCTGGCACGGCAGGCTTATTTCTTGAACATGGTTAGTTGGACACAGCACATTGTAGGAAGAAAATTGGCCGTTTGGGATTTGTTGTACTCTTTTATATATTTTCATTGGTGATGCATCAGACATGGCGCTCTCACTGAGAGATGTGTGTTTATAATGGTGCCAGCCACGGCTGAGTGCATTAGTAAGACATATAAACCACTACAGGTGGCTGATAAAGTTTCATTTGAAGTTAGTTATGTAAAAATTGATGTGTTGCCATCACCAAAACTAAAATTGGCAATGATTCCTAAGATGTCGTTATCAAACCTTTATGACAGATTCATTTAATTGATATTTCACAGTTTAATCATAAATTTATTATAAATGGGGAAAAAAAGAACACAAATAGAACCAAATATATAGAACCGGAATTAAGAAATACATTTTAATTCTTTACATAAAACTTAAAAGATGCACATATTTTCTGCATTGTTTATTCTGTAAAATAAAAATTGTCATACCAGCATATCTACCGGCAAACATGAACACAGATATTGATATGTCTGTGAAAGGCTCATATCAGCTGATTTATTTTTAATCAGCCGGCCGAAATGGTTGGTAATAATTGAAATGTTTATATATTGAGGTGCATTGTTTTGCTTATCATTATTAACTCAATATGCCCAGTCATAAAATATTTTTTTTATGATGATTGATTTGTTGGTTAGACCACTAAATCAATAGGCTCATTCTGCAGAGAGTGCATTTTCTTCAAAAATACTGAATTCAATTCAATAACAGCTCTGACCCGTCACTGTAAACAATCCCTCTGCCTGGTAAAGCTAATGGTTAATTTGCCTTTACATCTGTCAGCAATTAAGTGTAATTTATTTAAGGCAGCTTCAAAGGTTGAAATCCATCCCACAATGCCGCTTTGGTTGGGATCATTTTCAGCCCATTGTTTTCTTCCGTGTTGTTTTCATCATTTGATCGGGACCGTCTGCACTTTATCTAGTTTCACAGTATGATTTGCTTATTCAGGTTGTCACCACATGGCCAGTGTGCATGCTATCAGGCTTTTGTGTGCTTTCCACTGAAACCCTTTTATTCCTATTCTTCTCAACACAACAGATGACCTGCCAGCTGTTGCCTGTGTATGAAGTTTCACATAAATACGGTGCTCTAATTTAGCAACAGAGCAACTCAAACTCTGTTGGTTTACTTCTTTCTGCAGCCATAAAGGGCCACTCCGCCTGCTCTGCTTACTCTGTGATTACCATGAAAAAAGCCAGGCTGACAGGCTGTATCTCTGTTCCTCATGTTTATTTGATCAGGGTAAATGTTTTGGTTTCTTGTGGCTCATGCTGAATATGTTTGCTTTTCATTAAATCTTGTATTCTGCTGGCGTCTCTGCAGAACGCCTGATTCCCCTCCTGTTAGGATGCATACTAGAGACACATGTGTGCACACAAACATGTGCATGTGTGCAGTGTCACAAATACAAACACATGATAAATGAAAGTTTGGTGCTTAGTAAGATGTTATTAGATATTTTCAGCAACAGTTTTTTTAGGAGTAATTCCGCCCTTCCTCACTATGATGTCACTCTGGACATGTTTCATTTTCCAAGCCTGATTTTTGTGGCCACAATGCAGCCATTTGATTGGTGTCTTTTATACAATATGTGTGGGCCACACTGCTTTGTTTTATTTGGGCAAATCAGTTGCTATGTCTCTCCCAGGATGCCTGATAAGAATAAAAGATACAAAGGGAACCCAGGCGCTGAGATCTCCCATTACCCACGCTCTCTTCGGGCCCATCTGCTATTCCCAGGAAGAAAATCGGTGTTTGTTGAATAGCCAGACACAACCAGGACATCGGATCGTCATACACAGGATGTCCCCTTGTCTGTTTTCATGCACCTGACTGACTCGAATGGGGGAGAAAACTCTGCCCTCATGAGATTATTGTCTAGTGGTCTTTGTCTGTCTTTATGTGAGGTGTCTGTGTGTGTGTGTCTGTGTGTGTGTGCGTGCTTACGTTTTTAAGTGGAAAATACTTTGTCAGGCCCCACTACGGTTGGAAAAGACACTAAAACACATCTTGTAGTTGGTTATATCTGTCAGGGGAATAATTTACTACCTCCCTGAAAAGCTTTATTACCCCCATCTCTCCACTGTGAAATTGACGAAACTCAAATCCACACCTGAAAATGCTCAGCAGGTGTTTTTATGTGTTTGTATTTTTGTGTGAACTCTGGCATCTATTCTGAAACACAGCAGGAGGTCGACTGAATGTTGGAGTACAGTTGTAGGAAGGAAGAACTGATCTGAAAATAGTTTCCTGCTTCATGTTTACAGTCTGTCTCGTCATGTATAGTTTAGAATTGTTTTTAGACATTATGAGATCAATCTGTCTTCTCCACATGACGCTGCAGTCCTCTCACTTTCTCACCCTCCATTAGTTTAATGGTTTTATGGTTGAGGGGATTTTGGGAATTCTCTGCAAGCCATTCCTAGTGGCTTGGCCAAAGCGAGACACTATTATCTCTGAGTAAAGCCCCTTATTTAGAGACCGTGTTGTAAAGTACATCCTTTGTTATGCCGGCTTAGCTTGTATAAAAACAATTGGGCATAATGCCGCCCTGTGTAACACAGCAGTATCTGGGTGATGGTGGAGTATGGCTGTGGTGCCAACGTTCCGCTGATACAATCACTCGACCAATCACGAGTGTGTTTCAGTCTTCAATCATGACGTATATACCTAACTTGTCAGAAACATGAACATCAGTGTGATGATTACTTGATATGACAGGAACCATAAGTTGAAACAATTTGATTTGATTTGAGCTTTAACATTTTTTGTTTGGTCCATGTATGGTTCATGATGACCCATCGGCAGCCAGCCACCAAGAGGTGAACTGCTCGTTTTGGCTTCACTTTTGGGAGCTGTCATGTCAACCATCTTTATACAGTCTGTGGCTCACAATGACAATATAATGATTTATAACCTTCTTACTTGAAGTTTTTTTACACTAGCGTTGCTAATAGTACAGCTGAAAGAATAATTATTTTATTTTGTCATAAAAAGCCCCAAAAGTATTTATTTTATACTCAGCCCATGAACACTGCCATTTCTCATGCCAGCAGAGAACAGCTGTTGTCGGGTTGATGTTGTATTTTTAAATCACTGTTCTTTACATGATTATAAAATAATGGGGGTTTTTGTAGGGTATGTGAACTTCATAAGGACTCGGGTAAAGTGATGATGGTTTTTGTGTGACACACATTATTTGTGGCTGTTATTGCTTCAGCTATATTGTGTTTGTGCAGCACAAGCAAAGACACTTCCTAAGAGTTAACCTCCCTAAACTCACAATTTAACATTTATACATTTACAATAGCTGCAAACAAGCTGGAATTAACTTCAATCAATTCAAATTTACCAGCATGAAGTCATTTCCTCAAACGCTCGTTCACCGACTTAGAAAATCTGGTTGGAAATGCAGCTGGAGTGATTTGTTAGTTCTCAGCTGGTTTCGATTTGTGTGGTAACCTTTAATTCTTCATGAACTGTACCGTTTAAAATTTACCATTAATATATTATCCCAATTTTATTTTTTACCAACTCAAAGTAATACAACAGTTCTGTTTTGTGAGATTCTAACTTCTGCCTTTTTAAAATTTCTGTTCCTTTGTGTCTATATTCAAGAGCTGGTGTTTCTGTCTTTTGCTCTTGCTTGCTTGAGGAGGAAACACTTAACTTGAGTTCTATAAACAAAAGACCAGTGCTGAAGTGCACATGTATATTCATGTGTTTGAGGGACTGTTAAATTCCTGACATGGACTGAATTCAAGAGTGTTTTTGTGTTTTTTCAACATTGTTTTCCACAGTCACATCAGGCAGCTTGTTTTCCAGGTTGGTTTGTTGTATTGTGGAGGCCAACACTAATGCTTCGAAGCTTGAGCCACTTCAACACAGCTCTGTAGGCAGATCAAAGTTGCTCTTGCTGTTGCATCGTCTGTTCTACAAAGAAAAAGAGAAAGAAAGTTGTGTGTCAGAATTGCTCGGTTTTGCTACAAGTTGAAGTTGGATTTATATTGGATTTTAGTTGTTAAATCCATAAAGTGGTGCTACAGTTCAGTAATTCTTCACAAGTCTCTGCTACGGTTGGTCAAACAGTACTTTTCCATATCTGACCTCAGTGCTGAGTTTTTATTCCAGCCTAATCTTGAAAAAGTATTAGTAGAAAGCCATCTGGAACATAAGCTGACAGTGATTTGTTTATCATAACACACAAATGTAATTCATCTTTGTAATATATTTGTAATAATGGGGTTAGCCTATTATATCAAATCCCATACAGAGACTTTACACTGTCTGCAATAGTGTCCAGCATGGGAATTATGTCCATAAAGAATGATAGTAGGACTGTTATAACATTGGTGTGTCCCTCAATACCATCTAACTTGGGTAAAGGTGACTAGAGCAGCAACCACAATATGAACAAAATATGAGTTTCAGACTAAATGGATTTTTTAAATCCTCTGTGCCGCTGACAGCCAGTGGCCGGAGGCATTATGTTTTTGGGTTGTCCGTCCATCCGTCCATTTTCGTGAACGCGATATCCCAACAATGCCTTGAAAGGATTTCCTCAAATTTGGTACAAATATTTACTTGGACTCAAGGGTTATTTGATGATCAAGGTTACAGTGAACTCACAAAGCACAATTTTTGCCTTGTGAAGGTCATATCTTTAGAACACCGTCGAGGAATGCTTTCACATTTTGGAGGCCTAGGTCGAAGGTCAAGGTCACAGATGCATCACAAAGTATGTGTATGCTTTTCATGAACGTGATATCTTAAGATCAAGAATTTCTTCAAATTTGGTCCAAACATGAATTTAGACTCAAAAATGAACTGATTTGATTTTGGTGGTTGAAAGTCAAGGTCACAGTCACCTCACTTTCCTGTGAATGTGATATATTAGGACTGCCCATTTTTCATTAAATCTGGTACAGTTCACTGATTAACTGATTAGATTTCTGTGGTCAAAGGTCAAGGTCGCAGTGGCCTCAAAAAACATGCTTTTGTCCTCTTGACTGTGATATCTCAAGACTGCTTTAGGGAATTTCTGTGGTCAGAATATATGTACACGGAAACTGCACTGGTCGGTTGACGCATTAAACCGAAATGCGCCAATTGTAGTTTTCTTATTAAGAGATTTTAAATGCTCACTTTATTTGTTTCCACTGTCATCAACATCCCTAAGTGTTCTCTTCCCTGAGTTACATGCACAATATTTTGTCCATGTAATTTACAGTCCTCTACAGTCACCATTTCTAATTAAAATAAAGACTCAGTGTTTTCCCCAAAGGCACATTTGCTTGTACAAACAAAAGAGCTCTGAGGATAATCACAATAATAGATGTTTCTGGTGTTGTCTATTAAAAGAAGAATGATGAAGAAATTGGTGTTCAGACATTTACAGGGAACATACAGTATGAAATACCACATACAAATTTACAGAAGGTTCAGAAGTTTTAATTCGATTTTTGTTAAATGCAAAGTGTATAGCTCTAATTGTAATACTAAAATGTTAATATAAAGTAATGTACATAAACGGTATCTTATGATCACCCTAATAATATCCCCTACATGGTCCTAAGGTTTGCAGAAAGGAACCGGCTGAGTGACTGTCAGGTGTTTGTATTAGTCTCACCTTGGTTTGAAATTTCAACTGTAATTGGTTACATCACCACAAACAGCAGCAGTGGAATTACCTGCAATTTGTCACAGCAGACACTTAATGCTTTTTCACACCTACCGAAAAAGTGATAATCAGGTCGAGGACTCTCTAAAGAATGACAATTCACTGTTCAACCTAACTAAGTGGATGAAGCTAATATAGGCTGTTGTCCTAGAGTACCCCGCAAGGAGAGATTGTACCGTCTTTATTAGCATCCATTAGATCTCCAATTATTGTTCAGTCTGTCTGAACACTGTAGAGATTTGTGTGTGTGTGTGTGTGTGTGTGTGTGTGTGTTGTGTGTGTGTGTGTGTGTGTGTGTGTGTGTGTGTGTGTGTGTGTGTGTGTGTGTGTGTGTGTGTGTGTGAGAGAGAGAGAGAGAGAGTGCAGCTGTACTTTGAGCCTGGTGCTGAATGCAGTAATATCACGTAGAACCATATTCATGAAACCCCTGGTATGATGGAGTGTTCCTCCCTCTTCTTTTAGGTCTGTCATCATTGCTCTTTTCCTGTTTTCTGCTCTCATCCATCCTTCTCTCTTTTTTCTTCTTCTGAAAGTTCAGTTTTTGTCAATTCAACTTTTTCAGTAAGACAGCCTTTCTCTGGCTCACCTGTTTGGTGCAGAGAAGGTTCTGCTTGGTAAATCTACTGCAGTAGACGCAGGAATATTGTTCTGTTATTCTCTGTTCTGATTAAAGTTATGAACACAAATTGGGTGGCATTGCTGTTCCAGGATTAAGCTGCCAGCGTATATGTACTCACAGAGCCGGATCAACATCTGTTTATATAGGGGAGCTGTCATGGCGGAGTAGGCACCACTGATGTCGTGTTACATCACGCCTCTGATTCTTGAACATCGGCATTCTATCTGAAATCCCACACAGGGGTGGCTTTATGATATCTTTTGTTTGGTTGAGTGTAGACAATCACAGCGAGCATAACAAGGTCCCCTTAACAGCGCTAGAGCAGGATCTCTGTTAAAGACTGAGGCTTATAAGTGCAGAGTGCAGGAACAGGAACAGGAACTGGGGGGTAAGGGAGATTTTCCAGGGTGGTATTCAAACACAAGACAAAGCAGAATGATTAGAAAATGAGCTACCAACAGAGCCATGCAGGATAAAATGTGTCAGATAAAATTAACTCTCTATAAAGAATGAAAACAAGGTGATTGTTGTCTAAAGGACTCAGCCAAAAGCAACATCAAATATATCCCAAGAAAGAACTAAATTAAGTTATTGTGCAATCGTTCTGATTAATTCACTCAAAGTTATTTTACCACTCGAAGAGCATAAAAACACAGAAGACAGATGTTGGATAAGATGTATCCCATTACCTCAACTGGTGCAGTGGTTATCTAACCCCTCCTGGAATCATCCATTGGCTCTGTCTCTTCAAGTCACCATCTTTATGTTTTGACTTATTTTATATTATATTTTTTGATGAGCATTTATGTTTTTGGCAAGCAGAGTTTCCCATTGTTTCATTCAGTCTCTCCCTCATTGGGAAAGTAGCAGCACAGACTTTGTGTTTTACATTTACTGCCAACAAAGCTCGGTGGATGGTGGATTTCTACGAGGAGCTGCTGCAAATTTCTCCTGTAAATGAATTGTTAATAAACAGAATATTTTGGAATATTCAACAGGAAGTTGCTACATAAAAGTATATATTTTTATTAATATAGTGTCAGCATTAAATAGTTTACAACTTGCAGATCCAGTTCACAAGCACATCTGCATGTTTATTGTCTGACTAACAGTGAAACCATCAAGACGTGTTTCAAGACATACCCTGATCAAACACAACATCAAAACAAAACAATCATTTGTCTCATGTGGAGTGCAAGATCCTTAAAGCAAGATCAACTTCTCCCTCATTAGAAAATCCAGATTCTGTGAGTATGCAAATCATTTTCATGATATATTCATGATATAGTTTTAAGGTGAGTACAGAGAAACTTGACACCCTCCACAGATGAAAATGAAAAGAACCTTGTAGTGTGAAACTCTTGCACAAACACCATGCTGCACAGTGAAGATCAAACATCCAAGTGAAGTAACAATAACCTAAACATGTTTTGGTGAAGTGGGACTTTAAGTTAAGACCACACTTTACACTTAAATGTGTTTTTGAGCTGGAAACTAAATAATGATTATTCTTTGAGGAAATACATTAAAGCTGGTTTTAATATCACATTTATTAACAAATATAAAAAAAATGTACCTGGGTGAATATTTCAGGACCAGTGCTTATGTAGAGTCACCTTTTAGGACTTTATTACATCATGACATTTATTTATATTTTTTAAAAAGCGATCACCCTCTACTCAAAGGTGGGCAGCCCCCGCAACCAGTGACCCCTCATGAGTGGGAATCTGGAAAGATGTGCTAATTTTCTAAACTATGTTGAAACTAAACCCCTAAACCAGCACATCATCATAGCCCTGCCTCCCAACACTGCGTTCTGAAGGAGAGCTACTTCAGCCCAAGCTAATGTGTGAAGTTACACTTAAGTCAGTAAATCAGTTTTGTCTGAAACATAACATTTATGATGATTTCAAACTAGCTGAATGTTTGAAAGTATCATGGTTTTACCTCACATTGGATGTGACACATTGTACAATCTTTGTGAAAATGAAACGAGTTAAAAAACAAGTATGCCAGATAATACCTGTCATAGGGACCACAGACAGGCATTTCTACTAAATGCCAAGGTAATGAAAGCCAGCAGAGAGAGTGAGCCATATTGATAAATGTCTCCTGCCTTTCAGTATCGTAAGGGGCTAAAATGAGGAATTTTTCCTGCTATTGTTCAGTGAGCAGACAAAATATATTGTGCATGATTTATTCCGGGCAATCAGTTGGTTTGGAGGCTTAGAAGCACGTGGGAAGGCAGACACAATGGAACCTCTCTCAGCCCCATCACAACTTTGTCACTTATTCTGTGCACTGACAATGCACGTCATGTTGCATTATTTGCCTTGGATGAGTGTGTGCGGAAAAGGCAAATGAGATTAGTTGATGCATGCACTTGTTTTTTCCCTGTGTGAATGGGGACCTTTAGAAATGGTTTGGTGAGTCAGTGTCAGTTGCACACTCATTAAACTCATCCTCCTGACAGCAGCGCATATCTGTAACACTGGTAAAGTCATTCTCGACAGGCACACTAAGGTTGCTTCAAGGTGGTCCATCAACGACGAACCTTCTGGTGCTTGAGATATGGTGGATTTTCTTCTCTGTTATTATTATTGCTACTATTATTATGGAAAACTGTGTAGACTTTATTCCTATCATGTACTGCACACCAACTCTGAGGCACACAGTAGTTTCTGTGGGCTCTGGGCTGTGGGATGAATTTGACTGAGACACAATTTGTGCTTAGTCTAACTCAACTACTGCGGAACACTCGGGCTGTAACAGTTCTCCATATCCACGGTTCGGTTCGTACCTCGTTTTTATTTTTTTTATTTTTTTTGTTTTGGAAGTTTGGAAGTGTGTATCGCGTCTGGATGGCGATTGCTGTTTTGGTTCGAGGATCGTTACAGCCCTACTGAACACATATACACCACTCCTGAAGGTTTTCCCTCACACTGAAGTGAAAGAGTAGATGTGTACTTTCTTGATTCTTGTTGCTCTGGGTTTGTACCCTCATGGTTGAATGCACTTATTGTAAGTCGCTTTGGATAAAAGCGTCAGCTAAATGTAATGTAATGTAATGTAATGTAGATAGAAATGTCGAAAATGTGGCTGGATGCAGAAGGCGTGATCAGGTATTTTACTTAGGTAAAAGTATCAATACCATGAGGTAAATTTGCTCCACTACAAGTAAAAGTCCTGCATTCAGCCCTGGACAACAGTTTGTGTGAGGAAGCTCTGAGCAAATCACAAATTGGAGAGTCAGGTTAAAGAGGATGCAATATACTGATTTCCTGTTCCCAGGGCTAAGGACATAACCTGTAGAATTAATTATACAAGATCACTGGGACTTGGAGGAGATCATTCTTTATGTGGGGACCAATGATATCCCTATGGCTTTATTATTCAGTTTAAAGTCCAGTAGGAAGAGTATATCTTTACTGTTGCTGGCGGTTTGGGTCACTTCAGCTATCTGCTGAGTTAACACACCTCAGAGCCCTGGTGACCCCAATTTTCCATATTACATTCAACTACCCTGAACCCAGTCTTGTAGGTCTCTCTGCCATTTCTTCACATTTCTCCAATTCTTGCTTGAATTCTTTACTGATCAATTCTGACACTGGAGACTTTGTCATCAGGTGTCATTTATACCAGCACATTATACAGTTAGGCTGCCTGAAACAAAGGCTGGTAAACCTTGAGGATCACCAAGGTTCTTTCCATGCTTACTGATGTCAGTGATTACTCTAGTGTGAGTGTCAGAGCTTGATCAATCTCAAATAAGTTAATTATTGTCAATAATCTGTAAATTTCTTTATGAATGTATGTCTCCAATGGGTGTTATTTGTAATGTTCCATGTCGGGTACTATCTTTTTTTAAATCAATTTGATCAACCTCCCCGACAGCTGAGAATGTCTCTTACCTGTATCAGACTTCTTAGTCACTTGACCCTCTCGACCCCCAAATCCATTACATGAACTTGCCTTGGGATTTATGCAGCAGTGCGCTGCAACACTTGACACTAAAGCTTCTCTCCAAATTGCCCGGGGGTTGCTTGGATAAAACTTTGCCCCTGATTACTGACCAAATACATACATTTCGAAAAGAGTGGAGGTGTATAGGCCGTAAAGGATGAATTACTAAATTGAGAGTTCATTCTGAGCATTTGAAAGATGTATTATAAACTGCTTAATAGCACTGTAAAAGACAAGACTGAATACTTGACTCTGCTCATCCTCAGGAACCCTTTTAGAACCATAAGATCTGTTCTCATTCAGCAGCCTCCTCATTCAGGTGAGGACTGTTATCCAGACAAGATATGAGATTTATAAGAGATTTTTCCAAAGTTCCATTTTGGTCGTTTCTGTTTATTTTATTGTGCAGTAAAGGACATCAGGTTATTTATTCAGTGAATACAATTTTCTCTCAATGACCTTTTGTAGACAGCTGATCAAATTAAATCTTCTGCTTTTCATTTCCAAAAGATATTTCAAATTTTTTAGTATCTACCAGCGTTCATTCAATAATTCCAACTGGTTTGTGGCATTCTGATGCCCTACTGATCAAAGACTGGTTAATTGCATCCTCACTGTTTTGAAATCCTGTTGTGGTCTCATTTCACTCTCATTTTTGACGAAGAATATCTTGTGATACCAGTCTGTATCTTGCTAGTCTATTTGCAATTCTTTTTCTAACCCCTGAGCTTGTTCATGGTCAGCCTTTCTCAGGTATTGACACTTATTGAAACAATTATTTGATTATCGATTGTATGGTTGCAGAGTCCTCGAATGTCTCCAAGTGTTTGTTTTGGTTCTAATCAAAGCTTTCTCATGTGCTTTTCCCTCTTTAGAAAAACATGACACTGAAGCCCCAGGAGTGTAGTGACAACCAGGCAGGGCCCCTGCGTAAGAAAAAGCCTGCCAGGGTCCCCAACGGCCTGAGCCTGCAGACCTGCAAGAACAATCGCCATCACCACCAGCTTTCAGACCAGGAGAACAACCCCCGCCTGGCACACACACAAGGCAAGAAGAAGAAGAAACACCCGAACAAGAAGCAGTCAGTGGTGAGTTCGAGATATCTTATCCTTTCTATTGCATATTGAGAAATGAAGCGAACCCCGCGAGCTGGTTCAGGCAGCCAACTCGATCTGCGCTGCTCCAATCATGTGACGTACATCATGTGACATACCTCACTCTCCACAACCATCTATAATACACACCCACCTGATTAGGGGGTATGGTTAAGCAGAGAGAAATTTCCCATCATCCTCTTTGCTCGCACTGCTCGCTGCAGTATTGCT
Organism: Hippoglossus hippoglossus; assembly: GCF_009819705.1. Taxonomy (NCBI): domain Eukaryota; kingdom Metazoa; phylum Chordata; class Actinopteri; order Pleuronectiformes; family Pleuronectidae; genus Hippoglossus; species Hippoglossus hippoglossus. The sequence continues at coordinate 20,289,199 of NC_047164.1, forward strand.
ACCATTTGCTTCAGCCCCTCCACCCCAGCATCCACCTGTAGGCTCCTATGGGGGGGTCACAAGTATTTGCTCATCACTCCCATCATTCCTGTGTAATCATATGGGGGAGTGATTAAGTTGGAGCCTAGACGCCAAACACTAAACAGTTTACAGGCACTGGATGTGAGCTGCCTGCAGATGTTTGGTAATAAAAATGTAGCAGCTAGTTCTTAGTCCCTCTGTAAAATAGGCATCTCGGAATTTAAATATTTGGAGCCTTTTCATTGCTCCATATGCTGCTGTTTCTTTCCCATTTACTTGAATGAGAAATTGTCTCAGAGTTTCATTACATTTACATACGCGTTATATGATGTGTTAAGTTTGCATTTTGTCTCTGTTCTGGCATTTGCAGTAAGTAACATGATAACTAACATAATGGTTGATAGCTTTTATGTTGGTGGGATGACAGCTATTGGTCCCACTTTGGGCATTTGGGAGTGAGTCACTCTAACATTTTCAAGTATTCTCTAAAGTTTTGGTACATGGTCACACTTGATGTAGACGCTGTATTATTGTAATAACAAACAGGCATAAAGGGAAAGCATAGTACAGAAACAGAAAACAGAGAAATATTCATCTGGATGGCATTTCTGTATTTCATTAAGTAGGAATTTAAGCATCTGAGAAGATGACATCATGATTTGTGATCTTCGCTTAAGAGATAATGTCATGGAATTTTTCTACAGATGGTTTATGTCAAAACATAGTTGGAATCAAAGTTCTATCAACTAAAAATAACCAGATCACATCTTTCCACATCCTGCTCTCTGGTTGTTAAAGCACCAGTTTGAGGGCATTGAAATGACCTCACAAATTAAAAAAAAAAAGTTTTGGGGCGTTACAAACTGAAACAAACAGTGTGGCTACAGTCAAGTTCAAATGCTCTTGTCAGTGTGAAATACAGCTTCAAGGGTATGTGAGTGTATATCAGCGTATGTCTGCATATATTTTTGTCTGTCGCAAGGTGACAAGGCCACTAATGAATATTTATGGTACACTGATGCAGTGGTGTATCTCCACCAGCAAGGACTATTTGTGACAGCAGCACCTAGAGTTTTTACAACCACGCACACAGCTCTGAGGTTCTGCGTAGCCTTTCCTCTGATAGAGGGCCGGTCTTCTTGAGCTGCATACTGAAGGACATATTTGTGTGGGTCACGGCACGGGCAGTAGGGAAACACAAAGGCACAGGCACACCATTCGCTTAAATATTCACTGTTGAATCCACAGGGGTTTTATCTGAGCAGTATGTGTGGTGGTATTTCTTGATTTTAGTTTGGCCTTTGTGATGTTAGTCAAAGATGTGTAGGTTGTAGCACAACAACTACCCAATTAGATTACTTTGTTACTTTCTTTTTCTAAATTTGGCTTAATATATGATTGTTGTTTAGAGATCTATGGATCATACTCAAATAAATTATTTCAAAAAGTTTTAAAACCTGTACATTATATGTAGGGAAGGCAATATTTATCAAGTCATGCATTTTAGCAGTTGTGTCTTTGTTCTTGTTGTGGCTGTTCACGGCTGCTGAATAGAAGATCCCTCAGCCCGTGGTCATTAGTTATGTGGACTGATGTCCCAACTGCTTTGAAAGATTCCTATTTTTAATAAGTCACTTGACAGAGAATGTACAGTGGTCGTGTGAATGCAGCGAACAGTAGCCTGAAGCCTTTGCAGCAGACCTCTGTCGAGAGGGTCATCCACTACTGCCTGCATGTTATGTCTGTCCCTGCACTGACTAATGGACAGATGGTGCTACCTGCCAGTTTCAAGGTTATCTCCTACTGGTGCGATGGCTACAATTACAGGCCAGCTTGCAAAGAGGCATGTACTTCATACTTGAGATTAATAATGCATCAATAATAACAAAAGCATCCGCACCTTTTATTCATATGTATGTGTGTGTGTGTGTGTGTGTGTGTGTGTGTGTGTGTGTGTGTGTGTGTGTGTGTGTGTGTGTGTGTGTGTGTGTGTGTGTGTGTGCTGGATACTTTGGCAGGTAGTTGTGGTTGGCTGTGGTTGCATGTTGGTCAGGAACAGGGTTTAGGTTGTTGGCAAAGGGAGTACAACCCTGATCCCCTGAGTGGGGGTGAGCACGCAAACATCACCAACACATTCTCACTTACCCTCTTTGTCACCTCCCTCACCTACTCACCCACATCAGGTGGTGACACACAAACAATATCTCATCATAAACCTCCACACACATCAGGTGGTGTTGACATGATAGCAACAACACCCATGGCTTTAGCTTAGTCACTAGTGAGAGCTTAACTACCATGACTACCTTTACTCCCTGTCCTCACTAATGTGGATATTTTGCAAATCAAACTTTTCCTCTGCTTTGGGCCTGAAACAGAGATTTTTGGCATATGTCTTGCAAAGTGCAGACTTTCAAAAACTCTGTACATATAAAATGGAGTGTTTGAGAAACAATGACATCACAACTTACTAAGCAGATGCCCACTGTTGTTTTGTGTAATGACAATGTGCCAGAAACAACAACCACAATGGCGGCTATACACCGGTTTCTCTCAGTTCGGTTTCTCTACATTTGCTGCTAAATTTAGCATCACTGCACCATATTAGCAGAAATCATCAGCCTCTGCCGGATGCTTGTTTGAGCATTTGCAGTTGTTTTTGTGTTCTTGTTTGAAGATATTTTATTAAACGAAGGTCACATGGGCAGAGGTTTTTTTTAAAGGGAGGGGAAAATATCGGTTAAAAAATAAATAAACGTAGTAGTGCAGACATGGCCTTACTCTTGGTAATTATGAAACATTTTTAAAGCGTATATTACTGATGATCATGATAATCTATTATTGTTGTCTTGTAGTGCAACTGATGCTCAGACTGTTATGGTTACCTAAGTAAAAATATTTGTCTGTTCCCTACAAGATGCCGATAGACCTTGGTGCTCTATAATGCCCCAATCTGTCATGCTTCATGACATATGCATAATTGAAAAGATAATCATCTGTGCCCTACACCGCCCCTTTTTGTCCTCTCTGACGAGAAACAAGTGGCAGAGTTATGTAAGACAACTATTATCTTTTCTTTGGCTTTACTATAAATTAACGTGACGCACTGTCCTCCCACAAGGTTACGGTTAAAATGTCAGAGGTCTCGTCTTAAGGTTTAATTCTCCATTCAGAAATGCTGCAGTCTGGAGCGAGTATTCTGTTATCAGCACTTTTTTTTTAGCTTAGTCTTTATCTGAATGAGGGAGGAAGAGGGAAAGAGCATTTGGTCGTAAAAAAAAGCAAGAGGTTATTTTTCTTCCCCCCCGTCTTTTTCCTCCTCCTCCAGCCAAGCTAGCAAATGTTTTCGATCCCTGGCACTGACCCAATGTACTGAACTATGAGATATTGTAAGCTTAAGGGGGAAAATAGAGAAATGTTTATGACATATCGCCTAACAGTGAAAAAAGGGCTTAGATAGAGAGAGCGTCAATGGAGATGGATGAGAGTATAGTAGCAAGCCTTAAGTTATATGACTCTATGACTCCCATCATTTTCAAGTTTTTTTACATTGGTGTGTTTTAAATTACTGAACCCGATTGATTTATTCCATCTGTTGTTTATTTCCCCATAGTGGGACTAACAAAGGACTGTCTACAGTTACCTGTCTTATCTTATTTATTGGCATACAGTAGGTGTGAAGGAAAATCATTTAGTGTTATATTTTGTGTATTCGATTTCTTGTGTGCATGGTTGTAAAAGTCAACAGGGACTAAAAACAGATGGCATTTAATACAGGATTGTTGTGTGTTTATTTGAACCTATGTCAAACAGACATAGAATAGAATATCAGATAATATATTGCATTTCCTTGCAAAAGACACAAAGCGTTACTTTAGGTCTCTTATATAGCAGAGCGTATGACTACTCACACAATCATTGCTTAAAGTTGTTTTCAGAAGCTTAAAAGGAATGTAAAAACTACACACTCCACCAAGTAAAGTAAACATCAACTAAACCTGATGGAAAAGCATTTGATGTCTTTCGCCTATTCATGAGTTTCAAGTGAGATATCTGTGAACAGATTTGAAACATAGGGAAATCATCAGATCATTTAGATATTAATACGGTGTTATTGACCTGGATTCAATATGACACTTACAGTGTGGAGGTTCACATGTCTGCTGTCTGGCAGTACTGCAGATAACATGGAGGTTTCCAGCACCGGTGTGTGTTTTGTGGTAAGGCTCTGGTCTGCTCACTGATGTTGGAGGGGTGGCCTGTGGTGTGTGTGTGGCTTTGTACGATGGCTCTGGTGAACAGAGGGGCGTGCTGCGAGGCCCATCTGCTCTCTGGCACTGGGGGAGTTGGGAGACGAGGAGCGTGTGGGGACAAGCGAGGAGGGCTCAGGTCGGCCCCACCCTTGAATCCAAGTCCAACCACCTGGCTTTCTGTCTGTTGGTCCGTCTGGCTGCTGGCTGGCTGTCAGTCAGACCCTGTCTGTTTCTCAGATATGTGGGTGCAGTGGTGTTTTTGGTCTGGAGTCACTTTATAAGGTATTGTAGTTTGTCTGTGTGGAAAAACTGCCACTGAGAGAAAGAGCTTAATCTAAAGCGAAAAGGCCATTATTACTTTTGTAATTGTTAGAGCTGCACATTCAAATTTAGTACGATTTCAACCTCAACTCATGAGTCAATACAATCTTCCTTTTTTGACTATGTTTGCATCAGTGGGGGGGGGTCGGTCCTCTTGGAAAGATCACCAGCGAAGATACCAAATTGTCTGTGGGTCAAAGACTTGAGGAAGGAAAGAGTGCAGCTGTGGAAAGGATTGTTCACAGAATCATAAATAAGATTTTGTTTGATTTCATTTTATCTGTCCATTTATTTTTGAACCCCTTAAACTCTGGTCACTATGTGTTAAAATGTCTATATTTATCACATGTAGTTAAAGCTGAGACTTGGCACTCAAGAATCGAATGTGTTAAAGTCCAGGGCCTGAAGAACAAAACTCCATACAGAGAAGTACAGTTCATATTTATATGGAGCGAATGAAGACTGTAAACATCTCATAGGAAATAAGAGCTTTCATAGGAAAAGGTTTACAAGTGAAGAGGAAAATATTAGACATGCACAGCGCAGATTTTTTTTTTTTTGCTGGTAAGAATTAGGAATTGTAATTCTTAGCCTTTGTACTCTCTGTGTCTCTGTCGGTAACATTGACTTTTAAATGGTCTCACAAATGTTACCAATAAAAGAATGTGTATTTAGTCTATTGTAAGTACTTTGCATGGTGATATCTTTGTTTAAACCTCTCCAGTTTATTAAATGAACATTTCACCAAGTGGGATCTTGGCATCACAACACAGCCCATGTGAATGCGCACAGTTTGGTTTCAGTCTTGTTGAATATCTGCTGCACTGACATGACAGTATTCTTTACAGATCATCCATGTGAAAACAAGTAAAAGCCTGCCACCAGCTCACGGCTGTCCCCCTTCATCAGTCACACATAAAACATGGGAGGGAAAAGCAGTGGTGTTTGGTCTTAGTCCTGGTGCTGAGGAGTAATTGCTGTGGAGACTACTGAGTGGTGTCTAGCCCCCGGGTTTAAAGACACTTCCTTGAAAAGCTCTAACCAGGCCAGCCTGTCAACCGCAGGGCTCTGGCCTGTGGCTCTCTGAATCCTCTCACCGGGTAGATCCTCACTCCACCTGCCCCGGTGGAAAATCCTGCCTCAGGCCGTCCAGAGGCTCTATTATCATTCAGCATCAGTCGCCTACCTAAACTGAACTCTTTATGTCAACCTGCGGACGGCCACATGTAATGAGATTAACCTAAAAGCACTAACACCAGATCTCCATGGCTGGTTATGTTGTGTGTGTGTGTAAATATTTGGTATGAAGCCCTGTTTTGTCAGAGTGGAGGCAAACTTACATGCTTTTCAATCTGCAGTGAAAACGTAATATAATGTTCAGCTCTTTCAGCTCTGCGGGTCACCCTTAATAGGCTTATCCACTAAGCCAATAAGAGATTCGAAGAAAAGCAATGTCCTGATTGTCAGATAAGATGCTAAACCCATTCTGGTGGGGGCCTCAGCTGTGGGGACGATAATTGTCGCTGTCACAGTGGTGGGTTTATAGCTCTGGATCAAATCCAATCCAATCGTGATGGCTTGTTCTGTGGTCTTTGTGTTGGTTAACATTGTTTATGTATGTGGGGGCATGACAAGGCTGTGTGTAATTAGCGTGTATATGTGTTTTAAAAGCACTGTTCAGTATATTCATGTTAACAGTAAAACTGATTTCTACAGCAACACACAGGGGTCAGCTGCGTTGCAGTCTCCTACATCTCTGCATAGCTTCACTAGGCTATTTATACTTCTGTGTCCGTGCGCGCCGTGTGTGTGTGTGTGTGTGTGTGTGTGTGTGTGTGTGTGTGTGTGTGTGTGTGTGTGTGTGTGTGTGTGTGTGTGTGTGTGTGTGTGTGAGAGAGAGAGAGAGAGAGAGAGAGAGAGAGAGAGAGAGAGAGAGAGAGAGAGAAAAGGACAGGGCCGTCTTGACAACATGTCAAATCAAATCTCAAATTGTATTTATAAAGCCCATGTTTTCAAATGACCTGTTGAAGTTCCCTCTGACAACTCTCTCACCCCTGCAATTCCAACCACACGCATCCACCCGCCCCTGTCTTCATCTACTTCTCACGACTTGTGTGTTTACCATGTTCCCTCCTACGACTGCTCGTCTTAAGCACACGTCCCTGATGCTGTATAACAAGCCTAGGCCAACGTGTCTTTGAAAACACACTCTCTGCTTCCTCTGCTCCCCTACACTGAGAAACCCTTTCTTTTGAGGTGTCATTTTTCTCCAAGGGAGGACAGGAGGAGGGCAGGGGGTTGGACGACCCGCCTGCATGGCAGTTAAACTCATTCCTCTGCAGTCTCTGCTTGAGGGAGGCCGAGCGGGGCAAATGACAGACAGACAGCATCCTCTCTGTCGAACCTGATGCTGGCTCTCACTCTTGACAACACTCACAGTCAATTTGTGAAAAAATTAAGCGGCTGCACTTAAAACCCCAGCGTCGTCACTTAAAGCCGGGGCCCACCTCAGCTGTCAGTCAGGGCTGGGCAGGGGGCCGAAGGTGTTTGAAGAAGCTTTTTATCGTAGCTGTACAGCCCCTGTCACAGGCAGACCACTCCAGTCAGACTAGTCTAATCCAATCTGCCACAGTTTACAACACACAGACCCACAGATGAACGCGTGATAGTTCAAGTCCATCTGGATTTAGAAATTGTTTTTTCTATCCCTCTCACCCGAAATACCATAGCACAGTGTGGCTGTGTGTAATTCCTGGAGTGTTGTCTCCTCCACCTCCCCTTCTTCAGTCTTTCCTTTTTTTACAGTTTCCACAGGATGAATGAAACCTGGTTTTCTTCAGTTTTGATGCATGTGTGTGGTGTGGGGGTGTGAAAGAGTCAAAAATCACAATTTATGGGTACTGTGGTACATGCACAATCAACTTCAAAACTAATCGTGATGTAAATCGAGTGAAGGGTGATTAACTGAGAAAAGCCATATGCCGAATAGTGTGACTTCACTCTAACCTTCTCAGGTCCAGTGCTGAACGGTAGTGAAGGCTTGAATCAGATCTTTACTTCTGCTGCCATTCAGCGTTTTCCAAAAAGACAGAAGTCAGTCCAAACTGACTCAGACTCATTATTTAGTACAGTTCTGATTTGTATACTTGCATTAATATTCTAGATTTCAAGCAAGTGTGGTTGTTGTTGTTTTTTTTACCACAGATATTTTACCTGGAATGTGTGGAAGATAAATTATTGACTCCTAAATGCCTTTAACTTTAACATTCTCTGTAGTTCTAAAATATGAGAGGCACTGAACACTCTCTTGGTCACCTGAGGATAAATCTACTTTGATTTAAAGAGCAATATGTGACCTTTTCCCTGACGCCTTCATCTACTGTGACATTTACAGTTTTGTACTTCCAGTTGTTAAAATGTTAGAATTGCAAAGCTTGCTGTGATTTCTTTTTCTAGCACAGACACTAACAGTTGTTTTCACTATTTATAAATCATTTAGACCCTAGGATGTCGAAGTGAAACGGTGAAACAAGCCCCCGCTCAGTTTCCCAGACCCCAGAGTGATGTTTTCACATGTCTTATTTTGACCAACCAGCAGTTCAAACCCCAGAGACATTTGTTTACTATCCTCACATTTTAGCGGCTGGAAGCAGCAAATGTTTTGCATTTGGGCAAAAAAAAACTAAAACAAATAATGGTTGCAGATTTTAAAACTAAATCTTGCAGCTATAGAGTTATGCTATAAAAAGCATTTTCTGCTGTTTGTTGAGATTTTTTCTGATTGCCTTTGATCTCATCGGCTGAAGTCGATGTGTAAATTCATGACGTATTGGACCACCAGGGAAAAAATATACAAATACATAAACTAACTTATTTAGACGTACTCTCCCATCCTCTACATTACAGCACACTAATGGGATTTAATGTCATGTATAATTGTCCTAACATGCTTCTCCTGCTGCTCCTGATGCAACTTGCACACTGTAAATATTAATAAGACACATCCTGGATTTCATGTAGGCCTACATGTAGTTTATCACACATTTGTCTGTACTTTGTGGGGGCCAGGAAGAGGCTCTGCAGATATGCATGCTGGAGTCCTCCCTATCGTGCCTTTGTTATACTGTGTTACTCCCTGTAAAGGAGGAGGTCAGGGAGCAGGTGCTGGCTGTGAAAGTGGAGTACTTACGGGAGCACCAAAGGTTCATGGAGTGAAATATTCCCATGTGGGGGTAACCTTGACCGCTAAAGTACATCCAGCTTAAGAAAAGGACATAGTGAGGGCTGGTATTTACCTCGCATGTTGCCCACACAACCACAATGTTCCAGCACAGCTTCCTCCTTCCTCGCCTGTCGACCCTCACCCCCCCCCACTATCTTTGCCTGAGTGTTGACAGATGTGTGACTCAGGCTAACACAGCGAGCTTTTTTCTAGCCTTTTTGAGTGTTTCAATAAATCCAGAGGGAGTTCTTCAGTCATTTTTTTTCATCTAAACACACTCTCAGGTGGGATTTTGTCGAGTTGGGGTGATATTTTGTAGGTGGGGGTAGTCTCCTCCACTGCTTGACCCCACCGGCATCGCAGTCAGTAAACACGTGTTTTTGATTAGTAGCTTGTGTTCTACCAGTTTCCCAAAAAAGTACTCATGTTTTCTTGACTTCTGTCAAGTAAGGGTGTCAAGAAAAATAAACAGTAGAAGTAAAAGAAAACTTGTGTTCCTGCTGCTTTCGACTCCAAATCACTCAACACTGAACAGAGTAAGAGCGACAAGCAGTTTAATCATCCTAAAATAGTTAATGTTAAGAGTAATTAAAACCAGCAGACGGTTCAAAATTAATATTATGCCACTTGGATCATACCCAGATATTATTAGTGGCAATTTAATGAGCACTTTTTGGGGTAAGATACAGTCTAAAGCATACGAACAATCTAGTCTGCTATTATTTTCCCATTATTTTCTGGGAACCTATTATATGTATTCTGTCCCAGTTTTGCTCACTGCGGATGCTTGTGCCTTTTAAATGAACTCATAGTGGGCTGAGTCTTGCTTTTGTTGTTCTCTGCAGATACAAACCACAGTTATCAATTACTAATTGCCCTATCTACCTGAAGGAGACCATAATGCGCCTCGTGGTAGTAATATAATACCTACTTAGTTTTTTTTCTGGTTGGAGATAAGGTTTTAAAATGCACTATTTTTGGAACGTTACGTAGTGCACATTTGGAAGCCCTGTTGGTTCTGAAGGAGTTGTGGGAAACCTTTATGATGTCAGAGGTATGACAGTGTGACAGGTCGATATCTGTTTTTTAGAAAACACCAGCAGATCTGCTTAGTTTTCAGCAAACTGATTACTAATCCTCATCTTCACATCATCATTACACGTATACCTCAAGGCCAGGACAAGGACAGTTGTTTGGCTGATATAGGATGACAAGACGATCAATGATTCATCATCGTGTCATGATTGAGGAAGCATTGATCTAATGCCTGAGTAAAAAAACATTTTTTGACATGTCCCTGCATTGAATCAGCATGGCCTCTGTGATAAACTGAATGAAACAAACTTGAAGTTACTGCAGTACATACATCCGTACATACAGTGGAGATATGAACTCTGGTTTATATTTTGGTCTTTAATTAGTGAAGACTTGTTGCTATCTTTCACACAACTGCAGGACGTGGTGCTCTCTGCTCTCCGCATTTCATTTCAAGGAAAAGAAAGCATTGCAGCTGTGCTAACAGCTCTGACTAGATGTAATTAAGTCATAAAATCATCAGTAATTAACTTTGTCTAACCTGTCCCCTTTTGTTCAAGAAGTAATTTATTTTCATTTTCATCATAGAATAACAGAATGATAACATATTTTAAAATATATTGTTCTTCTCCTGCTGCTGCTGCTCTACCAATTACTACTATAAAAACACAAATCTGTCAATTTTCTTTATTAAATGTGTGACAAGTGCTATTTGTGTCTCCCGTACTTGTACATGTAGACCCTAGGTGTCAGAAATAGTTTTCTTTATATCGCTGGAAATGAGAGGAAGGCTTAACTGATAATGGCAGCAGGGGGGAGAAAACCTGAAAGCTCAAATTTGCATGTGTTTAGTCATTGCTGGAGAGTCCTTATCTCTTCCTGCTTTTCATCAGATCATCATTCCCTGATGGGGCGAAAAAGAAAATCAATTTTGCTCCTTTCCCTTCCGCCTCATTTCCCTGCTTTTGATAACACGGTCATCCTTATTCTCTCAGTAATTTGTCCGTACTGGAGTTCCGCTCTTTCCACTGAATTGTCTCAGTTCAGCGCTGATGTAACTCAACGTAGTTCCATGAAATTGAGTGTAATAATGCAGGATAACGTTTGTAGGATATCTTCCGTGCTGCGCCAGATAAGGGCGCGATGATTATTGTATAATTGCTACATGCCATCTCCCAGCTAATTGTCTGTAATGTCATCCTTTGTTACCCTATCATCTGACAAGAGTTCATGTAGCAACGCAAAACCATATGGCAGAGAGCAACAATGAGACATTTTGCACTCAGAGAATTGCACAGACTACAATCACATCAGTCTTTTTTGGTTTTTCATAGGTGAGGGGTTTATCTTTTAGCCTCACAACAAATGCTTAAGATCTGCAGAGACCTGGGTGATTCAGCTGCTTTCATCTAGGTACCAGTATTTATCATCGCACATTGTGCCTAAAATTAGGGTATTTCTGATTTGACAAGTCTAATCAGATTTCAGGCTATTGTTTATCATATAACCTCAGTTAATATAACTCTCAGACACATACATACGTTAACCCTGCACAATATGAGGAAAATCTGTCTCTGACTGTCGATAAATACGTTTTGAATTCTCCGTGTTCAGTTCACATTGTGCGAGCTAACCTCACAGTGACCACCTAATGGACATCAGTTAATCGAAGGGGAGCTGATGGTTGGCTGTGGCTTCATCTGATTGGACGAAGGGTTTTGATGCATCTAATCGGTCAAATGCCAAGATGTATGTATGAGTGCTGGGCTTTCCCAAGTTTCTGGAGGATTTATGTTGAGGAAGGTGTGAAGAGGCAGTGGAGGTTCTTTAATCAGCGTATAGTCATGTAATGTGTATCTTATCTTATCAATACAATGCAGTTTATCCATTCTTTATTGATACTCTAATGGACTCTTATCCTATTTTTAGAGAATACAGTTTAGAACAGGAGTAAATTGGTTGAGCAACAACAACAATATGTACATCAGCAAACATTTTACAGTGTATAAACTCAATATATCTCAAAATAAATGTTTGGATGTCAATATACTTAAATTATATTTCTTACATGGAGACATTGAGTGAAGCTCAATGATGAAAATAGACATCCGTGACTATATTGGTCATCTTCTCTGCCCTCCTCCCTCTGCTGCTGATGTGGATCCATTGCCTGCAGGTTAGAGCTGATAGAGAGATGCTAAAAAATACTAACATCTTGAGAAATATGTGGCAAATGAAGCCAGAAGTCAACCATCAGAAAGCTTTCATTTTAGCTTGTTCCTAAAATTGTACTATCATCTTAGCAAGTGTGTTTGTGTAAAGCAAGTTGTTTTCGGATGGGAACAGTTTAAAATATCCCTTTTTATCCCTCCAGTTTCTCATTGACATAACTAGATCTCATAAGGGAAACGCACACTCACACATGTGTGCACAAACACAGCCCTTATAAATAGATAAATAGGGGTGAAGAGAAAGCAAACATCCGTGCAAGAGAGATGTCTGGTTCACTCTGCAGCCGATGCTTCAAATTTAGATATCAACTCTGGAACAGCAGCTGCAAATAGCAAACAGCGAGAGAATTGTTATGCATAAAGTTTGTATGAGAAAACAGAAGTGCGAGTGATACACATCTTGTACTCAGGCTCAGAAAAAGTAAAATACCAGACATTACACCTGATAAAATAAATAATACAATGCGATAAGGAGTCACAGGCTATGCAAGAAGCAGCAGCAGTTCTCGGAAAGATCTGCTTGAGCAACAATCACTGTTGTATGCAACATAGAGGCCTAATTTAGTCCAGACGGCAGCAAAGCTAAGATGAGAACATTGTAGAACCAACAGTTTTCCTCCGGTTGAAAATGTGGTATTTTCATTAGGAAACTTAGAGTTGGTAATTTCGGTAAATCTTATTTGTTGAAATCCTCTTTACCTCCCAATAGCCATCAATAAATAATGTCGTCAGGAAAAAAAGGACTGTAATAAACACAATCAATCATTTCACTCAGAGCGAATGTGGGAGGCTTCAGCTTAACCTGTCTATACACTGCCAAACCAACGTGTTATCTTCACAACAGTTCTGTATAACCAAGCTTGTTGTAGTGGTAGATACTCAGTGTTGCTTCATGAGGACTGGTCTGGAATAAGATCATATGTCCTCCTCATGTAAGATTGGATTGATATCTCTATGAATGTGATAGTTTTGGATTCAGGACAGCCTGAGTTTATTTTAAACTTGGTGTGTAAATCTACTTGTAATCGGAGAACTGGTGGATTTGAGAATAATCTGTAGTTGTAGCTATGGAAGATGTGGAGATGAAGCTAATTCCAGCCTGAGACTCACAGTAAACCACTCTGCTCGTTCCTCCCCTTCCTCTCTCTGCTCCGTTCGGCCCCACTCAGCCCTTCACTAACGTCCCTGATGTGAACACTGACTCAGTAATGCAGGAATCAGGATTTAGCTTGCCTGTGAGTCAGCCATAATAACTTCTGCCAGCAGGTAATCTAGCCTGAAGCCTCTGTGTGGGAGGAGTTTGATCATGGATTGACAGACAGACAGACGTGAGCTCCCACTCCTGAATTTGACTTCTCGGATTGACAGCACCTCTTTGCATTTTGAACTAAAAGCATCAGAAACGTGCTCTTGTTACTAACATTTTTAGAGCATGAAGATGAGTTTGTGAAATGAGGGGAGTTTACATATCTGCAGGGGAACATAAATGTACCCAGACACATTGACTGACTGTCCTGTATTCCCTTCCTGAGCGAACACCATGACACCATGGCAACAGCAGCTGGAAAAAGAGAAGATGGACAAAGAACCGGATCCGGTTGTTTTCTCTGTCTGCTGCTCAGTTTTCTTGGAGGGGTGGAACAAACCGTTAGTATGCAGAGAGTTATGAGAGCCCGACATCTGCCAGATGAAGTCACAGGGCATTCTTTTCATTTCGGTGCATTACATCTAGCCCAAATGCAAACTCCCTGCAGCAAGTTACAACCTTGTTTTTCCCCCCACCTCATCACATGTACACCAGCATCTCTGTGAATTCAGCACAACACCTTCCACTTGAACTCAGACAGATCTGAAGTGGGAATGTGATAAAGAGTTACTGTCCCCTGACCTTGAGCTCAGCCTCGCCTGCCTCTGCTGCTCTTTCATCAGACGGAGCCTTTGTCTTAACCAGATCTGTTTGGAAACTCCTCTTAACCTGGAACATGGGCAGGGATCCAGGGCATAAAAGGTGTATTGATCCTCTAATCGTACAGGCCACTGGATACGAAGCAGGAGAACTGCAGAAGAAGGTTATGATGTACTGTCAGAAAAACTAGATGTACTTTAGAAAAGGGGGAAAAAAACACCTCTGGGTCTCACACTGCCAAACACAATCAATTTCGGATGTTCAGCGAATTGGATGAGTTGGCGGTAAAGTGTTGTACAAACACTGAATGCAAATGCGAAGATATCCTGTTTTCCAAAAAAAAAACACAGGCCATATCCCTGATGCATACTCACATTCACATATAGTGGAGCACAAAAGGAAATTGGGAAATCTGTTTACTGTCAGATTTGCCCCAGATGAGCAGATGGAGATGGTCTCTCTGAGGAACCCGCAGGGAAGGCCAGACTTCATCCTCTTCTTTCCTCTCCCTGTCGTCTTGACAGTGCCAGGTCTTTGCCTCCGTGGGCTGAGAAGGTGGCAGTCTCTGCCTGGTTTTCCTGTCGCCCCAGGGCACGAAGAGAGAAATGGCCATCTGTGATTTTACCCAGACTTCACAATTCATCTGCCACTGGCAGAGGGAGGGAACATAAATGTTAAATGTTCCTGAAGAAATCAATACATCCACACAAGTGCATTCCACATGTCTGCAAAAACAAAACTTTCACAAATGCATCTATTTGATCCTCTAATACTCAGATGTATGAAGGACAAAGCCAGTCCGACTTTCTTTTTTTTTCAGCTGAACATAAAGTTCCAACTAAACTAGAAACCCCTGCTAGCAGAATTAAAATATTAAGTCACTATGTGAAATGTCATTATAGGGTTTCCTGGAATAAACACAACATGTCTAGACCATGCTGTCTCCCAGCCACGGCCGTCAGTGGTTGCCAGGAAAGCTGGAATAATTGAAACCTGAGCAGAAATGGAAAATGCACAGTGACAGCACACCAACAATGGTCCAGTCTCTGTCTGTCTTTCTTTGTCTGGTATTTTCAGAGGAGTAAACTTGACTTGGAGTTGTGTAGAATATGTCTCATGCTGGAGCATTTCTGTGATGTGCTGGCACCCTCTGCTGCTTGCATAAGAGAATGTCTGAAACTCAGTTTCTTCAGGAATCTTGCTTAGGGTGCGCTGGTTTTAACCACTAGAGCTCTCCTCTTACCAGCACTGTTCACAGTGGCATTGTTAAATCTTGTGTAATTTTCTTTTCCTGCTCCTTGGCTGCAGTGCAGCCTTGCAAGGATGATGTTTTGCCATTTTCTAGTTCTGCAGGGCAAAGGCAGCGAGGGCAGTGTGACTGATTAGTTGGTGAGTAGCTATTATATAGAAAGGGAAAATTGCCATGCACAGTAATTTACCACTAGTACCTACAACCCTCCACTTTTAAAGGCCATGCTCAGAACAGAGCCACATTTTCATTAAAACACACACCTCTGGGTTTTACCCCACAAGCTAATGTTAGTTTTCTTTGTGCTTCACTTAATATAGGCACAGTGGCACAAACAAGCTGATGCACACACCTACACACATTCTGTGTCTCGTGCTCTTTTATTACTGTGTGTCTGAGAGCCAATTTGCTGTGATGCAGGTGAACTGGTCGACCATAATGAAGTTAGAATAAGTAGAGCTTATTATTCAGTGGAACATTGGAACTATGCAGGGATCTCTACACAAACCTATAACAAGGCATTATTCCAACGAAAATATGCCACTCTGCAGAGATCGACTTGTGGGGACACAGCCTTGTTAGTGCGGAAGGCGTGTGTGTTGCCGAGGCTGTCTCAAGCATATATCTCATGTCTGTGAATGTCACACTTCAGAACTAACTGTGTATAATGAGCAAAAAAAAAGTTTTGGGGTTGTCAGTTGCTGAGGTCTTGGAGTTGACACAGTGTAGTGCAGTGTGCAGTCTGAATAGATGCTTTACATCAAATGAAATATGCAGATTCTTCATTGCTGAGCCCTCACCTGCATTCGGCACGTTATATCTGAGCAGTAGCTCTTCATTTGTGAAGAGAACCTTATCTTTTGATTTCCAATAACAATTAGTGTTCAGTGACGGAAATGCCTCTGGATGCAATTGGATAGACCTAATCACCAATTAGAGCAACAAAATGTGTGCTTAAGGTGGGCAGGCACGTCTATGAGTGGATATAAACATGAGCCCACTGATTTCCTGTCTGATGGCCATAATGATGTACATGTCAGTGTTTGTTTTCTGTACTTCCTGCAGGAGGTAATGACAAGATAAATACTCCGATGCAAACAAACAATTGCTACAGGTTTTGTTGACGACTATAAACTCTGTCTGTATAAAGCGGTACTGTACCAAACTGCTTTACTACACCTTCAGATGCATTACTAGGAAAAAGTTGCACAGTGTCCTGATTTAAACTCCTGCTAAAGTGTTGGGATGAATAATTTCCACTGTAGAAAGAACAAGAAAGGTGTGTCCAGCTGCTAAATGAGTCAAAACTTTAGATTTAATTTAGTTTCATTAAAATGTCATGATAAATAATAATAATTTATCTGTTCAAGAACAAAATATTTTAAGTTATTAAGTTATTTGTCAAATTGTTTAGACAAATGTTATTTTAAGTAATTGAATAAAGATACTCCTTGTTCAATGGCAGAAACACTTATTTATACTATGTTGTATGTTGACATTTTCTGAAACTTTCCCCCTAAGTTCAGTTGGTTGCACAGCAGTGGAACTTGAAAGACAAAAGATTAAATCACAAAGCACATTAACACATCATGTTAAGACCAAATGGGGAAAGAATAGTGGAGTGAAACTTTTTGACCTGTTGAAAAAGTACAATTATGAGTAAATATATAAAATCTTAAAACATTTAGAATAAGGGTCCTAAATGGTTAATATACAGCTATTTGGTCAGTGTCAATGTGATTTAATTAATTACATAACATAAAGTGAATGTTTTTTTCTTTGCAACAGCAAGTAGCATCTGATGATGAACTGAACTTGAAAACATAGTGCGTCATTATATTTTGTTAAGAAAATAGATTTTACAAAACCACCTCCATTATAATGCTGCAGCTTGCAGTCTTACCTCTGATATTTGAGCCAGAGAACCACTTCATGCAGTCCATGTTTGAACACAGTGTTCGACTTCCAGCAGGTCTCCAGCTCCACTTTGTGCCTGAACCATGATACAATGTGATGCAATAAAATTGCACACTGTTCTCATATTCTGAAGGGTTAAGAGCAACCATCATTATTTTTGAAATACAGATTCGCCTTTGCACAAAGGCTAAGGTTCACACCGATCAATATGGCAGTTCTAATAGGATCTACCTTTATTCCTTTTAACTGTGCTTTAGATCACTTTGATAGCCCTCCCCTCCAAGCTGCCGTTGACCTTGATTGAAGTGTCTTTGGCTCTCTGCTCTCTCTTTGACTTGACCCGCTAAGAGCTGGGGTGGAGATGGCTGCTTTGATGCCTTTATACTGTATCGGCTGCTTCACCGACTTGCCTGCAGCTATACAATACACTTACACACAACACTCAGAAGAAATGGTGGAGAGAAACAAGCCAAGCAGCAGGGAGGGTTTAATGTGTGTCAGGGAGCGTGCAGAGTGCACATAGATGCGTTAGTGTGTGCATGTTGTGATGTTTTGTGGAAGTAAGTGATGCAACAACGATCTGAGTCAGAGGCCACATATGACTTATCTCTCTCTTGCTCTCCCTGTACACCCTCATCCCCTGATGTATTTCCCCTGTCAACTCTACACATGTAGTTCATAGGTTAATCAATACTTTTTACTCTCCACCCATCTCAAAGAGATGTGGCCCAACATCCACCAGTCCACAGTAATGGCTGCTGCAACGGAGCATGGATAATGGGATGCAGTCTATTTTTCAGGCATGTTTCGAAGGTTTTTGATGGGGCCGCTCCCACCCAAGAGTCCCTGTGAGGATTGTGGTTGGTGGAATGAGCAGGTGTCTTCTCCATACTCTGGAATCATGAGTGTAACAGCTTAAAGGTCGTTATCCCATGCTGTCTTATCCTGTGCCAGGAAAAAAAGACAAAGAGGTCCACAAAATCGACTTTATTGCCTGTACTTACAAAAGCAAGAGAGCGAGATGACATGCTCAAGCAATTACTACCCTGTGCACCGACATAGACGCATACGTGTGTGTGTGTGTGTGTGTGTGTGTGTGTGTGTGTGTGTGTGTGTGTGTGTGTGTGTGTGTGTGTGTGTGTGTGTGTGTGTGTGTGTGTGTGTGTGTGTGTGTGTGTGTGTGTGTGTGTGTGTGTGTGTGTGTGTGTGTGTGTGTGTGTGTGTGTGCGCGCGCGCATACAAATAACCTGAAAATGATTCACTGTGACATCATGAAGAAATTTAAATGAAATCACAAAATAACGTCATTCATAGTTCAAAAAAAATTATCTGAAACCTATGGGACTATAGACACAACCTAATGCTTATACATTAAAAAATATTTATGGTCATATGGTAGGAATGACCTCCTCATGACATCGGACTCGGACAAAAAGACGTCATAGTGTAGTAATGCTCTAACTTTGCAACCTTAACAATTCTGGATCAACAGTTTTTTACCTGTTTCATATGCCAGTGTACAAATATTTAATTCTTTAGGCTAAAAAAATCATTACAGTAGATGTAAAACCTGTATGGAGCGACGCCGGCGAGCTAGTTCAGGCAGCCAACTCGAGCTGCGCTGCTCCAATCATGTGACATACATCATGTGACATACCTCACTCTACACAACCATCTATAATACACATCCACCTTTTGAGGCAGTCAAGTTAAGCAGAGAGACATTTCCCATCATCCCCTTTGCTCGCACTGCTGCTGCAGTATTGCTACCAGTTGCTTCAGCCCCTCCACCACCCCAGCATCCACCTGTAGGCTCCTACGGGGGGGGGCAAGTATTTGCTCACCACTCCCATCATATCTGTGTAATCATATCGGGGGGAGTGACTAAGTCGGAGCCTGGACGCCAAACACTAACATGTTCTACTGTTGCAATAAACATTTGAACGGGAGTTGTCTGGCTGAACTTTAAGTGAAGGCAATGAACATGCCTTTCTTTCAGAGAAAATTATTTGTCACTGTGTTTTTTTTTTATACATGAAATTCAAGATGCTTGTTGCACAGCATAATTCAGTATTGAATTCTATTAGATGCACATTTTTAACTTAGGTCTGTTTGCTGAGGATGGGGACTGAAATTGCAAAAACAGTTCCATATAATCAGTGTGTAAGCAGTAGTTAAAATTGACAACAATTATCAAGTTGACAGACAAATGAAAAATAATCATTTGTTATGTTTTGACAGACTTGAGCGGTCATGATGGTTGTTGACTATAGTGGAGCAGCCAGCTCATGTTATGAGTCTAAACATGATAACGTGAGGCTTTGTTAAATACAAAGTACATTTTTAGTCGTCTGATAAAAGTCCAGTGGATTCTTGATCCTCACTGATGTTAACGGGTGTTTCATGTGGACATGTGTAGTGGTTGAGCTGCAGCTCACCCAGGTCCACACTCTCCATGTCCTGTCTCCACTCAGCTTGTCACAACTGGCTAAACACACCAGACAACACACATGTGGCTTAGTTTATGTTGTCCTCCCACCAGAGATCATTGTGGAGGATTTTAGCTGGAAAAGGTATCTGTCCGTGTGTGTGTGTGTGTATAGACCTGAACTGTATTTGTGTTCTCTGGAATGCACATTGCTGAAGGAATACCTCATGGGCCCTTGAAAGTTTGCTCCACATGATCCAAGACCAGTAAAATCAGTAATGTCATGGCGGAGCGTGTTGTTGCTAGGCCTGTTACAGTTTTTACATAATTGCCTGATTACCATTATTTGAGTGGACTGCAATACTTTTGCATCTCTATAACAAACTGAGGGAATGTAACCAAATTGTTCCATCACAATTTCCATGTTGTTTCCCTTCTTCTGCTGTGGTCTATGGCAAACGAGTGGATCATTAGCATCACCAACTGTTAATAAGATAAGATCTCTTACATTCATGTATTTAACTAACCTCATTTCAATTATGAATCTGTTTATATCAAAATCACAGATTTAGCTGCAAAGCCAAACAGAAAATACACATTTAAAAATGCATTCATTTGTAGCACAATTTCACTTGTTGTGTTTACCTCTAATATCACCACTTAAATAATTGTTGAGAACACAGAAGCACACTGTCAAAATTAATAGTTAGCTGTAAACAATTCATGCATTATCAATACAGTTGTCAAACAGGACCTCATCCAGTTGCAGCATTTGCCTTGAATAGTGCCATTCTGACACAGGGAAACCTTTAAACCCTAAGGTCAGTTTAAGAAGGCCCATGTCACTGCCTACCAACAGATCAACTTCTGGGTCTGCACCCATCCACTTGAACTCAGTCACACAGGTGTGTGCTCCTTCTTGGCCTGTCTATTCCTCTCAGGAACATCATCTGGTGTTGTCATCCCTGCACACAAGGCGGTCACAGTCCAAACTGTTCTCATTGCTGGTTCTCTGACGGTAGAACAAGCTGCCAAACACTTTCAGAGCAGGGGCAGCACTTTATTTTTTATTAGATCTGGAGGACTACAATGGAAATAGGGCTTTAAGCTTTTTTTGCGTGAAGTATGCTTCATTTTCTGTTAATGAGATAGACAAACTGTCATGTATGTAATAATTCCTCCCATAAATTGGTTTAGTATCTGTACTGTGGCATTCAGTATTCTGTATCCGTCCTGATTAGAGCTCTTTTGCTATCTTGTGAGGGTTCTGAAGTCTACAGAGGAAGGAGAATATTAACTTGAAATCCATGTTGTGATTAAACAACTTTGTGTGCTGTTTCTCTGGCTGCCAGAAGGTTCTATACTCTCTTTCTCGTAACTCTTGATTTTCATCTGTTCCTCATCCTTTTAATCTCCTCGTTAAATCATCGGGGGTTTTTTTCTGGTAATGATTTGGAAGTGTTGTCGTCCAGTTGTCTGTGCACATGCAAAAGATTTCTGGGCCCTGGCTCGGATCAGTCGACCCAGCAGCAGACAAGCTCCAAGTGTACTCCCAGCCATCCTGTTTCTGAACCTTTGCTTAACAAGTAACAGCCCCCCACCACAACCACCACCACTCACCCATCCAAAGTCTCTGTGAGCAATTAGTCTCTGTTTATCTCTGTTTCCTGCTTTCATCTCATCTGTCTACCAACCAATGCTGGGACAGCTGGGTCTGTGGCCTGCATGCCTCGTAGAAGGGAGGAGAGGGCGAATGCGTGCGAAGGCATTCAGACAGGAGGAGGTGAACTCAGACATCATGGAGTTGGCATTGGTTCATGCATCTGAAAGTCATTGGAACATGGAATCATTTCCCCTCCTGTTTCTCTTGCCTGTTCCCTCTGGAGCTTATTTGTCTCCTGCTCAACCCGATCCCTGTCCAAACCGCCTGCTGACTTATGTAGAGGGGGGCAACCCACCTTTTACAATTCCACAAAGAGGTGGGCTTGAATTGACTCCTGCAAGAAAAAAAATATATAGTGGCATGCATGGTTTTTAGTTCTTTCTTGGCACACTGTAATAAAACTACAAAAGACCAACATGTAACCGATAACTACAAACACCCCAGTCAGAAGTTAGTGCATTCAACTTGGATTGGCTGTGGGAAAGACTATGGATACCTACTGTCTCTGCCTGTAGTTTGCAGGATAAGTTGTATATTGATGGGTGTTCGCGACTTGGCTACTTCCCGTTATCTTGAATAATGGGTATATAATTATTCCCGAAAATGTCTTCATATCGATCATATTTTACATAGTTCTCAAATCAAATTTGTTATATTCCTATAAAGTCTTGAATTTAACTTGTTGCGACCTGCAGGAACCCTGTGTTATTCCTCCTAAGCCGTTTTCAGACATGACCTACGGATGAACTTTGGAGAATTTGGTCTGGACATTTCCTTTCACACATTTACAATTCTCCACTAAGACGCGTTCACAACTGCAACAAATCCTCCCGGAGGACTCAGGTGGAGGGTGGTGCAGCAGGCAGAGGCAGGAAGTAACGTGTTTTTGTTTACATCACACCGACACGGGCCTCAGCTCTTATTGCCATAAATCTCTCTTGACATCTTCGTTGTCCTCTATGTGTATGGCTCCGCTTTTGTTTTCTCTTTGTTTTATTCAATTTTTACATCCGTTGTGTGTTAGAAGCGTCATCGACCCCCCACTCACTCGTGATAAAACCTGTGGAGGATCTCCTGCTGGGTTCTCACATTGGCCCCCTGGAGTTTCTGTGGACTGTATATTGGGGGGGGGGGGGGGGGGGCCGATGGAGAAATAAATAAATCGGAACCACATATTGTCTACCTATTTTTTATAATTTCACTTGCGCTTAACTAGGCGCATGATGCTGACCTCTTAGGTTTGAGATCATAATGCCTCATTTACTCAATTACATTTAGACATTTAGCTATAAATAAGTTGAAGTAAATTCCTATGTATTGACAAGTTGTAGTGTTTTTATACATAAATGCTTCCACATGTAATTATCTGCTGGCTAGTGTAGTGTCATGGTTACATGTAAACACACTTAGTTTATGCAAAACAGCTTTCTCAAGTTGCAAAGAGAGAACAAAATATATTCTGTCATCTCTTATGTTATTGAGTTCAGTGACATTACAAGAAAGTGAAGAATTAAATTCTCAAAATGTTGTTGATTACGTAACCTCAAACCTATTTTATAACCATTTACTGAGGCAATTTCAGACATGTGTTGCAAATTATGTAACTTCACCAAAATTCCACCTAATCATTTTCACACAGTTCTGCTCAACGACTTTACATGGGTATTAAAATATTTTCCTCTCTCCAGCTGAGTGCTTTTTAACACTTGCAGTGAGTCATATAGACGTATATACATGTAGACATTGAGGGCCTGATCTACTAAGATCCCAAATAAAGAGTGCTAAATTGCATGAGCATTATAACACATTGCACGTTTGGTTGGTGGGCGTTTAGCAGGTGATCTACTAAAAATATTTTTTTGCGTGCGTTACTGGTTTCCGCCATGGAGCATTACTGAGAGCAGAGTGACCTAAAGCGCAACGGGAAATGTAATGCCATGGAATCGAAGGTGTTAGTGGAAGAGGCAAACAAACGTGTTGCTGAGCTACAGCAAACAAATATAAGTATAACTCAAAGAAACGCGATCTGGGAGAGTATCTGCGAGAAAGCAAATGCTGTGGGTAAAACAAAAAGAACAACCGATGGAATTAAGAGAAGATGGCAGGACATAAGAAGAAGAACAAAAGAAAAAATAGCTCATAATGAAACCAAATAAAACAGGTGGGGGGGGGGGCCAGTGGAAGAGATGCCTCTGACCAATATTGAGCAGCAGGTGCAGTTCACTTTCTGAAAAGACCCGTTCCGTCCGTCTTCTTCCTGCCGTCTCCTCCTCACCACAACAACTGCAGCCATCTGCGCGTAACGCTGTGGCGATTAGCACCAACCTTTCAAACGTACTAAATATAGACGCAGTCACAACCACCACAATTATTTTTTAAGGCTTTGTTAATCACATTGCGTGTGCTAAATTAAAGTGTTTGCATCTACTCCTCACAATATTTTATGCACTCGGGTAGAAACACCCGATAATGCATATTCATTAAGGCAAACGTACTAAATGGAGAGCGCTTGTTATTCTGCACGCAATCCTCAGTGCGCACCTTTAGTAAATCAGCTTGCACGTTTTTTTGCGGGTGGAATCAATTTTGCACACGTTTTTTTACACGAGCAAACCATTAGCAGAGCAGGCCCATAGACTGCTCCCACATGCACCCTTACATTCATACTGACTACAGACACACAGACATACTGCTGCTACATTTAGTAGATTGTATTACATTAGTCAGATTGTGTGTATTTTCCCTACTTGTGGTATCATCTTAAGATGGTGTTTTCAGAAAGAGCGCCAGATATTCACTTGTCGATAATGATGACAAACATGGGAAACATTGCAGTGTTCTCTCGCAACTTTGATATTTCCTTTGGTCGGTTGCAGAGAGCATATAATGTGATGCTTGTTTCTGCTGCATTTGTTACAGAATAGCAGGCTTTTTTTAGCTGTGCTAGCGCTATGACTCTAGGGATAATACTGTCAGCTGGTCGACCACTTTGGTCCAGACTGACATTTTTCTACAGCTATCAGTTTGACACGAGACTTTGTACAGACAAGCATATAGTTCCCAAACTGACACAACTGACTCAGGTGATCCTCTGACTTTCCCTGCAGCGCCACTTAAAAGCTGGCATCTGTCAGTCACAGTGAAATATCTCATTAGCTATTCTGGAAGAATAACTTTGATATTATAAGCTTGTATATTTTTTTTAAATTGTTAAAAGCAACCGATACAATTATCGATTTTTCCATGTAAGCAACTGTGGAAGAAGTGGATTATTTCATTAAGCTGTTATTAAATCACACTACATATGTTTTTGTTTAAAATATTAAATGTCTTTTACATTTCCTCTGCTGCCAGTCGGTGCACAGCCCTCCCAAAAGAAGGAGTTGAGGTTATTGCTGCACCTCATGGACCTTAATACCAGTTCCCTCACTGCGTTACAGCTGAAGTCATTTGGGCCAAAACAGTCTTGTGCCATAATCCCCGGTATTAGCAGGAGGAGGGAGCAGACTAACGTGGTTTCCTGGCTGTGGCCTATATGGGACTTGGGCCTGTATTATCTTCCCATCAGAGAGACTAGGCTTCAACTCTAATATCTGTGTGTAGGGAACAGGAAATGGTCTTTGTGTTGCTGGCCAATACAGCCTGCGGAGAGGAAGAGAGGAAACATGCACTCTGTCATGCCATGCCGGGCCACTGCCTCTCAGAGGAGGAGAAGGAGTTTCTAAGACCATCTGCCAGGTGGTTGTCGTAACTCCTTCCCTTACTCACTCGTCCTAGAGGACACCTAGGTGAGATAAACTCAGAAATGATACTCTCGACTCTTTCCTCTTGTCTTTCCTTTTGTTTCTTCTCATACATTTGATTATATAAGGAGTCTGTATTGCACATAACAGTACAGAGCTGTGTTAACCCCCAAGAGCTTAATAGATTAAAGTAACTTCCAAGAGCGTTTAAGGAAGTAGAGAGGTAGTTTTTTGCAGGAGGGTTTTGTGTTTTTCTCTCGCTCCTTATTTCGTGCCAGTGGGTTTCATGGAAAATTGGTGCAGGGCTGAGGTGTTGTAGCTCCGAGGGATTGAACATCTGGGCAGCTGTAGCTGGAAGAGAGAGGGGTGGGGTGGGGAGAGGAGTCTGCTGCTTGCGAGCTCCCAGACAAACAAATACAAACAGAAATTTACTAGGTTTCACATTCCCTCGTGTCATGCACAAGGATACACCTGGATGAGCATGTGCAGCCACAGATGTCAAGTGCGCAGACACAGACATGTCCGTACTGCACACACTCTCTCACACACTCATACTCATGTCTGTGTAAACCCCCAGGAGAAACAGTGCCTCCGGCAGGAGGATGAGTGTGCGGGCAGGCAGCTCCAGGGCCTCTGTAGGCTTTCCAAGCTGCTTCTCTATTTGGCCCCTGTGGGAAGGAGGCATACACCGGGGGAGAAATCAAAAGGAAACATATAATCAAACCACATGCACCTATAAGACATATCATTGCATTCGATAGTTGCCCAGGAACTGGAGCATGAAAAACAATTTCTTCCTCCTCTGAACCCACTGCCTGCTGATAAAGCCATGTGGAAACAATGCTCCTTAACCTTGCATTATTCCACTCTGCTGCCCCTGAAGTTAATTGTTTTGATATAATCTCACGCTATGTTTAATTGTCTAACTAGACATTCAAAAGGATTTCATGCTAACCTTATAATCTCCAGCAAGTTGTGAAATGAGACCCTGAGCTACTAGTTTCTGTTTTGTTGGATCTCGGCCCCCCGAGCTCCTGCAGCTCTGTTATCCAGGCGCTGCGATGGCCATGGGGGACATGGCCAAGCGTAGGCATGTGTGTGGGAGGTGAGCAGGCAGGCAGGCTGTCACTTAGCATTATAGCACTGCAGGCTCCCTGTGGGTGACATGAGGAGAGTGGAAAGTGAGAAGACGAGAGAAAGAGAAGAGTTAGGAGGAGAAAGAGTGGAGCAAACAACATACAGCAGCCCACACACCAAAACACAAGCAGCCTGAAGCTACCCCCAACAAGGAAACCTGCTGTTTGTTTTTCTTTTGATTAGACTAACTGCTGAAGATAAGCCCTCCTGACAAAACTTCACTGTTGGCCTCTGAGAAGAGAATCCAAAGTGAAGGATGCTAAAAGGTAGAGGGAAGAGTTTAAGACTCATGGGGGGAGAAGACAAAAATAATCAGTACATGACTTTTATCTGGTGGGTTGTAGATCTGAAAATGAGGAATTTTATTGAAGCAGAAGTTGCATCTTTTATGTTTATAAGATACTAACAAGGTGTCTCTTTCTTCATAAATGATCTTGGTGATCACTTTGTGTCAATCTCTTAAGTAGTTGGCAGGAAACTGACAGGCAGTTGGTGGACAGAGATGTTTAAATCTCCCACACTTTAAAACACATTACATCATCGCTTTAGCCTCATCCCCTTTAAAACTCTGAATTGAGGCCTTCAGTATTCAGAGATGCCAGGAACTGTTGGATGTGAAGCTAAAGTTTGCCCCTGTCACTACACAGGAGAGCTGCTTCAATGACATCATAGTCAGACGTGACTCATCTGCAATTTGTAGCTATTATAACTAATTCTGTAGTGGTTAGAAATACAACACAAGTTTTGATTACTTTGAGTTAGTCATCAATGATATTTATGCCACGGATTAAATATTTTAATAAATGAAAGCTAAATTGGTCAATTCTTCTGAACATTATAGGCAAGCTTACTTTGTGATTTTTCTGTAACTGCTCCAAAACTGCAGCTACCTTAACAGAAATCAACTTCCATTATTTTATCGAGATCTCTCTATCCAATGCTGACAGCCGATAAGCTTGTGATATCACAAAGACAAAAAGCAAAAAATATCAGATAAAACTGTTTTACTTAAAAGCCAAGGTGTTTACACCAGAGATCACTTCATACAGATCCTAAACAATTGCATGGATCATTAAAAAAGATGCAGTCAACCAAGAACACACATCTTTCATGTTCTGAAAGCATCGAAGGTGCTTGACATTGTCTGGCTTTTTCTTTTCTTCTATTGGAACATAACTATGTCCCAGAGTAAAGGCCTGGCTATGTTTCCATGGATGCTAATACAGTTATTGGCACTAGTGAGTCTGATTGCTTTGTTTATAATCCTCTGCTGTCCTATGATAGAGAGGTTCCCTTAGTTATATTCAGGAGCTGCCAAATTAGGCTAAATCCTGTGGGATACAGGAGCCCATTCTAGCTGGCAGACATCTCAAGCCATAGTCAAAGGTGACAGGATTATATACACAGCAGTGTTGTGTGTATGGGATCTGGGCCCTGTGCACCGAGGGGAGGGGCAGAATGTAAACATTGGCTGGGTGGCCCAGTCTCTGCTCTGGCTGATGTGGCCTTTTTAGTCCTTAAGCCTCCACAGTAGGTGACTGGCTTTTTAAGGTTCCAGTTCATAAGAACATTATTTGATAAGATAAGATTTGATCAGAACAAGTTTGCTGCACCCGACTGGGACCCTGTGTTCGTACTGATAGATTTTGTTTATATTTTTGATTTAATTGATGAACATGTTGTACTAACCTCACATTTTCTATTCTATTAAACTACCCTGTATGTTAATGCCAGAGGCAGAGCTAAAGTTATATTTTAAATGCACAATAAAGGTGATTTTTGGGGATATATTTCAAGTGACAAGTCACAGTTGCATCATATAATATCACAAGATTCACAAATGAAACACAACCACCATGTCCTGAGTAAGATACCAGGGAATGTTCTTAGGTGATGTTCAAATGCTGAACTAATGGCTTTGACAGCTCTGACTGTTAAACTCTGCATCTTTAATAATGCTCTGAGTGTGATAATGCTTTGTATGTTTTTTTAAATATAGCTTTATTACGCAAGCTTTGTCAATCAAAAATAGATTTTCACCATCTATAGCACTGGAGAACCATCATCAAGAAGCTCCTATCAGCCATGCAGCAATCACCTGTTTTCAACATCTACTCTTTACAATGAGGGACATGAATACAGTTTTAAGGCCAAACTCGACAAAGGTTTTTCACCAGAGATTACTTTGTTTTTGTCTGTGGTCATGTCCCTGGTTTGTATCCGTTAAGGCTTTGCTGAAAATACTTGATTTCCCTGCTCCTGTGCACTTGAATCAAAATCCGATGACATCTGTCAGTTGTGTATTGTTACCAGACCACAGTGAGTCATTTGTATGATACCACCACCTAGGACTGGGTCATATAACAATATGAACAATTACCGCAATGCAATGCCCTCAACTCATTTCACCTCACTTTGTATCGTTGCTTATTTAGTCATAAATATTCAAGGTTCTCAGGAAAGCAATTTTGGGTAAAGCTGCTCTGATTCATACTTTAATTGTAACAATGTAACTCATGTGTGTAGTGCCAAATCCACAGAGAATTGTTACCCAACTCTTGCATCATACACAACCAACTCAGCACCAAACGGAAAGATAAATTTGGCAACTAGTTGGTAAACACAGTGGAGCAGTTGGCAACTGAGGAGCCATGTCAGAGGCTGGTGGAGACCCAGACAGAGCTGAAAGAGAGTGAACACTGGACTTCAGAGACTATTAACACCTGCAAATGAATGCCTGTATTTCCCTATGACTGCTCAGTTTGTAGAAAAGTCACGGTTTGCCAACATTTTCACCACATCAACTTAGTCTTATAATAATGTTCCAGCTTGTTGCGCTGCCTACCATAGACAGGTGCAGGTACATGGGCGGTTGCAGGAAAATGTGTAAAAGTCCTTATAAAACAAAACTAACTTCGATCAAATTCATCTTTATTGGTAAACGGGCACCTTTTGTTTAAAAACACAAATAACGGACTTTGATAATAAGTTATAATTTTGGTTATTTTATAAGCACCAAGAATGCATCAAACAGATTCAAATTCATAATAATGCCAGTGGTTGGCATTTTTGAATATATAAAACTCATACACAAATATGTAGTATTTATAGTCCAGCCTTGAGTTCTATTCAATCTGAACTAGGTATGACTGCACTTGAGCATTTTGGAGGCACATTTGTCCAGCTGTCAGCGTTTATTTGGCTCATGAGAACGCTGTGCCTTCGGGGTCAGGCTCAGATCAGGGGCTGTTGTCTGTAGAAATAATAACACAGGCAATGTTACTTTACAGAGGGCACTGAGAGGCAAGATTGAAATAGATACAGAAGGAGGTTAAACAAGGTCTGACTCAAAGAGCTTAACGGAGCACAAAAAGAGCAATGGGCAGCACTGGGGGGAGACATCGAGTGAATAAAGGGCTAGAAAAGGGGGAAATGAAAGGAACAAGAGAAGGGAGCAAGGAGGACAGACAGGGGAAAGAAAGAGGTGGAGAGGGAGAGGGCAGTGAGGGAGGCTGGTACTTCAGGTTTTAGACTTTACCCACTCAGAAGGGAAACATTCTCTCTGCTGGCATCTGCCACCACCGCTGAACACAGCTGAAGCCCATCTGAGGAGCTCTTCTGTCAGCCTTCCAAACCGGCCAAGCCTCTCTCACACACACACACACACACACACACACACGCTGCACACATTCACACACACACACACGCTGCACACTGCAGACCACACTACACCACGAAGACGAGGGAGTGAAAGAAACGGTAGCGGGCTTAGAGGCTTGAAGTCACAGGCAGAAGGGGAAAGAACAGCCACAAAGAGCAGCAGGATAAAGTAGCAGAAGCATTCTAGTGTCACGGCGCTGCACAGTCAACAGCACTCTGCGGAGGAAACGTAGACGTTCTCTCAGCAAGCTGAATCAGTCAGGGAGAGAGGAGGGAAGGATGATCAAGTCCAGTTGGTTCTATGTCAAGTTCAAGTACAATGAGAAGGTAAGTCCATATGTAGATCTTTTTTTTTTCCCTCCATGGCATGACTCGTGTACTCAGTATCTTGCATTGCAAATATCTAACATATGATATTGATGGACCCTGAAAACATTTAATTGTTTAGCTGTGCATGGAAACTCTTTCCAGACGTTCTTTATCTGTCTTTCAGTGGTTGTTTCAAATTCATAGTGGGACTTGTGTCTGTAGGCCTGTGGTAAAGTAGAGTTTAAATTCGAATGTTCTCTGTGCAATTTAGCCCAGGGGAATATTGACTCCTGGCTGCTGACAGAGATTTTCTTGTAAACACAGAATATCATTGAAAGGCAGACTAGTACACATGCACACAGCCTATATCTCATGGTGTTTGACAGTTCTGTGTAAACGCTTACACTTCGCTTAAGTGTTTGCCTGTTACAGTGAGAACATGCTTGCGAATGTATCTTAAGCCATTAATCTACAAAACATGTAGACTCTGTAGTCTCCAAAACATTGTAGATATATATTTTTCTTATACACATTAATAAGACACTTTCTACCTGTAGAATACCAGTAAGACTTAAGCCCATGTCCAAATGCACTGGTTGGTTTTTGAGCTGTGCTTCGGTTCATATGGATTGGCTTGGACTTGCTTAGACACTGTTGACTGGACTCATCTTGAGTCAATTAAATAATGTCATGCAACACAGGAAGTTGAAAGCAAAGTAAAACGCCTAATGCCCTAACTTTTATAGAATGTCAAACAATTTAATGTAATTTAATTCAACAGAATTAAATAGTTTTGTGATTGACATGTGTTACAGTGTTGTTTTGAAATTAAAGTATTGTTTTGTTACATCAATAAAGTAATCAGATCAACAGGCTACACAGTATTGTGACACAAGAAGCTGGATGATTGTAATCTGCCTGGTTTGTATGTGAAGTCCTCAATTTAAATACAAATCTAGTGTAAAGATAATGTGAAAGAAGATACATTATATACATTATTTTGGCTTTGATTGGATAATATTTGGTACATTTACTAAAAGCTTGTCTTTTAATGTATGATGAGGGCAGGACCCTGTGCTGTGATGTAGCATGGTACTGAGGCTTTAATGCAGTTGGTGATGTCACTGTCTGTTAATGCGATTGAATCTGATAGGACATGCGTCCTCAGTGTCACTCCTCTGTGTGGATGGCACTCTACTGTGGAATCCAAGCTTTACGCCAGCCTGTGGCACCTTCCCAAAATGTCCACTACTGCGCTAACATCAACAGCTACAGTTGCAATTACCTTCAGTCAGTTAACCAGTCATTCAGC
The DNA here is from genome assembly GCF_009819705.1 of Hippoglossus hippoglossus. Lineage (NCBI taxonomy): Eukaryota > Metazoa > Chordata > Actinopteri > Pleuronectiformes > Pleuronectidae > Hippoglossus > Hippoglossus hippoglossus. Next base: position 20,320,606 of record NC_047164.1, read on the forward strand.
CAGTGAGACCAGTCAATAAGCCAGACGTCAGCCACCAGCGACCAGCTAGTCATTCAGCCGGCCGGCCGTTAAACAGGGCCGTTGTTCATGCCTCGTCTCTCTTTGTGTCGTGACTAACGGTTTGCTGGTGACCCCGCACACTGATCAAGTTCTTCTGTAAGCATCAGGTGTCGGCCCTGTAGGATCGATAAAGCTATCTCATTACATAAAACACAGCGAAGCAGAGCTCTGTTTACTGTTCATGCTTTACTTCACACTTTAGTCCAAACATTTGGCTCTACAAAAATATGGATTAACAGTGTGCATGTGTTTGATTGGCTTTGCCTTAATCAGGCTTTTAATGGTGGGTATGTGAGTGTGCGCCAAGTGGCCTCTTGGGAGCATCTGTTGGTGCCTGAGGTGCTCCGTTTCCATCTGGTCTTCCATTTTGTACTTGAGCCATCTTGAGGTTGAAAAGTGGGAAGATGGCTGCTCTCTTTGTCCTTTAGAATCATCTAGATTTTCTCTTAACAGATCAACAAATATTATTTCACAACCCATTTGTCTTCAGGTTGGCTGCATTAAGAGCTGACATAAAACGATAGACACAAATATACTACTGTTAACATTTGTATCATCTTTTAAAATAGCATGTGTCCATAAGAAGGACATGTATGTATGAAAAGCTCTAATTTGTTTGCATTGTTGGTGATAACTGGAACCAGGTAATGTTAGTCACCAGATGAGCCTTCAAAGGTTAAACTTAGACACAGCAGTTGAGACAAGTTAAAGCAACCATGACAACAGCACGGGTGTTCGCTAGCAGTGTCTGGTGTCAAAGTAGAAGAAGGAGTTCCATACCATGCTCCTTTCTCCTCGATTCACTTCTGGTCCCATTACGTTTGCTTAGAGTTAAGTGAGAACATTTCCTCTTCACATTACATCAAAAAACACGCAGGAGGATAAAAGTAGGAAGTCAAATGGAAAAAGACAGAAGATGTCTGGCTGATTTCATCTCAGTGATCTCTAAGAGAGGGGAGTGAAGAAATAAAGCCATATAGGTCAAGCTGAGTCGTTACAAGCCCCATTGAATCAGAAAATATCTCTGATTTCCACTACTTGGAACAGTTGCGGAGGCAGAGAGTATGTCTAGTTCAAAAATATGAAAGGTTCAACAGTGAGATCAGCTGGTGCTTCAAGTCTAGCTACACTGATCCTCACTCCAAGGTGGCTTGGGTTTTCTATTTTTTATTTTCCTCGTTGCCTGTCTGGTCAGTTCACAGACAGTGTACACACGAGCAGGATGTGTGTGTCAGTGCTCAAAGGGGTCCGGGGTGAAAGCTGAGTTTGTTTTGGAGGAGAAGAAGGGCTTATGCAGCCGTCTGCTTTTCCTGCTCCCAGCTGTCTCGCCTCAGGAGCAGCCAGCCTCTGTGTGATTACATGTGATTGACAGCCACGCTCTCAGCAGCATGCGGATAGAGAGTGACCTTAAACAAGCGCTGCCATCTTTGAGTGAGTGGCTGTCTTTCCTTTCTCCCCCCAACCTGCGACGATCTCTGAAGAGAGAGGGTGAGCAGGACATGAAACATGGTGGCTTCTGGGTCAACAACCCGGGGTCATTCCAGTCTGGAGAAATGGTAATTGCTACCCCTGTGTGTGGGCTCATGTCCTCAAGTGAGAGGGTATGAGAGGGAGGGAGGTCGAGACTAGAGGGGGAGGTTGGAGGTGGGTTACATTCCTCCGTGTGGAAAGAGAACACAACCCTGAAGTCCCGCTCAGTGTCTGCTCGCAGCTTTTTGTTCTCTAAGCCAGTGCCAGGACCCCCCAGTGGGCCAACTCTAGGGCACCGGACTAACAGAGGGCGAACGGCGACCTGACTCACACTGGACTAATTCAGCCCAACACGGACTAAGTGCCCTGTGATTGGTCCGGTGACTCTGGACTCGCTCTCTGTACTCAGAGAGATACAGTTACATTTTAGGCCATTTGACCTTTGCTTTTTATGAGGATACAATGAGGAAGCATTTCTGCAAAGTAACTAATTATTATTGCACAAATGTAAGATTGGGGTTACATTCTGTATTATTCTTAGTCTAATGTCCAATGTGCTCCATGCACTATACAATCAATTGACAGTTAAAATATTACCTGAATCCTTTACATGAGTAGCTTCCTGTTTGACAATGTAGAAATGCTCCCCTAAAAAAGTACTAAGTGACAAACAAAAATACAGAAACCATCAAAGATACAAGTATTAATTTTGCAGGAATACGCGTCTCAAAGTTCAAAGTATCTTTAGTGTCTCTTTCAGGGAAACTCTAAAAACACACACACACACACACACACACACACACACACACACACACACACACACACACACACACACACACACACACACACACACACTGGACATACAAATCAGGATATGTAGTTGACAGAGAGGTTCAGAGACTGTATAACATACAGTCAAAGCCCCAATAAAATGAATATCTCAACAATCTGTTCAAATGAGCACAGATAAGTCACTGATAAGTAATCATATGCAAGTGGCATTCTAATGTTGTAGCTGGTCGAGGTGGAGCTTATTTTAATTCTTTGTTTTTTCACGTTTCAAAAAAATAATGAGGCATGGTGAGATAACATAGGCAAAATATTTATATAACACAAATATGTATTTATATTTGTTTGGTTGGGTTGTATTACCTCTTTGGGCCTCAAACAGGTATAGAAATAAAATCCTCTGAGCGGTTTGGAGGAGAAATCAGTAACCCTTGGCCGTACTGATGCTGGTTGACATCTGTTTATTTATTGTGTTGGGTATGTGTACAGTAAATTGATGAAAGGCCTTCTATGGTGTAGACACAGTGTGTCCATGTGGTTGGTAGTTTTTGGTGATTTCTACACTTTCCTACACAAAGCACTATATTTATCTGTAAGTTGTTTAGTTTGGATCAAATTTCATAATTCAGACTGTGTTTTCTACAAAATGACACACTCGAGGCTTTCAAGACAATTCAATCCATCAAACAGATATTGGCTTTCCTTGTACAAATTTGTGCAATGACAATAATGCTTTGTAATTCTAATACAATATTGACATTCTAAATAGATATGTCTGTAATAATTTAGATTTTCATTGCAATTATAATGTATCATTTTCATATAATTGGCTAAATCCCAGATGTTACACTGTTGAGATTTGTTCAAACTAAGATTTAGCCCCTTTCTCCAACCCCCCACTTAGAGGGAAGGCTGTAGATGGACCCTGTATTTACTGTTCCTGTGAGCCAGCCTTGGTTTGTTGAATAGTAGGAGGTAATGACTATAATCACTGTAAAGACCAGAGAGTGGGGTTTGGGTTATCATTAAGGGATGCTCATTGAAGTCCCTGATGATACCACAGTATGTTACATGAGAGACACATGGTGTGGAAACCTCTCTTGGGTGGCATCGCTCGTTTCAAACATAAACTCCAGGAGACTCCAACGCTATACAATCTTGTGGACTGATCTGCTCTGGGAATTTCTTGAAGAATATAATGCTCTATTAGAAGTCTGTCGGCACACTGTTGCTGGCTGGTTTGCTTTTAGGTTTGTTGCTTGCGTCTAATTGTGTTCCCTGCTTCAGAAGATCCCTCTAGTGGAACCATCCCAATGGTAAAAGCGGTTCCCTTCTTGTCAAATAATGAACGAGTTGATCTGCATGAAACTTTTTTCCCTTTGCCCTCCCGTCCTCGCTTGGAGGACTTTAATGAGAGTTTATTGGAGCCATTTTAGCCAAGCCGGTTAAATTTATTTATGCTTTCAAGCTGGAGCGGTAAGAGGCTTACGGTACTTTTGACCCTGGCGATGCTTGTTGCAAAGCAGGTCCTGTCAGTTTTTTTTTTTTTTTCTCCTTTTCCAGAAAAGCTTGCTTACTTTACAGACACATTGAAATTCTAAGCGAGTGCTCCACAGCTTGCCGAGGGGATTACTGGTAAATCCCTGCAAACTCCAGATGTTTTCCCAGGCAGCACGCAGTGAGGAAACATCGCCCATCCCCTGTAAACATCTGTCAGACAAAAGCCTCCGTCACAGAGGAGACAACAGAAGCTTAGACGGAGTAAAGTAGCTTGACTAGTCAGATTTTCACTCTGTTGGATATGTTTGTTCATGAAGAGCTAAGTGGTTTTGCGGGGCGTCTTGTGCGCCTGCTTATGTTAAGCTTCAAAGTGGACGAGTGTACAATGTGACAAAAAATCTGGCAGCCAAAAAGAGGAAGCGGCCGTCAGAGCAGGATGATAATTTCCCCCATTTTATGTCCCAAGTATCTTTAAACCCAGAGCTTTCATCGAAGGGCCACCAACAGGGACATCCTCCTCCCACTGTTTTTAATGACTTCATTTAGTTTTTTTACTGTAGCATCTTTAAAGGACACATTCAAATGAATAGCTCCATGTAAATTATTGTAGCCATCCAGTATAATAAGTGTGGTGACAGGCTCCACTGCACTTATCTGAGAAGTAGAGCCATGATATTGCCGGTGAGGCACACGAGCTGTGTGTGTGTGTGTGTGTGTGTGTGTGTGTGTGTGTGTGTGTGTGTGTGTGTGTGTGTGTGTGTGTGTGTGTGTGTGTGTGTGTGTGTGTGTGTGTGTGTGTGTGTGTGTGTGTGTGTGTGTGTGTGTGTGTGTGTGTGTGTGTGTGTGTGATGTAAGTGACAGTTGCTGTTGGGTTCAGGCCCCAGGCAGGATCTCATATCCCCCTGCCATGTTTGTGTTAATTTGTTTGATGTAAACACGGTAAGTGAGCTGTAACAAGGCAGTGCCTGCCTCTGTGTCTCCGGTCTCCAGCCTCCTCCGTGGAAGACAGAACGGAGAGAGGGAGCGGCTGACCAGTGTCTGGATCACTGAGCAATTGCAGTCTATAGCGAGAGAGAGAGTGGGAGAGAGAGAGCAAGCCCTCAGTGTAGCCACTAGGGACAGGCCTGACAGATGGATGGAGCGAGTGACTGGATGCCCAGCCAACTGGAAAGACAACTTTCACCCACACAGGCTGTATGCTTTTGTCTGTCTCCCTTTATCTCCGTCTCTTATACAAAATCTTAAGGAAACAATGATCTGTGTATATCCATAACATCCATATACTGTTTCTGGAATGGTGGATGCTTTTATTTCAGTTTCTACATCATGGTTCTCAAACTGGAGGTTAATTGTGTCACTTGAGTAAAATCACAGTTTTCACTCACATAATACTTTTTTACATCACAATCAGTTTGGTTTTAAATCAGGAATTCTAAAAGATCAGATTACAGCTATTCAAGTTTTTCATTGTATCATTTCCATTTCCCCCCCCCTTTTTCTGTGTAATTGTTATGTTCAGAATGTTGTTTCTCATAGGCCATTTATTTTATTTGTATACTGTAATAGTCTCTATTTAATAGTGTGCAAGGCATTTTGTTGCTTCCAGCAGAGAACCCACTCAAAGCTTGTTCACTGCCTCTGTAGTCAATTCATGACACAGTTCTATTAAAGCATTTGCTGCTACCAAAATAAAAGGTGTCACCCACTCAGACAGCATTAAAATCAATAATTTGGACAATCACTTGAAAGAATAGTTTGACGATCTGGTAAATCCATGTATTTGCTTATGGTGGAGAGTAAGATGAGATAATTAATACCACTCCATCTTGATTTAAGTGCCAAATAGTCAGCAATATAAAAGCCCAATAAAATAGCAGAACTTGTGGTTAACGTATTGGTTTATCGATTAAACAGACCAGAAATAACATGTTAATCATGCAGCTATAGAAATGCTTCTGGCAGATTTTGTTACTGTTGGGTAGAGCCAGGCACCGGTGAGTGTTAGACACTCAACAAGTTTATCTCCCAAATCGACTAAACTTTTCTTGTAATGTTGCCAAAATCATATCCTTGTGCTCGGAGCTTAATGTGAATATATTCTGGGTAGTTCAGGCCTTGAAATATTTGAAAACTGTTGCTGTGAACTTGATAGCACTGATGTGTATGCGGAGCTGCACAGCAAATGTGTGCTTGATGTTCTCCTCAGAGGAGTCCTCCCAGAGTTCATTAGACTCAGTTAAATTCCCACTGGAATGCCGGGTCCTGCCTGCCGTCTGCTGCCCGCTCCGGAGCAGCTCTGGTTTCAGCCTGCTGGATGACTGGGCACAGGGATGGTTCCCATAGTTGAGCTACCTAAGCTGCATGGGCAGACCCTGGTACCCCGGCTCAAAGAGCCCTCTGTTGTCCCATGTGTGCGCTCACATGCAAGGAAGGGTCGCTTCACACAAATGCTCGCATACACAGAGAGACAGCCTGGCAGAGTGGGCTATGGGAATGTCACAGATTTATGGAAGGATGGATCACATGTTCGCAGATGGCTAGAGAGCAAAGCCCAACAATTGCTTCTTGTCTGAATATAAACTTGTGTAACTGTCTGGCAGTAGCGGTCCACACTGTTGTGGGCCAAAGAAACAATCCTATGCTTTTTTCAGCAGCCTCCCCCAGAGCGAGGCCTGGCTTAAAATCTGCCTAACTTGGCCAGCACTGTGAAACAGATCTACATACACACGTGGACCCGCTCCCACATTCAAATGCATAATGTCAGAAGATCAGAATTTGCCATCAGGACGTAGGGGAACACATTATACACAAATGGCCAACGGTTTCTCAGCGTGACTAATTGGCTTTCTCTCCATTTAGGAAATGTCACTGTGTTCCATACTCCAGGTTTGCTTTCCCCTAAAACTTTTACCCAGTGTGGGGGTGTGAGTGAGAGCAGGCCAGAGGAGAGTACATATCAAAGAGAAGCAGCCATCTGTCAGCACAGGCAGCAAACAGCTGGTGGAGGAGATGCAAGATGTCTGAACAAAGACTGACAAGATGGAAGATGACAGGAAACAGATTTCCCTCCTTTTTTTTACCCCTCCTGCAAGAGAAGAGGTTGACCATCGGTGCTGTGATGTCTCGCAGTCTCCAGATGCTCGCTCTCCTCTCCTCCTCACTTCTCTCATCTCCTCTCCTCTCATCTTCTCGCCTGCTTTCCCTTTCACTCTCTCCTCTTCTCTTCTCTCAGCAGAGTGATGGTTCGTCACCTCTCTGTTGGACTTGCGAAGGCTTTCATTTTTCACGACTCGTTACTGGACAGATTCTTCAGTCCGCTCCCTCACTGCTTACTTTGTTCGTTGGCGTAACACACAATGTCTCTCTGCCTCTCACGAGAAGGCAAATGCAGAATTAAACCGTTTCTACTGGAATTATCATGTAATAATTAATACATGATGTGCTTTAATTATACTAATTATGATAGCATTTACTTAGTGCTGGAGTTGTGTTTTAAAATAGGATTTTGTGGGACCTAAATATTACGTTCCGTGAATTATTTAGCTTTGGTAATTGACCTGCTGCAGCTTAAGTAGATGCACATCTCTCTGCTCGTTTGCTTAGATAAATGAAGCAGTGTGAGTTGTGTTAAGTACATTTTTAGGAAATGAGCACAGGGCCTTGTGTTAATTAGTTTTGCAGCATAAGCCTTGTTACATCAGGTCTTCTCCTCTCTCTACTTAGCATGGTCTATTCCCCTTTGTGCCTTTTCCCCCCCGCACTGTTAATTTGAACAGAAAATGCAGTCTATTTCTAAATAGGGCAGTGGTGCACACTAGCCGCAATCATTAAGCCCATTTTCTGCCAGCTTAGAGCTGTTGAAATGCCTGTAATTGAGGAAAAGCGAGAGAGTTTTTTTGTCTACTCTCACAGTGTAATGTGTGACGTGTGACATTGGGCAGTGTAATACTGTAATGGCTCTAATTGTCTAATCACTCTAATATGTGGCCGCTGCTCTTGGACTTGACAAGGGCAAAGTGAGCTAATAAACAGTGATTACTGTCACTTGAAATCAGCACATGGAAGAGGGGGAAATGTTAGCTGCAGGGGGAAGAGTGTTGCTTTTTTCTCTCCTTTTCTCTGCTCGTGCGTGTTTTGGGCTTGACAGACAGGGGAAGGGTGGCGGTGGTGAAAGGTCAGCTTATGGTTACACACAAGTGATGGAATGACAGAGAGAGGGACGGAGAGAGATGAGGAGAAAGAGCTGTCATCTCTAGATCTTGTCCCTTCGGTCGGTTGGATTGACAAGCTGTCAGCCCGGCCAGCTCGTACTCAGTGGAACAAAGAGGAGACGAGGCAGAGCTTTCACTTTCCCCAGCCATCTGGCTCTCTCCTCCTCTCTCTCTCTGCCTCTGTCTGGCTCTCTTCAGTACACTCAGATACAATTCAACATATAAGCAGAGAGGCCGTTGAAAACTGTTACAGTGGGTGCAAATGCAGGCAGTGTATACTCACTGCTACTGGAGTTTCATCTGTCAGCACCATGAGGGTGGAGGTCAGTCACGACACAATGTGAGATTCTTTTCAGACCAAAGACGTTTGAGGTGTTGCTGCTTTAGTTTACAAGAGAGAGAAGATGATTTGGATACAGCACTGGCATCTTTTCTACCGTCTAACAAAACAAAACAAAAATTCATAAGGTTAACAAATGAAATGTCGCTGTTTTCTAGTAACAGAATATTATTTTGAATGTGTTGTTATTCACCACATGTCCACCATGTTCAACGAGAATCATTAGTCCCAAAACTACAGCTTCTTCTTTTTCGTATTTAGGTGTTTTCTGTACTTAATAGATTATTTTGCCTTAAGAATGTGATAGTTTCTGAATTTCTGTTCATGGGCTTTTTGATTATATTTGTGCCCCCACTAATCTGCGTCAGAGGTTCTTTAGAAAAAGAGTGTGCATGAATTAAGAAGATTATCTGTGATTAGATCTTTATGTACAGAAAACTATAGTTACCACATTGCTGCATGTTAATGGGGCATTGTGAATGAACCTGTAGCTGCACCGAGTAGAAACAACACTAGGTTTGGTGGGTTCTTGTGTATTAATTCAACAAGTTGCCTCGAATATGTTCATCTCTTAAAAGTCAAAATTATTCCATTCGTGAAAGATGGAAAAAACTAAAACCCTGAATCCCCATAAAAACTAAGACTCGATATTACATATTGAGATGGTGAAAGTGCAAAATTGGGATTGGTTGGGTAAAGACTTTCACATCAGAGTTCTTGTTTTAGTGGAGGAGAAGCTAGTTAAAATGTTCAATTCCACCAGCTTTGGACATGAGGTCTAAGGCAGGAGTGAGCCAGCAACATTCACAAAAAAATCTCTGTGCACTGTTTGTGCATCGTGATGTGAACGTGTTTGTGTCTGCGTGTGAGGAGCTGATATTTTATGCACTGTCTCCAGGCTATGAAACACTAATTTCACAGCTCCCCAGAGACCAGTTAACCCCTCATTTCCTCCCCAGAGCATCCAGTGGACCACAGCCGTAGTTTGTGTGTGTGTGTGTGTGTGTGTGTGTGTGTGTGTGTGTGTGTGTGTGTGTGTGTGTGTGTGTGTGTGTGTGTGTGTGTGTGTGTGTGTGTGTGTGTGTGTGTGTGTGTGTGTGTGTGTGTGTGTGTGTGTGTGCATACAAATTATCTATCCTTGCTGGACTAGACTTTCTCTACAGTAGTTGGGTGCTCTGATAGCCTCCATTCATTATTCAGTTCTACTCCAGCTGCACTACACCCCCAAGCAGCACAGAAATGAAACAAGGTTAAGAATTGGCATGAAATGTGCCTCAGCGGATCAAGTGGTGGGGGAGGGTGGGGTGGAGGTTTCGGAGACGGGGGAGGTACGGGCCTTTATCTGCGCGCCATATTTTATTAATTGCCCCGGTGCTTGGATTGCGAGTTTCTCCATAATCATTAATGCATGCACGGAATAACGTATTTACATGTTCTCATGCATTATGCATGGGCAGGGAGGAGGCTACAGTGTTGTGAAGGACCCTCTGCCCACAGGTCCTGTATGTTCTTTGTGTGTGTGTGTGTGTGTGTGTGTGTGTGTGTGTGTGTGTGTGTGTGTGTGTGTGTGTGTGTGTGTGTGTGTGTGTGTGTGTGTGTGTGTGTGTGTGTGTGTGTGTGTGTGTGTGTGTGTGTGTGTGTGTGAGCTGATTTTGCATTCAGCCAGGCTGTAAAATCCACTCGCTACCAGAACCCTGTGAGCTTACAGAAAGGCAATGGAGTATCAGACAACAAACAACGTTTCCAGTGCTTTCACACAGGCCGCTGAGGGTTTTGACTGTCTGACACAGCCTGACAGAGCCTGACAGGTCTGGGTGTCGCCAAGAAGCTGTAACCAGAATGGTTAGCTGAAGGAGCGTGGGCTGTAAGTGTAGTGACGCGTTTAGTTGCCCTCCTTACTAATTTCCTCATCCGTATTGCTGCCCTAGTCACATGAGCTCCGTGGATGTCTGTCCTGTGCTGATGGACAGTCACTGGAAAGTCAAAATCCAATTGGTGGTCTGCAAAAAGAAGAAGTCTGAGTAAAGCTTCTGTGTTTGTGTTGCTTAATACGTGGGCATGATCCCCTCTCCTGCAGGTTGCTGATTGATCAAGTCGAAGCACACAGGTCCGCACTGGCCTACTCACCTCCATGATCGATCGATTACTGGCTCAGTCACACCCGCAGTTCTTGTATTTCCAGAGCACTTTTTTATGTATTTCCTTGTTCTTCCCCTCTTACCTCTATTATCATAAGCACAAACTCAGCAGAAGGCCCTGATATCGATCAGCGGCTGGCCCCGGTGCTCTATTCCAGTGGCTGTAACTGAGCACCGGGTGTGTCATTTTTTTGTGCTGATTGCTGTGAGTTGTAATTGTATGAGATAAATGCTGGTGTGGTTATAGTCACTGTGCTGCCCACTGCCGTACATCAGAACCGAGCCTGCTGGATAATTAGAATTGATTAAGTTACAAATTAATTAATCACACTCTTGAATCTCTGCTTCTTACTGCAGACTTACACTGTTAGCTGTCTCTGTGCTTAAGAGAGAGAGTGTGTGTGTGTGTGTGTGTGTGTGTGTGTGTGTGTGTGTGTGTGTGTGTGTGTGTGTGTGTGTGTGTGTGTGTGTGTGTGTGTGTGTGTGTGTGTGTGTGTGTGTGTGTGTGTGTGTGTGTGTGGGTATGCGTGTGCGTGTGCGCGCGTGTCTTCAGGGTTTTTAGAGGGCAGAAAAAAGGAAACATTTAGTGAAATGAACAGAGCTGCATCAAACAACCAACATCTATCTAATCAATTTCTAAATGAACTCTTATCAACACAAATTTGTTCCACTGAACAAATGAAAATAGCAGAACAGAAACCTGATATGAGAAACAATATCTAATTGTTCAGAACAATTAAGTCTGATTTCCTTTAGATAAAGAAACTGATTTTTCTCGAGGGATTCTCACAACAGAATGATCAGAAGCATGCGTTGTAACTGGAACAAATGGAGTTAGCATTTGCAAGGTTTTACAGATACTATGTTTCCTGTTGAACTAAATTAATTCGAAATGGAAATGATCAGAGTGATGGATCCTTGTTTTGTGTTAAGCTTTAAAGGTCCCTTAGGTAAGAATGTGTCTGTTCCATGTTGAAAGTGCTACATGTACATACAGTTCAATTTGTAGAACCAGTACTTCCACTGTCAGGACACTGTGACTCTGAGCTTTGCAATAGTTGACATTTGTCTCAAATAGCACAATACAAATACAAAAATATTCAAAATGATGTTACCAGTGTCGACAGCAGAGGAATTTCAAATTCAGCTTTTTGCGCTTAATGACGCCTCTTGACATGTTTGCCTTTAATGTAAATAAAACATGGTGTATTTGTGTATGTGTGAGTTGTAGCAGTTGTTGCTGTGTTGTGACTGTGCGGGTGCCTCCTTGAATAGCCACTCAGCCGTGTGTGCACTGCTGCGGGAAGCTCAGACAAGGAGAAAACCGCCGCTGTTGTTGTTCTCTTCAGGTTTATTTATCCTGAAGAGCGTTGTGCTGTGTTGTTGCACGTGCGTTCTCCTCTCCTCCTTCACAGCGCTGGAGAAAACAAAGGCATCATCGCTCTTGCAAGCCATGATTGCAGTCATTAGGATGCACGGGCGCTCCCGGTGTGACGGGGCCTCTCCTCGAGGGGATTCAGCTTGCAAAGTGCCGCCGCTTGCCTGTTTTTAATAACAATCATCTAAAATCGCAGCAATTAGCCTGCAGCTACAAGGAGATGGAGAGCAGGAAGATGTGGAGAGGGAGGGGGGGGGGGGCTACAAGCTCAGATTCAGTGAACCTTTCGAATGTCAGCTCCTCTTTCACATGGAAAATTCAAGAGGGCCTTTGTGCTCATCAATTATTAGCCATGAAAGTTAAAAAGATCCATTGTGTATTTTTAATCAGAGTTATATGGGGAATCTTTGAACTGATTCCCAGTCTTGCCCGGGGCTACGAGCAGAGGTAGTCTCGGCCCCCCCACACATCCCCTCAGCACAGTGTGTGCAGCTCAGTGCTGTGTTGCTGCTGCGGAGGCCAGACAAACAATTCCAACCAGAGGAGCTGCTGCAGTTACAGATGAGTGGTTGGGCGAGAGCTGACTCCTCTCTTAAATGTAGGTGTGAACAAAAAGAGGGTTCTATAGTTTCTGCAATCACAGGATATGAGTTGAGTCGTCAAACAAGATGTGGAGTAATAAACCGTTTAATTTAGAGTGTGTTGTTTGGAGTGATGTCCTTGATGCACTATGACTTTGCCAGAAGCTAAACTGCATGCACCATGTGGCAGAGCTTAATTTACTGCCAACCAAATTCAACTCTAAAAATGCATCATTTAGTATTTCTCCTTAATTCTTATTTTTATAGTTTCATATCCAGATAAAATATATATATATAAATTGATTCTTTATAATAATTATTTTAAAGTTATTATTAATATAAATTATTATAATAATTCTGCTACTGTATGTGTTTCTTTCCAGTCCTCGCTGCTGTCCTTAGCCCACTCCTCCTCCTGATGTGTTGTCATGTAGCACCACCCACAGGTCAACAGGAGGTTGACATGCTGGTGTGCTGCAGGTTTCAGTGAAGAAAGTCTGACTGAGCAGCGGCAGCTCTGGTCGTGGTTTGAGAATAAACTCTGAAAGCTCCAAACAAAGCAGAGGAATTCTCAGTCATGAACAGAGAGAGAAGTGCCCGACTCATTGTTCCCTCTTGTGGGACGGGGAAAGAAAGTGCAGCATACGCGGGAGAACCAAGCGCTCTCTCTCTCTCAGATTCAGTCTTTGTTCAGGCGGTGCTAAATTATTTACCCGTGTGTTTAAAAGACAGCTCGGGGGAATTTCGACATTAGCTGCTTGGAGCTTGCACACAAAGTCTCCTCTTCCTTTCATGAAGTGTAGTGCACACTACTTTTTTACAATCATAAATGAAAAGTTATCAGGACAAAAAACGAAGAAAAAAAGGCTCGATAAAAAGCATTGTTGAAGCAGTGCTTCAGTGGCTGCTTGTTTTAGTATTGTTCTTTGGCTCACGTTGTGCTCTCCTGTGAGCCTGCAGGCAAGTAAAAGCACTTCTCACCCAAGCCTTCTCTGCTTCTCTTCTCTGTCTTCAAAATAAGCCTGGTATAATTCTCATTTGCATCCGCCGAGCTTCTCCATCATTTACAATACAAGCACCTGTACACTGTTTGAAACGGTGATGCTCCCAGAGGTTAGAGACAAACCTAGCTGCTTATTTTCTCAACGCAATTAATTCTATTGAAACTGAACTTTTTGTACTCAACGCTGTTTCAGGAATGAGATGTTTGGAGGTGCACAAATCCATCAGGAATAATTTATTATGGCTAAATAGTTCACAGCCTTGCCCGAGTGTTATTTTGTGCTCCGCAGAAAATACCATTCGGATTATGTGGAGAACTCACTGATGTGCCGACTCTGAGAGAATTTTCAGGGTTTTGTTTTGGGTAATTGTTTCATTGTTTGGTCTTTCTCAGAGTCTGACAGACGTTTATGTGAGAAAACGGTGGATTACCTTACAATGTTACGTCACTGGTATCACGGAGGCAGGTCAGCAGCTAGGTCGCCCTGACCAAAATATTAGTTGACCCCAACTAAATTCCAAACTCTTATCAGTGGAACGCTGCAGCACTCCTGCTCACATCCCTATCCAAACAGCACGTAACTTTGCTCTGAATTCATACTGAATTTGATCAGCTGCCATGATAGACAAGGACTTGTGATGCAGGTTATCCCCCTTTTTATTGCTCATGAACCACAATTATGCGAGAGCCGCCGCTTTGGCCTGTTCTTTTGGCAGGATAATTGATTGTGGCTGAGGAATATGTGTGCAGCAGCCAGCAACAGCAAATCTCCACTGATGAGTCTATGATCCCTTGTTCTCCTGTTTTGTTTATGCAGTTCTCATGCCTCTGTAGTTCAAAGCCATTTGACACAAAAGCTGTCACAGTGGAAAGCCACAGAAATGCAAAGTATTACTCGCGCATTAGTTCCTTCGGTATTTCTTTGATTAGACCTCACTGTATTCCTCTGCTGTTTATATAAGGTCATTATCTCTTACTGGCCTGTTTGAAATGATTACGGCAGTTTTGTTCCAGAAAATGCCTGAAGTTTAAAGTAATAAACCTCAGGCTGAGAACCCAATTTCCCCCCAAAACCTCAGAAATCCACAGGCACACTCCCACTCCTGCAGAGCCTGCCTTTTAAATTGTGTTTTATTCACTTTTTTTGTGTCCTTTCCACTCAAATTGATACACTTGAGGGTTACAGAAATAATTTTCGGTGTTTCCTCAGGGGGTGAGGGGAAAGCTGCACTCTCTATGTTTTTTATGCTGCAGCATGACCGGGGTGAACACAAAAGGGAGACAAACGGCTCAGTATCAGCCGTGATTTCCTGAATAGCCCAGTGGGAGCGCGGGAAGTCGGGGTGCGTGCAGCAGATCGGCATTGCCCTGAAACAGCAGCCATGCTGTGAGGGAGATGGCTTTTCTCTGCGACAGTCAGACTGTAAGCCACGGGTCTGCAAATGAAACAGGCAGAGGAGGGACGCCGCCTTTACAGATTGAGGGCCCCTGTTTCCTTACTGGGCATGTCTGCTGCTGTGGCCAGGCGGAGGGGGAAAAGGCAGAAATGGATAAACAGACAAAGAGCTGCAGATAATTCTGTTGAAAATACAAGGGGGAGTATTTCCCGCTGTTTGTGAATTCATCAAGCCTCATGCTGTGGCACTAGTGATTTCTAAATATATGCAGCTCATCTGATGTAGATGTATAAACTGTGTGTAGGGTTATGGATGGCTGTGCAGACAGATTGTTTGCTCTGGGTTCTCTCTGGTCCTGGTGGGTGGGATCTGCCAGCTCCATCTTACGTTGTTTTCCACATGTCCTTTATTGAGTTCCCAATTACAATGCTGGGCCTCCTCTCCTGGTCTCACTGCTGCTGCTGAATTGACCTTGCGTTTTTGCAAGAGAGCGCTGTTGTGTATTCAGGCCAGCAGGCCTGTTAGGCAGGGAGACAGTGAGGCAGCCTTCTCTCAGGCCCTGCTCCTGCAAGACCCTGCTTAACAGGCATCAGACTTTCACACTTAATGCTTAGGAGGGGAGAGGGGGCTTAGCTCTTAGCTCTCATTGCAGCTGACATTGTATCAGGCAGCCAGACAAGGCCAGACTGCTGCAGCCTTATTAGCCGCGTCTGGATCGGCCTTCCCTCAGTCTGACACTAATGTTCAATGAGAGAGGTTACTTTGGAATTTAATGGAATGATTAGAAATGAGCTGCACAGTGTATGTGGACAGCAGTCTCCTGCTGCTATTTTCCCAGAGCTGTCTGTCTGAGCGGCGGAGGAAGGGGCACAGAGGAAGCACTTGCAGTAGGTGGAGCTCTTGTGTTGGATTCTGATGTTGGAGCTTGATTCACATGCTCATGAAGGACGTGGCAGCTGCCTGTGTGTGTGTGTGTGTGTGTGCGTGTTCGTGCATGAATGTGTGTGTGTGTGTGTGTGTGCGCATCTCTCTGTATGTGCCCACATCCCTTTCACATGGCATTTATGCAAAAACCAAAGATAGCGCATAACTAGAGATTTACAAGTCCTGTGAATACACACGTAGGCCCTGTCACATAAACACGTAAAGCGGATTTTCACTGTAGAGCTAATTGACACCTTTTGATGGGTGGTTCAACGCTGCCAACTGTTTGTGTTTACATTACATCTGATTAGAAATTGTAATGGGGCTTAGTTTTCCACTGGTAATAGTTTATGTGAACGCACTATGTTTTCTGTCCGCTACCGCACGCTACCTTTCTCCCGCCGCTCTCTATCACCTGCGTGCACTGGAACAAATGTGAACGTCTCCTCACAACTCCCCCCTGCTCTATCTGTTTTCCCTCCCTCTCTCCCCCCCCCCTCCCACTCTCCCTATCTCTCTCTCTTTCTTTCTCTCCCTTGCGCCACCTCCTCCCCGCAATCTACCGCAGGCCCTCCATCTCTCCGGCCTGTCAGCGTGCTTTTTCATTTGGCTTGTTGCTACAGGGGGCTCGATGCTGGCAGATTACAACTCGGCAGCCAGTCATTTTCGATTTATCAGAGCCCCCCTCCCTCTGTGCCCCCACCCCCGACTGCCACACTCACTACCCTCGCCAGTATCAATCCAGAGACATAGCAATTCCTCATCGCCTCACCACCCAACACACCTCCCCTGTTCCCTCCCGCCTTCCATATCTTCCTCTTTCCATCAGCGCAGAAAATTTAGCTCACAAGCCCCGAGACAAAAAAAAAAGAAATATTGTTGCAATGGAAGCATTTCAGTTAGAGAGGCAGCTAGAGCTGTATTATTACTTAGGCCTCTGTCACTGGTGATGACCCAGGAGAGTGGAGAATATCGATCGCGTGTCACTCAAGGCATTCAGCGGATTGCATTGACAAAGCTTGTCGGGGCCTTTAATAGCAAGGTTAGCAGCCTTGGCTGGGACCCAGGAGAAAACTCTAACTGTGCCCTATTTCATGGTGGCTTTTAACCATTCCCTGGGTCCAGAGAGTGGATTGATAACAGTAAGGAAGTCATTTTACTCTCATAATTGCCTTCCTGTGGTTGACATTTGTCGCCCTACGCGCCTGTAAAAGTGCCTCTCCAAGAACTGGAGAAAGAGGGCCGGCATTGTCTGGCTGCTTTTTGTCACAGAAAATGGGTTTACTCCAACAAAGATGTGATAAACTAAACAAACATGGTGCAGGAAAAATGAGGGGGGAAAAGGAAGGGAAAAAATCAGAAGGAGTGTGCAAGTGTGATTTATTGGTTAAAGGAAGTCCATTACTCAGTAGAGGAAACCCAGACCAAAACACAAACAGAGTGAGGGCATGGTTCGCAAAGAGGGTCATGGAGTAATTCTTTTGCCCTGCCAAGATTGCTGATAGCTGCTGAAAACTCTACTTGTCAAAGGAGGAAAACACTGACAGGATTTCGATCTCACTGTAATTCTCAACATGAATAAGAGCACGAAACCACCTAAACAGTCTCTCTTTAAGCCAAGTGAAGTGGAACTAGGCTGAAATATAACAGGTCCCCTGTGTGTTGTAATTTGCCTTACGCGCGTGGGGAAACTGTTTCTACAAGAAACGCAGTGATCGCTGTGCGCTGTGAGGTCTTGTGTGGCAGTTAGCTACTCTCAGTGCTGCGTAGGCCTCAATCATAAAGCTAGAACATTTGACTTCTTTAGTTTCCACAGTCAAATATGTGTTTATTTTCCATGGCCCTACATTATGACATGTTTATCACTGAGCTCAGGCTTGTGTTAAACCACTGGGCTACCAGTACATGCCACTTTTGTACAGACACTTTTCAAAGAACAACCTAAATTTCCAAAGTTGTTCCAACTTTTTAACTGGCACTGCCTGGTTGAGGCAAATAGATAGTTGTTATCTAATTGTGAAATGTCGAGTAAGTAAGTGTGGCAAGTACTTTGCTATATATTACTCTATGCACCTCGAGGCACACATCAGCATATGAATGTTAAAGTAGTTTAGTAAAGGTTATATTTAATACTGTATTCCCTCCAAATTCAAAATAAAATGTTCTCCTTTCTCTTCCCCAAAGAGTGACACTGATCAATCAGAGGGGGAATTGTAAATGTTGTTGTTGTTGCTTGCTTCCTTTTTAGAAAACCTATAATGAATGTTGAGACATTAAAATTGTTTTTCATTGAATTGCCAGCGCTGATGGCACCATTTAAGTGCATGTGTCACCTTTACAGATGTGACTTCTGGCCAGCTTTGTTGTTTTAATGGGGAGGAAATCCATTACAGCACCTGTGCTACTCAAGAATCCATCTCAGTGCTGTACAATAATGACAAAGTACATGGAAAGAACAAACAGTATGGTAACAGTATGGGCCCACCAGCCCATTATGGGCACATTCACGCTGCCTTTTTACGACCAGTCAGATGAAAAGGAATCAGGTATACAGCAGTGCAGTTCCACTATAATGTTAATGGCCAATGTTCTGTTATCATCATGGCTTGATGCACCATCTTGCATCAGAAAGGTACAGTGTGTTGTGCATTACACTTGAGTTATTTCCTGTTTCTGTAGTTGTGATTATTTCAATTACAATCATGTTGTTTGGCTGCATTTCTGTTGCCATTGGCCTTTTGTTGTGTCCCATTACCAGTCTGTTAAAGCAGCCACAGCAGATTTGCTGACCTGCCTGTCACGGTGCGGGCAAACTCAGGCTGCCATTAATACAGTGGGACCATAGCACTGCCTTGTTTTATGACTTGATAACGACAGATATGAATTTCAAAAGGGTGGCTAAATGAGGACATTTACTGCAGGGATTAGTGATAACAGCGCTACCCCGCAGGCAGGCACCCTGGGTCAGCCAAATAGGAAATGTATATCCTGCCATCAGATTTTATAGCCCCCTCTAATCCCCCCAACAGCAGTGCAGATGGAGCCAAATGCAGGTAAGGTGAGACGCTATCATTCTTGTTGGTTTATACCGGCATGTAAGCCCCAGAATGGAGCTTGATAGGCAGGGCTGCTTACTCAGTGAGCGGCAATATCCACCTGCTGACCAGACATCAGCTCATGACCCCGTGACCTTCATTTTAACAGCTGCTGGGTTATTGGATACTTTAATTGGATGAGAACTTGCTGCAGATGTGCAAACAGTTGATCACAGAGGGCCTGAATTCATGAGCATTGACATTAACTGGTAAGGTCATTTATATATGAGTGAATGATTTGTTTTTCAAAATAAAATGAAAGGATTTTAGCTCATCTCACATTTATATGTTAAAGGGGACATAGCATGCAAATTCCACTTTGTTAGTGCTTCTACAGGTTAATGTGGGTATCTGGCATGTCTACCAACCCAAAAACTCTGGGGAAAAAACACTCGCGCGTTTTGTTATAGTTCCTCTAAGTCAGAAACGTCATGCTTGAGCGACTCGATTGCGCTTCCTGGGTATTGTGTCGTAACAAGGAACTGGAAGTCTCCCTACATGGTCTTGGCCCACCCCCCCCTCCCGTCCCCCCACACTCGTTACTTCCGGGTTTACACCGGAGGCAGCGAGGCTGCGAGGCAGCGCAGCGCCGTTCCCAAGCACGCAGCCGGGCTGTTCACACGGGACGAGCATTTCTCCGCTGGTCAGCCCGCGATTCACTCACATGTGGCATTTGTCTGGATCGTTGGGACTGGGAGGCTGCAGCAGCTGCTCGGGAGCGACCGCTCGCTCTCCCGTGCGTGAGCTGGAATTTGTGTCAGCGCCACACAGCCAGCAGTGTGGAAGACTTCCGCAGTGTTCAGCGCTACTGTAACCCCCGAACCCCGACATTCAACGGGTACAACAACAAGCGGAGAAAGCAGAATCGCGGGCTGACCTTATATATACAGTCTATGGGGCTGACCAGCGCGGAGAAATGCTCGTCCCGTGTGAACAGCCAGGCGGCTGCGCGCTTGAGAACGGCGCTGCGCTGCCTCGCAGCGGTCTTCCACACTGCCAGCTGTGTGGAAGACTTCCGCAGTGTTCAGCTCTACTGTACGCCGGGTTACAGTAGTTACGCCGGGTTACAGTAGTTACGCCGGGGTACAGTAGTTACGCCGGGGTACACCGGACGCGGAAGCGCAGCTGCGAGGCAGCGCAGCGCCGTTCTCCAGCACGCAGCCGCCTGGCTGTTCACACGGGACGTGCATTTCTCCGCGCTGGTCAGCCCCATAGACTGTATATATAAGGTCAGCCCGCGATTCTGCTTTCTCCGCTTGTTGTTGTACCCGTTGAATGTCGGGGTTCGGGGGTAAATGATGGTCTTCATAGCCCCCCCCACCTCTCTTTCTCTCTCTGTCTGTCTGCTTGTGTGCTTGTAGTGGATGGGCAGAGGGGGACATTTAATTATGTGATTGGGAAAATTAAAACTCCAGGACAACAAGGGGAATACAAAGTATGGGATGCATATTTGATAATTTATATCATATAAAATATGTAATTTATATCGTTTAAAATCATGGGGGGAGAGGGGGAGGGGGGAGCTGGCTCATTAGCATTTAAAGGAACAGGCACTCAAAACAGGTCACTCTGTGGAGGGCTGTTTTATACAGGGTAAAAAGGGTGCTGTTTTATATGATCCTTGTGGTATTTTGACCAAAGTATGTTACAGACATTTCATTAAGACCCCAAGGAACCATATCAACTTGTGGTAAAATGGGCATGCTATGTCCCCTTTAATGTTTGTAGGCTTTGTGATTCAGTAAGTGCAGCCTGTGTCCTTTGCACTAATGCATGTAAACTCACAGTCATAAGTGTTGTTAGTGTAGGTGTAAATTAATTAAATTCACATGTTTATTGAGTGGCCATGTGTCAAGGATTTGAATGGAATATCTTGTAATTAATGTCAATTAGCTGAGATATTTTCTCCCCGTTTATTCCACACATTCCAGTCAGGAGTTCTTCCACACTTCAAGGTTCGGCTTAATGACACAGTTTTGACCTACTTAGGTTGTGTCTCTTGTGTCTTGGCCACAGCGCTCTACCATTTTAAGTGTTTGTATCTTCTCCATCCTTCCAAAAGGCTCTGGTTGTGCCAGGGCTGGACTGGCCACTTTCCAGGTGGGCCAACGTGCCTTTTGTGCCGATGCATTTTTTGCTGCCTGAGCGGCCCATAAAACAGGTAAATGGGCCCATTGTTTTTTTTTCTTAATTGACCCTGGGCTGATCTAATCACATCTTTAAACACCTCCCCCTTGGGCCCTGTGCCGGCGTCATTCACGGCACAGAGGGGAGGAGAGGGAGCGAGATGAGGGAGGGCATGTAGAGCAGTAAGAAGAAGTTAGGGACTGGCTGCCTGGCTCAACAATATGTCATGAGAGATCATGGTGAGTTTACAGTTTATACAGTGCTACTATTATCTGGAAGACACTGATCACCTGATCAATACTTTATCATATAGATTCTCTCACACACATAGGATGCCCTCACTAGGTTTTTGAGGATTCATTCATTCAAGACAGGGGATTTCGCTGGATGGACAGGAGGGGGGGGTCATAGTGAAATAATAGGCATTGAAAGCACTAATTATAGATGCAAAATAAAGTGTTTTTGAGTTTTGAAAGACCGAACCCCCCCTGTCATTTGCCTCACAGTGGTTTGGTAATGGTTGTTATTCTCTCTCTCTCTCTCTCTCTCTCTCTCTCTCTCTCTCTCTCTCTCGCTCTCTCACTCTCTCTCTCTCTCTCTCTCAGAGCAATGCAAGCTCAGTGGTGTCTGACCTTCGCAGCTTTACGACAGTTAACTCAGAGGATGTGTCAGACATGTTGCATTAATTCTATCACTCAATAGAATAAAACAAATTCACATTCAATCCGACCGCATCCTGTTTGTTTCACCTCACAGTTGAATCCTGAATCTAACCCGGTCCACCTCGGTATGTGCAGCTGCGTCTTCTACAGCTCATGTAAGGCAGGACGTGTAATCACACTAATGTTCATAACTCACTGAATTCCCAACTGATTCCCAATCCTTTTGGTTTGTTGCAAATGTCAGATGCTTACATAATAAATGCAGCTTTTCGTACCAAAATACTTGATCATTTGTAGATGATAATGTAGTTACATTTCTATAATATTGGATTAATTTAACAAAAGTAAGTAGGTTCTAAGTGCTTTATTTTTTCTGACTATACTTGTAAAATGGTGATAAGACTTAACTCATAAAAAAAAATCATATTATTAGCTTTATTTCGCTTTATGGGTGTTGCTTCCCCACTATTGGGAATATATAGGCTACTAGACTTACAAGGAACACTTTCATTGTCATTACTTAAATAATATATTCAAACATGCTGGTAACCATCATGCAACCCATCATTTATTGGCACCATTGGTTTGTGGCGGGGCTGTTTGGATAGATGGGGTCTGGGCCAAAATGCCAGGGCCGATTTGTTGTCCCAGTCCAGCCCTGGGTTGTACATATTGCAGCAACGTGTGTCACAGCCGGCACTGCGCTACTATTCCTGTAACATAAAAAAAAGCCCTCTTTCCCTAAACTCTAAGCGTTTGTCTATCATATTACCACCACACGTGAGCCGCACACAAGGCTTGACCCAGTGTTAAGTGTCTGCGCTAAATTTCATTGCCTCCATCTACTGGAAGGCCTGCCAATATACTGGCAGTGAATTCCTGGAGGAAAATAAATGGCAATAAAAAAGAGAAATGATAGCCTCTGCAAGCCGATAGGAGAGGGCTTTTTCTCTGCTGTCTTTTTTCCATTCCACTCTTTATTGAAGTTGTCTAGCTCGGGGAGCTGTGATTTGGCACACAGGTGGTAGCTTTAGTTGGATGGGTCTCAGAAAGCCAATACTAAAGTAACGACTCAGTAGCACAGATTGAAGGGATTGGGAAATCATATAATTAATTGCACACCGATGTGTTTGATGAGAAGGTATGAGGTGATGAGTGCTCAACTGGGCAGTTAGAAGTCGTACCCCCCCACCACCACCACCACCACAGTATCCTCTTGGTCGGAGCTCAGCCTGCTGTACAAGGAGAGTCCTGGAGATCAGGGAATTGTTCGTAAAGTGGGTAGGAAGGTTATTTTACTGCCACACAGGGCTACTACTACAAGATGTTCTGATATGATCTGAGAGGGTAGAGGTCTCCCACTGCTCTTATGAGGTAGATAGCTCATTGCACCCCCCACCCCCAACCCACCCACACACACACACACACTTTTTCTCCACTTGCTCAGTTCATTATTAAATCTGGGAATTGTCCCCATAACTCAATCCTCCAGACTAAAGCATTATATGACCATTTGTGAGCAGGGAGAAGGGTGATTGCGACGTAGGGCAGTGGATGGATGTTAAAAGCATATTGATTCGTCTGTAATGTCGTCATAGATCTGAGATTTATGGCAATATATAAATGCAGTCACAAGCGCTAGTAGCCTCCAGCCTGTGGTAGAGGAAATGGAGTCTTTAGTATGACTGATGAGATCAAGACAGTGCTCTCAACCACGTTTACCCCCACCCACCCACCCACCTCGAGCCTCCATTTCCCACTCCTCCTCCTCCTCCTCCTCTAAGGATACTCTCAGCCTGTGGCTGCTATGACTACTCCTCAGTGGCTCCATATCTTTGCTTTGGCTGCACATTCCAGCACAGAGGCTAGAAAAGCCTTCCTCTGTGGCCTGAGACTGCCCAAAGTGGCCAAATCTGGCCTCACTGATCTCTCCCCTGCAAGAAAAATGATGTCTGACAAGTTCGCCAGAGATCACTGCCACACAGTGATGCTGGCAAATTGAAAGGAAATGGAACTTCACCATGGTTACATACCTATGTAATAATAAAAAACGCCTCACTGGCTGACACTGACATCTTAACCAGAGGCAAACACTAGGCTTTGGGATAAACATGCCAAGAATTTTCATTATGTCATTTAGTCACAGTGATGAAAGAACAGACGACATCCAGGCTACAGAGATACAAAGAGGTATTAAGGTTTATTTTCAGAATACACGCCTGTGACCTCTTTGCCCCAACAGTAAACAAATTTGGGGCAATGGAAGCCTAGCGCTGATGTTCAGTGACAGGCTGTGAGCGAGGGTGGCAGAGGGGGTTATGGGTGACGAGAAGGCCAGGCGGGCTGCTGTCTGTGGCAGTTAAAGCAGCTGGGCCTCAGAGCCAAGCACAGGGTCAGAGCCAGGCCACACTGGTGGGCTCTCCCACATAGCCACTGTCAGATAGATGACGTAGGGTCTGTCCAAAGCCCTCTCGCTCAGGCCCTGAGGAACCCCCAGACCTTCTTTTTTTTACTTGACAGTCTCTTCAGATAAAGCTGGCTGCACGCTAAACAGGCCCAGCAGTTTCCAACTGCTGTTGTCGACCAGCCCAGGGTGGTTTCACTTGATAGGCTCACTGTGAGGCTTTTGGGATGTATAAATTGGCAGTGACATAATTAGCGATGCTTAATGTGGTCTAATGTTTGGTAATGGAGTCACCGAAGGCTATTCAAGAGTGTCTGTATTAAGTTGACAGAAATTCTTCAAGTTGTTCATTTTAACTGCTGAGTCTTGAAACTCTCCAGCACTTTAATAGCCCTGGTATATATAGACCTCTGAAGGTAGAATAAAGAACATATTCAAAGTGTAGTCAGTGGAAACCAAGGGCATTTGACAGTGCCGCAGGAAATAGACAATTTATTATCAGTAACACAGCCTAGGTAGTGGATTATCTATAAAACTTTCATGGTTCTCCCTCAGTGGCAAGCAGCCATAAAACTTCCCAAATGAGGGACTTGTTAATTTACTTGTTAAAGCAAATTAAAAATTTATAAGCGCTTTTAGGTAAATGAGATCCTCTTTCATTGCTGCCCTGGTGGGATTCTCTCTGCCAGATCCTGAGAGGACAGGTTAGCTGTTCTGAAAGCCACAGACGAACAATAAAAGCTGTTAAATTGTTCCAGGTTTTATTACCGCCGCGCTCCGCAGCTGCTGTTGTGCGTAACTAAGGGAAACCGGGAGCTGATGGCTACAGAATCCTACTGAGGCTAGTACAGAGAACTGAGGCCAGTTCTCTCTCCATCTTTTTTCTCTTTTTTTGTAGGATGAGGAATGGGTGTTGGGAGTGGAGTTGCTGGGCCAGGCTGCTTGTGTATGGCTCTGTTTAAAAAGGCCTCTGTGGTTAGAAATGTTAGCAGGCCTACTTTTGTGCTTGATTGCATTGAGTCTGTCGAGCAGCCCTTGAGAATAGGTCAGTGCACTTGTAAAATTCCACTATGGCGTTGGTGAGCATTTTTCAGTAAGTGAGAAAATAATTGACTTCGCATGTAGAAGACAGTGTTGTAATAGCTGTTTTAATGGAGGGGAACAGTGTTAGATTAGATGCATTATCATTTAGACTCCGATCGAGGAATGTAGTCACAATTTTGTCAAATGCTATTACTTCCACTAACGCTGAAAGGACAACATTCTATATTGATTTTTTTCCCTTGTTTAATTAAATCTTCTCTATTGTAAAAACAAGCATCTTGTGCCTCAGTAGAAACCTGAAGACAAGAATTTATGAAGCATGCGAGACATTCGACAGCATTTCTTGTGTTGTAACTCCAATAATGCTGCTGTGAGCCTGTAAAGATGCATATTTGACCTTGGACAGAGATGTTGAAAGGCAAGGTTCAAGAGCTATTCCTCGCGTACTGTATGTTACAATTAAACGAATCAGAGTGTGGACAGTGTATACAGTGAATAGGTTCACACAAACAGATCATTTGCTTGGATATTATCAGTTAAGAGAGAGTTAGCCATCTTCTCTGTTTATCAATAAATTAATTTGTATACCATCTGTCATATTCTTCGCAGATTACTGATGTAAGCCAGTAATAAGACTGAACAAGAGTACACTGTTGTAGAGTAAAAAAAGTAGATTCAAATAACTAAATTGGGAAGACCAAAAACGACTTTTGTACAGATTTGCAGATGTCTTTGATTAGCCACTGCCCTTATACTGGTCTGTTTGTGAACCCTTAGCTTGGGCTATCTGCTCATACATTTGTAAACTAAAAATAATGTGATTTATGACTGATTATTTCGAAATTTAGTGCTTATTAGACCAAAGCGTATGTCTGAATTTTGAAAAAGACGTGAAGCCGATCAGTGATAGTACGAGTGCAATCATAATTGAACTACTGAGTATTGCAGAGATAGCATTACGATCAAGTGAAAACAGATTAAAGCTGCTCTCAGACCTCCGGCCAGCCCACTAGTAATTACTCAGGATAATGTAAGAATTAGCTCATGTGAGAACACAGCAGGAGATTCACCTCAGGGTTTAACGCAATCCTCGGTGAAACACGACAAACGCAAAATGGCAAAAAAACAAAAAAGCATAGAGGACATCGACAAACATGTTAATAGAGTTTTTGGTTATAAAGGCCGACGCTAGTGTCAATGTTCTGTAAATAAAAACACATGATCTCAACAGTGGAGGTAATACGTTACGTCCTGCCTCTGCCTGCAGCCCCACCCCTCAACTGAATGCTCCAAAGATTCCTGTGTGTTTCCAACAGTAATCTGATCAGTTGTCGCGACGGAACTGTCCAAATAAACAGTTACAGTTTGAACCGTTGCTGGTAACTTAAGCACCAGTGTCTTTTTTGTTTTTTAAAAGAATGATTTATAGCAAATGTTGAATGTTTTCTCATTCTCACAGGCTGAACCGTTTCAGCTGCCCTCTTCCACAGCATCCCTCTGACTGCAGATTGAAAACAGGTTGTTGGTTCAGTAAATTCAGACTTGTAAGAGAGACGAGGAAGAAGAGAAAAAAAATCCCCTAACACAGAACAGATTGCAGGAAAACAAGACCTCACTGTGTGGAAATGAATGTCAGATGCACTTACTGCTAGTTTAAATGTTTCATTAGATGCTAATGTCTCGCTGTGTCTTTAAATGTTGTGAAATTAGCCTCTGGAATATTAAAAGCATGTGGTTGTTATCTTCCTACAGGGCCAGTTCTTACCCAGACTGTGCAGATACAGTGAGGTCATTAAGTGAATGCATCTGTATGCCTCAACCTGCATCTTAATTAATGTCTGTATGTTATTGCATCAGTACAAAACACTGCGCACACGTGTCATTTGCCCTCTCAGATTCCAATGCACTGGTGTTCATTACAGCAAATAAAACTGAAGCTTTTTTGTTTAAAAGGCTATAAAAACGCAGAGAATGACTCACGACCGGAACAAATGGGAGTGATCAGATCAGCACCATTATAGAGGAGGTCACAGCGGCACCCACAAACATGGGCTTCCCATTTGGATTTATCTTCAGACGGCAGGACATTCAATTTCAACCTCACTTTTTGGTGGCTCTGACTACCGGCATTCCCTCCATTTGCTTAAGAAATACATTAATCACATCATAAAAAGAAATGAATCCGTCATCTGAGCCTCAGAAAGGGAGAGCGGATGAAGAAAAAAAAAAAAGGCAATTCTCTGAAGTAATTTAAAGGAGCTCAGGGGGAAATTAAAGGGAACAAGCTGAGGGATACATTTTCAAATAGCTGTGTAATCAGGTCCCAAGCTATGTAATAGCCCTGAAAGATGAACCGCTCTTTATTGCAATGTCTTTATTAGACATGTTCTTCAGACATTACACCCAGTTAAATGTGAGCAAGAATTCGGATTTCATGGAGTATGTTATCCACTGATAAGCCAGAATACAGACGGTGTGATTATGTGGTTTCACCGCAGCAGAATCAGTTTGATATCACGTAGATTAATAACAGACAAATCTCTATATCTGTCCCACACTTGCATGGTGATAATCTTTGTAAGCTCACCATATATTAGTTTGGTTCTGGGCGGTGAAGATTTGGTGCAGTGAAGTCTGCGTGCACATTCATACATGCATGAGTGTGCTGGCGTGCACTGACCGGTGTTGTCAGCAGGGGCACTGGCTGGTTGATAAATATTATAGGTCAACATGTTTTGATGCAGGCGCCACAGAGCAGGGCGTAAATAGCATCCCTTGCCCTTTCTTCAAGGATCAGTTCACAGGCCACTGTGGATGAGATACTATTCCCCCTTTTCTCTCTAAAGATATGTAAACTCCCTTCAGACAAACTGGCATTTACAAGAGAAAGAGAGAAAATACGCTCTGGTTTTTGTGGGAATAAAATGTGTTGGAGGTAATTAGTGCTATCACAGTGCAGGGCATTGGTGTGCATGTGTTGGTGCATGTGCCACATTTGTCTGGTGTGTCTTCTCCCCCTACCTGGTCTCAGCGCCGCGTGACTACATAGACATACAGTCACGCACATACACACGCACACACACAAATACAGGCACGTGCATGGACTCAGTCAAAAGGGCCCATCAGGCATTCCCAGAGCTCATACTCTCTTATCACGTTCAGCACTCTGGCGACTCCGTCCGCCTTCCACCCATCATGCAATTCTCCCAAGGAATAGGATTCCTTTCACACCGCTAATGGCTACAGAAGAGGAACATTTTAATTTTAATTATCTGCTCAACTCAAGGGTTCATCTGGTATTCCCCCACCTTGTGCCCTTTCATCGCTCTAAATGATGGCCGATACCTGAAAGGAGAATACTGAAGGGGAGGTTTAAAAAAAAAAAAAAAAAAACACTTTAGTTTTGTGCCCTCCCTTTAGAATAGGAGAGCGGGGGAAAGGAAAGGGCCATCATCTTAGTCCAAGTTCTTTGTATGTGCAGCACCACGCTCGGCTTTTCCTATTAGGTGGCAGAGCCGCCGTTTACTGCACTGTCCCATAAAGGCAGCTTTTTATGTGCTTTGAAATGAAACCTGCAGCGTTCGTCTGGTCTGGAAGGAGCACCATGGGAGCTTCCGAGGACATCAATTACACACGCGGACGGGGAGGATAGACCCCATCTCCTTCCACTCAGCGCTGCACTCTTTTTATTGTTCTCCAGATTTTGACGGGACTGAGATGCTCACGGATTGGCACGTCCCACTCTTTATACGTGTCTTTTAGCTGCATCTCGAACAAAGAGTCTAGGGGATGACATTTGCTGAGCTCCTGCTGCCTCAGCATGTGGTGTCTGCTTGGAGAGGATAGTGGCTCCATTTGAAGGTTCTGGTGGGGTCTTTGTCCCTGTTCTCTGTTTCATGGGCTGTGAGGAGTTTCATACTGCGAGATCAGATGGCGTCTGTCATTGGCAAGCAGAGTCATTGGCGCTGAGTAGACTCAGAAACATGACAGATTTACAGAGACAGCGCTGAAGCTCCTGCCAATTCTCACGTATTCGTGAACTGATATCTCTGGGATGCCTTTCCAAGGCAGCTCTATCCGAGCGGAGCTCCAAACTGCTGTGTTAACAGTTTTATCTACACGTTATTGACTGTTTGTCTCCTTGTGTGTTGTTTTCTGCAGCTGAAGCCGGGGCCGAACAACTGTAAAGGCAGCGACAGTGAGAGTGTGAGCGGAGAATCCAAGCCTTCGTTCAGGAGCAGCTCCAGAGACAGGCTGACGGATGTGAGTACATTTACAAACAGGCTCCCAGCTTCAGGGGTACCTCACTCAACACCTGATCATAGTCTGTCATCCCCTACAAATAATTTCTAATAATCAGGACTTGAGGTCATCAGATTATGAGTCATAGATTCCTCTTTCAGCATTTCATAGATAGACCCCAAAAAAACAACCTCCCATGCTGATTTTTTGTTATGAGGTGAATCCTATACAAAGTTGAATTCACAACCAAGTAACTTACAAACATTTGTGATGTGTCAAGACTCAGAGAGGAGGTATTAATATTAATGATAAAAGTTCTATAGTCTGCAGGAAATATAATAAATTCATAAGATAATGAATCTGCTTAAATAATTCGTTGGATCGCTTCTGAGCACAAATGTTTTAATTCTGCTGTTGTTCCTTAATTCGGGAGTCATTTTGTGTGAAGGGCCTTGCACCTACATTATGACGCATCGACAAAAGGTAAGTTTTTAATGTGAGCAAATGAATTTGGTCAAGACCTCCTTCGGTCTTAAACATATAAAAATCATCCTAAGCAGAGCACTTAGTGGTAAATCTTTAACATCCTAAGTGGCTCTTGGAGTTCTTCACGTGAAGAGCGCTATTTGCATCCTACGCACACTCTCTCTCTCTCTGTCTCTGTCTCTCTCCATGTCTCTCAATGTTTTTTTTCTTTTTTAATGAATGATACAAAAAGGGCTCGACTTGCCCCGCTCCTCATTCCTTGTGGAGCTGAAGGCGAGCATTAACTGACAGAAGAAAGAGCGGCTGTGTGTCCCTGCGCCCTTTGACAATATTTCAAGATGTAAAGCGATCAGGCTCTAGGGACCCCGCTGCCAGACACCCACCCCTGCTCTTTGATTTGTGTGGAGAATCCACGGCGAAGCGATCAGATATCTGGCCATAATTAAAGCTGTCAGCTGGGAGGCGAGCTAGTCTTTGAGAAAGACATGGCCGAACAACTGAAGCAAAACTGATTCTGCGTGTAGCTTTACGATGCTTGACCGGGCATGAAATGAAATAAGTAATTTGATGTTGACAACAGAAACCGAAATGATACTCGCTGATTTCTGTCAGACTGCACTCTGGTGACTGTGCAGCGGCTCACCAGGGCAAATTTGGCTCAGAAAATGGGAAACCTATGGATGACTTATAAGCTTAACTGTGATTCATTGTGATTCACAATAAAGGCATTTAATATTTAATAAATAGTCCTACTACAACACAATAAGCAACAACCTATAATTAAAAAATGATTCATGCTTGATGACAGATTTATAGTTTTGAAGTATACATTTTTCCCTCTGTTATTCAGTTTGTTTTTTTCCATATGCATCCATATCAAACTTATTCTTAATAACTGCATTGATTGCCATGAGGTGATTGGCACAGCGAACTTTGACTGTGATTTCAATAAAGCAAATGCATGTGGGTGCTACATTTAACCAATCGTCATTATTAAAGGGACCAGCAAGAATCCATTTCAAATACTGTGTGTTACTATTGTAATGTGTTGGAGGAGCCGGTGCCTTATATCATTCAGATAATCAGCGTTTGAAATTTTATTGGCAACAATATAATCTGACTTGGCCTCGTTGGACAACCACTTACCTCCATTTAGACCACATGGGTGTGCTGATGTGTACTTTGACTCATAACACACTAATGAAATATGTCTCAACAGTTACATCATCTTCGTCTGCCCTCATTACTGAGTCACTTCCATGTTCCTAACACGGACACTCTCACCATAGCTTCACCTTCAGCTTATTTAATGTGAATACTGTGGGAAGTCATGCTATAAAATAATTCAGCAACTGTCTGTGTTGACTTCATTTCATTTCATCTTATATCTATAATTGCTTTTGAAAATGTCAGTATTTGCAAGCAGAATCCACTCCCCCCCCCCCCCCCCCTCCTGACTTCTTCTCAGGAAGCATCTATGTCCCTGCCTGTAATAACTTCCACCTGAGCTGTCATTTCAGCCACTCAGTACACTCTGGAGAAGAGGGAGCCACAGCCCCGGTTACCCCTGCTATGTCTGGTCAAGACACCCCACAGGAGACTCAGCGTGTCTTCTGGAAGATGGGCAGCACGAAGACAGACTTTTAGACCCCCATGTCAGTTAAGATGGTCAAACTGTGTGAGGCTTCATCTTCAGTCCCCACAGGCTTCTGAACAAGTCCCCTCCAGTCATGCTGTAAAAACCCGCTTCACAAGCTGCAAGAGGTACAAGCCAAAGCTCTTGTAGCACGCTCTGCTCCCCAGACTGAAAGACAGAGGAAAAGGAAAATGACGGGGAACATATTCTATTTTACATAGTTTAGTTTGCCGAAGAGATTCTTTGGGTTTTGTTTATTTTTTTCTGGTTATACAGGAAATCACAGCATACTGTATATTCAGTAAAATAGTATTTTTTATAGTTGAAGGCAGATGGCAGAGTATGTCCAGGTGCCTGTGGTGTATTCTATATCCACGGCAGTCCATGTTCTTGTTTTACTGAAATGTTAAAACTATGTTGGTTGCAACACTGCACAATGCAACTCGACTCCTAATGGGGTTCAGCTACACAGAGACGCTCCCTCGCAGTGCGAAAACAAAGAGGAGGCATCTAAGTCACTCGTTAGTTCCAGGGAGCAGTGTGAGACAGGAGCTAGCTTTGACCCGAGCTGTTCATTAGACCAACAGTTGGCTAATGGTATTTGCTGTAGCACTACCTTCCCCTCATAGAGCGACTACGGCCCAATGAAGCAGATGAACTGTGTTTGCCGACCTGGCACTGGCTGGCAGCGAGATGGAGGCCAGAGGAGGTCAGGCCTGGCAGCCTTCTTTTCTCCCGCTCTCCTTCCCTCCTCACTCCATCCTGCCAGCTCATTAAGGCCTACAAATGGCACATCAGCTCGCCTGTGTCTGCCTCAACCCCAAACCCTCGCTAAATTGGCAGGCTTAGCTGTATTTGCTCTGAAGCACCGGGTTCCCTTTTGGGTTTGTTTGAAGCTGACATGGCAGCCACCCCCCCCCCCCCCCCACACATCCCCCCACCACACCCCACCCCTTCAGTCTGGGTGGCAGGCAGTCGTGAGTCTGCTGGATCAGGGAGGGCAGGGAGCTTGGGATGATTCACTCCCGTTTAGTCTCTGCGGCAAGGGGTGAAATGCCATCATTACCCGGCTGCCTATCAAATAAATTGGCAATTACGGGCCTGGGATTGCGAGTAAACAGCATGTTCCTCCTTTTTTCCATCCAAGGCTCTTGATGAGAAGCGGGTGCAATAGAGAGAAGCTCCGAAGTAGTGGGTCAGAGCCGGCCAGTTGGTGTAAGCCAGCCTGATGAGAGGCACAAGAGGAAGACGTAATGAATGCACCCCTATATTTCAGTTGCCATTTTTTGGGGGGTCAGCAAAAGGTTCCTGTTGTGTCCTGCTTCTAACTGTAACACTGACAAAATTCTGCCTGTAAAATCAAAACACATATAATGCTAGATCATGTTTTTGATATCAACTTTATATAGTACGTGGTGTGGAATCCCTGCTGTAACATGGACTAATGATTTGTGTCTTGGCCAGGGCTGGGCTGTAACACTATTATTTATACTAGCGCGTTATTGGTGTTACTCCAGACAATTTTTCATGCTGGTTTTTCCGACTGAAATAAAAATGTGAAAAATTGCGGGTTCCTGAAATCCATACTCGTGTGTCCTGGCTCCTCGCACGAGAAGGTTTTCTTGCGGTGAAAGTCTTTGAAAGTTGTTTTGTAATGAAACATCTGGAAGTGATACTGTTTAAAGTCAAGCACATCGTCTACCCGTGCTTTTGAAGCGGTTTCAGCCCAAACACAGCTAAAGTCTCTCTAATGGCTAGTAAGACTGAACTCAGTTATTACTGGCTTTCCGATGAAAACATGACAGCCCGGCTCAGAATCCTGTGTGCATGCGGTGAAACCATTTCAAATACTCAAATTACTGCTTTTGGAAACTGATTAATGTCATGAGGAATATTTGTTGTGGTACAGATCTCTATTATGATTAGATCTGCTGGAGCATACCAAGACTGCACATAATGTTTTGTCCTTGACCTTGGAGTACAATCTTTTCCGTAAGCTTCTTGTCTGAACTGAATCACGCTGTCCAAGCAAACTGCTTATGTAATGTGACCAGAGCTGGTCTGCATTACACTATGCCCATCCCACCTCCTCAGTACATTCTCCAATTATTTCCTGACACTCTGATGTAAATGAGGTCGCAGTCCCCCTACATGTCCAGATATGCTGGCCAATTTGCTTCGACACAGAACTTGTAATTGCTTGCATCAATTATCTGTCTCTTTCTCTCTCTGCTTCTCAATAATTTGAAATGTTTCCTATTAGAGACAAGCATTTAGATATGGAAGTAGGAATGTTGTACCTATAATTAGCTCATTATCACGGGATCGTACTCTTTGCTGAGGCCCCAGTGTGTGCATAGTGACAGTGGGAAATAAGCAGCCGATGCAGTGCAGGGATTACCTGACAGTCTTTTAGGCCGTGTTCTGGCTTCTCAGCAGTGATGTAAATAAGTCACTGGTCAGGGCAGATTACAGACATATATACAATATAAATAATATACAGACGTACTGTTTTGTATTCTGTCCTATTATTCAGACAGATGAGATAAGTCTCGAGAGATAAAAGTCGTTTTCATACATGAACTCCGGAAAATGTCCGCTCAACTGGATCAGGACATTTGCCTTTTCCTTTTACATATAAAGATCGCAACAAGAGATTCTCCGATCAGACAAGTACGTGAAACATCGTCATTTACACCAAGGTTTGAGCCTAAAAGTCCACTAGCGAAAGTGGCGATGCTAGCGGACGTAGCCGCATGAACAGACGCACCCCGCGCATGCCCTTGGGCGAGGGTTTGTGCGATGTTCCGTGTGCCCGAGGGTACGTGAACGTGTCTCTGAGGAGGCTATCAGAGGACATTTAGGCTCAAAACATGGTGTAAATGACGCCGTTTGAGTCGAATATGAATGTCGTGGCTTACGTACACTTGGAAGACACCACACGAGCAGTATGGAGGCATGTTATGTTTTTGTTGTTGTTTTATTACGTCTGAAGAAGAGGATTCGGCTGCAACGCTGTTTACCCCTGAGACTACTAAAGTGTTTTGTGGACTCAGACACTTCACCCACCCCTCCATCTGCATAGTGTTGAGTAGATAATGAGTGAATATTCATTTTTAGGTGAACTATCCCTTTAATATCTCAGGATCGTCCAATGCTGTGATAAAATATGAAATTACTTAATGCACAGGGTTTTGACAGACTGACTCATTTTTTGATTGATGCCATCTGGGGTTTCTGTTTATTCATATTGAACACCTGCAACAGATTGTGGAAAATTTTTGCCCCACTGTATTTCTTTCTTTCTAAAAACCTGTGTGCTGGTGAATGGATCTAGTCCACAATCAGACCTTTCCACCTTATTTTCCTCATTCTTTATGCCAGCTCTTGTCGCTGACTCCACAGCCTACTTGCCAGACGATCAAGACACAAGATCACTTGAACTGCCTTACACCTTTGACTCTAAATCAACCTGATGAATAGGCTGTGTCCCAGGAAGTATCCAGACATTCTTATTACCACCCCTGGCACTCAAAATCAAGCCTCCTTTTCTCTCCTCTCCCTCTCTTTTATTTCTCTTCCCTATTTTCTCTCTCATCGCCTGCAGTCAAATTGTCAGAAACAGACTGTGACACTTTGTGACATGGCAGTCGGGCAAAATTATGCAGCGCCTCCATCACCCTGCCAGTGCCCCAACAGCCGA
Source organism: Hippoglossus hippoglossus (assembly GCF_009819705.1). NCBI lineage: Eukaryota > Metazoa > Chordata > Actinopteri > Pleuronectiformes > Pleuronectidae > Hippoglossus > Hippoglossus hippoglossus. The sequence continues at coordinate 20,355,796 of NC_047164.1, forward strand.
ATGTCCGTCAGGGGCCTGCGAGAGGTCCCGCTGCATGGCGTGTCTCTGCAAGTGCTAGGGGCACGCCTGCATCCCTACCTACGTTCACAAGTGTTTAACTCAGACTTGGCTGCATCTACTGTGCATGTCTATATAATTAGAATTAGAGGAGCACAGTGTGATCGTGTGTGGTAACCTTAGTACAACCCTCACGTTGATAAAACATTGCTCTAATTTATTGCTGCTAATTATTTACCGCAGCTTGAGGCCTTCAACACAAAAAAAACACGCAGAATCAGAAGAACGTGACCTTTACTGTTGTTACCAGATACCCAACAAAATAAGGCTCTTTAATTGCTGAAATTGATACAGAGTGAGGGTGGTGTGATAAATATTGTTCAGGCTGATGCTGACTGAGCGCTGTGGATGATAAATCTATTCTCATGGAAGATTAATGGACTGGAGGAGTGGTGTTGAATGTCATTGTTGAAGGTTGAAAGTATTGAGTGCCTGAATCCTATCCATATGTTTTCAGGAATGACATAAATAGGCTCAGCCGGAATCCATTTTGACTTATCAAGCTTAAACCAGTGCCAGAGCCGCGTTGCACTTGCCAAGTATTCAGGCTCTGAGGCTTCCACTGAAATTGGCCATGGCCATGCGCTACCACCCTATTTTTGCGTTTGCCATGCGTCCCACAGCTCTTGGCTACATATTACTTCCGCATTCCCTGTAACCCGACCCTGTTGCCCCAATATTTGATGTCATACCAGGCCCTGGCGAGGGAGTCTCTCCTCTCTTTGTTCCAGCCTTTTCAGTGTGGAAGCTGTTCCGGTGGGGTAAGTTGAATAAGTGGAGCCCGGAGGAATCTCTACAAAGGTCTCACTCTGATTGGATGCATGCAGAGCCCAAGGAGAGAATGCCGGTTGCCATAGCAATGAGAGCAATGTGGGAACTGGCTGCATGAAGTAGAAAGGGGAAGTGGTGCTTTCTTTTGCGATGGGAGGTCTTCATCGACTGACATCCCTCTTTTATGAGTACACACTGGCCAACATACACGTAAACACGAGTACTTAAAGGCACACAAACAGTATTACATGCACCTTTTTACCCCCCAAGGAGAAGCCGAGCTAGAGTGCATACTTCAATCACAATGGCCTGGTAGGGGTGTACTCTGCCCAAGCTGGAAGCCAGAGAAAACACAATCAGACACACTAGGAGTCCAGAACCATCTCCCCCTCATAAACATGATTACTGGCCATTCAGTGCTACATATTGCTTACATCTCCTGAGCCAACAAATCATCCTCACCCCCTCTCCTGGCTCAACACAGCCACTATAAATGAAGAAATGATAAAAACATCTCTCCACCATCCTCTACATTGCTTTTTTTGTTGCTTGCATCCCCCATCTGACTCAGAGTAGATTTTTTTTAATTCCTTAACCCATAATATTCAGGTTACATGAATATCCAAGGAGTGATGCAGAGCTCCCTATGGAGCATATGTTTGTGTTCACGTGTATGTTTTATATATGTGAATCCCTGGTGTTTGTATGTTTGTGTCAGAGACTTTAGCTGCGGGGTATAGGAGTTGTGTGGGAGGATTAAGTTTTATGTGTGTGTTGTTGTTTGTTTGAGGGGCACAAGGGGCCGAGAATCCTGTATGGGGATTACAATGGAAGGCCTGCTGGGTCATGAACCCACAATCTTCACTCATGCATGTGATCCTGCTGCACTTGAGGGCTGAATTGAAATCAAAAGGAATCATAAGGTACCTCGAGCATCCCACAAACCCGCTGCTCCTACAATATCCGCTCTTGTAAATCCTAACATGTGTGTCATAAAGCAACATGACATGCAACATGAGTCATCTACAGACAATTTCCAAAAATATTATCCTCCATTTTGCAAATTGCATTAATAAACAATCAATGTGATATTATACAGATATTTGAAATGACCAATAATACAACAAAGAGAGGTGTACATAATTGGGAAATTTGCTATATATATATATATCTATCTGTATATGGACGTTACCAGTTTAAACCTTTGCCATGTGCTCACTACAATGTGATTTTCATCTGGTTTAAATGCTAAAATACTTACATCACTGGTTTTACTTTTGTGTTCAGCTTTGTGCACAATAAAAAAATGTGGAAGAAATAAAGTACACTGCACGTGATGGTAATCATAGTGTTCAATCTTACCGCTGTTACACTTGCTAATGTATGTTTTGCATGTACTTTGACTTGAGCCCATGTTTTTCTTTTTGACCAGCACACTGTACAGTCGTGCTTAATAAAACACATTTTACTTTAGTTGGAGAAGGGCATGCTTGTGCATGAGGCAGGATTGCTGGGAGGTACTGGGTGTCACATCACTTCTATTTCAGAAGCCAGTGCAATTTCCCTTAAACCACAAAGCCACGGTGCCAACAATAAATAAATAAATAGATAGATACTGTAGATAAAAAGACAGACAGACATATAGATATACCAAAAAAGAAAGAGATAGTGCCCCTGGAATTACAGTTGCAGAAGATTATTCCAGAGACATTATTTCCCTCAAGTCATGGGCTTAAGTCAAATTTGGAAGAGAAATGAAATGGCCAGCAGTGAAAACCCAGACTAGGTAGGAGTTCATGAGTAGAGAAATAAGATTTTCATTTGTTTCTGCCCCAGCGGGAGACCAGCAGCCTTTCAGTAAATAGAGACAGCTATGAGAAATGATTTTTTTCTGGTCGGCGGGATATTGTTTTAACGTGCACTTATCCATCTGCAATCTAGATGTCAGGCCCCAGGAATCCACAGGATGGCCATTCTACGTTTGTCTTTATGACACACAAGTGTTGGCCTCATCTCGCCTCCAATTGTCTCTGTTAGTCTCCCATTTCCACCAGATTTTCAGTCTTATGTGGCCTTTTTTTCAAATTCCCTTTGTTAAGAGCAACCAGCTGATGCTCCTCTTTGGAATTCAGGCTTTTTATATTCAGCTTCGCTGTGAACTGAAATGAAAAATTCAATCCTGGCTTCTGAGATTGTCCTCTCCCCATGCGCAACCTGGAGACTGTGAGTAGAGGCAAACCATACAGTATTATTTGTTCCACTGCAATAATAATAAATCAAGTATGGTGCATTTTAGCAGAGATTGGCAGCAGGTATCAGCTTTAGTGGATGATATTTTGCCAGTGTTGTTTTTGTGTTTCTTTGTTTGTGTCTTGTGTCTCTGGTTTGTTGCCCAGTTTTCCCAAGGTAACAATGTGTCATAATCCACTCTTGGTTTGTTTGTGCATGTGAATGCATGTGACAAGTTTTTCCTAAATTGCCACATGCATTGCACAGCTTGTCTTAATCGTGACAATGATTTTAAATGTTGCACTGCACCGTTCATCTCCAACAACATTGAACTCGCCTTAGATGAAGGCCATTCTGTATCGTCTAAGTTAAATGTTCTGGTGTCAAAGAGATATTCAAGGGATTATTTTGGGTTAACTTCCTCTTCCAGAAAACCGCAGCTGTTGACTTCTGTGAGAAATCTTTTCAATGAACGTGTTGACTCTGTATTGAAGTTATTTATATGGCGCATTAGAATTCATGATTAATCTTCAGGAGCAAAGCTTTAAGTTAGGAGCTGTCAGTGGTGATGTACTCCCAGGTGATTACTTCTCCTTCCTGTCATCCGCTATCAGACAACAGACAAAACACTTGTCACGTGGCCCATTCTGATTGTGTTTGATATTGACACCAGAATTGAATAAATGTACACAATAAGAAGATTAGTGTTTCCCAAGAGGCCTGCATCCCCCTGCTGCATTCAGCCCCGATGACGCACGCTGAGCCTTTTGACAGACATTCATACACTCAAATCCCGTCTTAGACTTCCACATGTGCTAGTAGAAAAGACAGATGAAATTGAATCAGCTGACCATCTTAAATGGAATTGGTGTGAGGTCACAGTGAAACTGGGATACAATTGCAACTGGGCATTTGTTGGAAAATGTTGTATATGCTTTATAACCCCAATTCAGTCCGCTTTGCATTGCATATGTATATAAATAGACCCAGGCATGGCAGTAAAGAGCAGGATTTCTGCTGGAATAAAGTGACATGCCTTCCACATCATCTGCCATTGGTAGTTGAAATGCAGGAAATAGTGAGTAGAGATGGAACTTTATGAAGTATGAGTATGAGTAATTTTACAGTGCTGCAATAGTTCATTGTTCAATATAATTTTTTTCAGTTTTGCTTGTACTACTTTCCGTCATTCCTCCTTCGTCTTCATAATCACACCTGTATATTTGACAGTAGAATCTGTTTTAGTGCGTGTAAAATGTCCGTTAAACTAATTAGACGATTGATCCTGACCTGTTCTAAGGGAATCGCATCAGCTGTGTTTGGGGAGCTGTGAGAGGTCAGAGGTCGGGGCCACATAGAACAGGGGATCGGATGAGATTAACCTTGGCCTGCTCCTTTGGCCCCGAGCCTAGACGGCCCAGGAAGTGCAGGCAGAGCCATCTGATTCCAAGCGCTCATCCAATTACTGCCTTATCTCCTGGCAAAATGAGATCAATGCATGGAGGGCAGGGGAACCTGGCAGGCTGGCCAAGGTGCGATAATCAGCAGTAGGGAGCACGGCACTTAACTCCCCCGTGTCCCCTGATAGAGCCAGAGCATGTGTTAGGAGCACCACTCACTGCCATTAGCTCTCGGTGCCTGCTGGAGCCTGACCCGCACTTTGCATGAGGACTAGCTGGCATAGTGCATTTAGGCATCTTAGTGTGTTGTGTTCAAGTGCTGCACTTAGGAAGGTGAATAATGTGCATAATTACAGTTTTACCTCTTATCCTCTACCCAGCAGAGAACAGGTAGAAAGGGAGGAAAAAAAAACTTTGTAATTGCTTTTTATATGTATTGCATATGAAAAGCACTTTTGAGCATTTTACAGTGGTTAAGAACAACCCTGCAGAGCTAATATAGTCCACTGTTAATTCTCCTGTCAATTAGGGGGAAAAACAAATGTTTGACGTTTGGAGCTGTAATTATGAAAATAATTAACCTCTGAGTGAGCCATTAAAGCAGACAATTTTGCTCTCTACCTGCACTTCTTGAAATGGAGTCGCATTTGCCTTAATTAGATTCTGATGTTAAAAGGACCTCGGTTAAATGGAATATTTTTTCTTAATGTACAATTATGTTTTATCCTGTTCTTATTCGTCCTCCCTCATTTAACAGACGTTATTAACTAAAACTACAGTGCAATAAGAAGCGGTTAAACCTGGAAGGAGGGGATTCATTTTTGCATCATCAAAATGGAAGTTTTGAGAGAAAAGTCTTAACTGGCTGAGGCTTTATATGATATAAAGTTGTTCATATTTATTCCTGATACTTCTGCCATGCCAGTGATTGTATTGCACCACTGGTGTGTCCCTTAGCCATCTGGAGGACCGTTCTGTGCCCACAATATGGCTGGAGAGGGACCCATTCTGGAGAATTTATGTTTGGCTATTTCTTCTCATGCTTGTGTTCTGGGCACAAGTATCCATTGGAGAGCAATAGGTAGCCTTGAAAGAGTGGCTGTCCTCAGCTGTGGCCTTGCGATTGTACATCCACTACTACCCCACAGTCCTCCTCCTTCCACCTGTCCCTGGCTGCTGCTCTTCTCCACAGCCCATTTAGATTAAAGTCCTCTTAAATTCACCACAGCAGGCCGGCCGCACAGGGAGAGCTGGCATCACAGGGGCCCTCTGACAATCAGCACCGGGCTAGAAAGCACTAATGAGCGCTGGGAGGGGAGGAGAGGGTGTTGGCGGCTTGCACACAGACAGCAGCAGTGGTGGATAGGATTGGAGGGGGTTGTTAGGAAGGCAGTACAGCCAGACCGACATATTAGTCAGCCAGATTCATTGGCCAAATTACAAGTATTGGCATATATGCTTTCTAATATGCACTGATGAGCCTTTTTCTTTTATAGAACAGAATGCAGAAAAAAGATGCAAGGGGTAATGTACAAATAAATTAATCTCAAACAAAGAGAACAGATGCTTTGTACCAAACTTAGCTCCAAGCTGTTTTCCATTTATCCCCTGCACAGGTGAAACTACAGAGCTATAAAACACTGAGCAAAAACTATCATCTCTATTACAAATGACCACCAAACTCTGCACCCACAATACACATACAAAGAATATGAATAATACCAACCAATGTGTAAATATCTGCTTTTTATATCTATAATATATTAATATATATCTCATATAATCCAAGATCGTTATCGGCATCCGCTTCAGAGATCCAGTCTCAGAAGGGAAGCAGTGGGCTGGCATGTTGCTGGGCTGGGTCCAGTGCAGCACTGACTAGATTAGCTTCCAGGGGCAGGGCTGCAGTCAGTTTGGGAAAATATCACAGCCCATTAGTTAGGAGCAATGAAATGGAGTCAACTTCTGGGACTCCATTAGGCACGCTGCGCTTAGGCAGACAGCGTCCCTCGGTGTGATGTTGCTATTCTGGAAGGATTGAGCACAGAGATATAATTGGACTGGGGAAATCAAGCAAGTTCCAGTGGTCCTGGTGGGGCTCTCAGACAGAAAATGAGAACAGAGGCCTTTGTATTTTCTCTCCCTCTCCCTGTTAGCTTTACAGCTTTTTGAAAAACAGCAGTGAAAAAGCAGCCAGTGTGCTCGGGTTTTTCTTTTCATTTTTATTCCTCCACTCTCTCTCTCACTCTGTAGCTCTGTCTCTCGGTCTGCCCCCCTCCCTCTGTTTTTCTTATTGGATTTTGCCATCTGCTTTAAATTCTTTTTTTTTTTCATTTGCGGCTCCAGCTCTGGCTAACCCTAAGCAAAACAATATGCATTTATTCATCCGTGCCTTTCTCTAAGCATTGATGAGACTGAGGATTGTGCTTGATAATAAACATGGCTTAGTATAACACAGGCTGCTTGCTAAGCCTCGCAAAGCTCTTTACTGCCTTACTGTTAGTGCCAGCTAACTCCCCTAGTTTGAAATATACAACCATCCATGACGGCAACGCCCAAGTCAAGTATAAAGTAGAGTATCATTGTCTGTATACGTATAAGTATTTGTATTCATGGATGAATATGTTACTATTCTTTATATTCTACATTATTTTAGTTGTCACTGGGTGTCTATTCAATCAATTATCAATCAGATTTTATTGGTATAGCCCATATTCACAAATCACAATTTGGCTCATTGGGCTTAACAAGGTGCGACTTCCTCTTTCCTTAACCCTCAACAAGAAGAAGGAAAAACTACCCCAAAAACGAACATTAATATAATATTATTATTTTTAATAATATAAATAATTGTAAGGATATGAAAGTATGTAAATGTTTGGTAGCATACTGATTTATGAATCAAATAAAAACAAAAGTAAGGTATACTATATAGTTCATCTTCGCCTGAAATGCCCTTTCTCCAACCACGATGTCTGGATAGCCAGCTGACGTTTATGTCCTTATAGGCGGAACTGTAGATGTAGATAGAGCGGACAGGCCTCAGTGCTTCAGGTAATTGATGTGCAGTTTTTAGCACCATCATGGGACGTCTCTATCCCTCCAATTTCCAGCCGGCATGCCTCACTTGGTTTGCCTAAAACGCTTCATGGGCTCCGTCCTAAATAAAGGACATTTTGCCAGTTCTCTGAGTTAATATACTTCACAGCAGCAGTCCATCATGTTCTTATCGTGCCTTCAGTTTAATGGCTGGTGAGTAATTAGATTGAGTCTCGGATTGTTTATTGCCAGTGGTGTCTTCACCGCTGCCTTACCAAGCAAGGAGTCGCTGACATCCCACCATATTATAGCTGTAGTGGTTGAGAAATCTGTTGTGGCACAAATATAGAATATCACTGGCCGTTAAGCCATTTATCAGGTATTTACTTACCATCGCTTTTTCAAGGGATTGGTAAGAGATCAGTCAGGATCTACCCATTTAGAGTAATTGGCTTTGTTGGGGATTGATGAGAATAAGTAGATTAGAAGGTCAAAGAGGTTATTCATTGAGACGAGGAGACCGACAGTCAGCTCACTCCAAATACCTGTGTTTTTCTGCTCAATAGGTTGAAGAGAAATCATGGTTGAAGTGTCAGGGACCTGAAAGCCGCTAAAATATGATTCACTGTTTAACAAAAGGAGAGTACTGCATCTCTCTTGCTTGAGCTCTTTGTCCTTTTCTATTAATAGAATGATATGCTCATAGCAAAAGAGTGTTGACATTTGTGCACCTCCTGGGAACACGTCCACATGAATGCTATCAGCACCTTAAAGACAGCCCCGGTAGGTGTTCTCAGCCCCTGACTCAAAGGGCACGCTGCACCCTCAACCTTCCACCCCTGACCTGTCTGCCAGCCTAAGAAAGAGCCCCTGACAGCTGCTTTGATGGCAGGACGAGGGGGTGGCTTGTGAAGAAATTGGTGAAATGGAGGGTAAAAAGGGGGCCAGCCATTTGAAATGCCTGCACCGAGATCTAATCAGGGTGCAGTGGCTCTGTGCCCCTTTTTAAAGTAGCACCACGGCATAACAGCCATCAGCCTCTCCCGGGTCCGGGCCTCACAGGGCGTTTCATGTCAGTCCCCCACTCCCTCCTTCCCCGAGTAACCCTCTGAAACACATCATCCACCTCAGTCCCCAGCTCTGGATTTATTCCCCCCCTAAAGCCGCCTTGACAGGTTTGTTATCTATTCACCCGGTCAGCGAGCCCTGGAGAGTCGCAGCACTGGCAGTTAGGAAGGGGAATGCTACAGGAGAAGCGGGGCAAGTAAATGTCAAGTGAACCGCCAAGGATGGATATTATAGCTTCTGGGGACCACAGACAGAGGGGTGGGGGGGGGAGGTCGGTCTCTCCAGTCTGTTTTACAGCCCACAACTCAAGATGGCAGTCTTTGCTGAATTCTATCAAATACATCTCCAGAGCATCAAGGCTTCTTTTATGTGCAGGTTACAATTATATGGTTTTTCAAAACGGACTGTCACAGCCTCTAGGTAACTGCCAGTAACAAGTAATGATTATCACAAAAAAGTTAGAGACGAAGGCTTTTTTATAATCCATTGTCTGCCATTTATAGTTGTATCTAGTAAACAAAAAAAAGCTAAATAATGTTCAACTATCTTTGTTGTTTTACTCATGCATCTCCATGGATGTTCGTATGACTAATATCTTCTTCAAATACCTCAAAAAGAGTTCATAATAAAAAACAGAACCCATTATCTTATGTGGATCTTCTGGAAAATAGTCTCACTGTGCCAGACTACATTTATACTTTGCTTCGCTCCAAGCATGTGATGAACAGACAGCCGACTTATTTCATGAGCTGCTTTTAATGTGAACTCCAGCCAGGCCTTTCTGTTTCTCAGGTTTCACAGGGCTTTGCATCTGGTTCTGTATCCTCATGAAGTCTTTACTTGACCGTTGATGAAGAAACATGTCCAGCTACATGTAGGGCTGTGTATTTTTTCAAAAGCAAAGTTTGAATGAATCTGGCCCATCATTAGTAGCTAAGTTCTATGTTGTGTTTATCCCATTAGCACGACTTTGCTCACTAATGTCCTCCTCCATTTTTACTAATAAGCTTACTGTGCTGACCGGTCAATAGGACATGCAACAGGTCAAGCTTATAGTGAACTTAAAGAGTGGACTCTGCTGGGCCATGAGGCAAAAGACTTGGGACACTGATGCATTTTTAGATTGCTGTCCACACTACTCCGGAGTTTTAGAGCCACTAAAACGGAGAAGTTTGGAAACGCTGCTGTCACCGTTTTAGTTCGAAACATTGTTGAGATCTTAAATAAACCAATGCTATTTCTTGCAGTTACTAAAGTGACAAACCTAATATATCCTAATAACACCCATGCTAATGCAAGTGAATCAATGACATTTGCCATTCATCTAATGGAAATTGCAAAGCTTGGATGCTCGGCATTATTTCACGTATATCACACTGCTTCAGGCTGCTAGCAGTGGTCTGTAGACAACCCTGTCAGGATGCACTGTTATCAGAGGAGCAGTTAGGTTCAGTAACATCGCTGCTATATGATGGTTTAATCAAGTAAATCATGTATATTCAAAGAGGCGGGGATGCGACATGATTATCATGAAAAAATGGAAGCATGCTAACTCAAGGATCTTTTTTAAGGTTGTTGTGGAAAAAATTACCATAATACATTGAAACAGTGATATTAAACTAAGATATTTCAATCATTATCCTCATTGTTAAATCCTTGTTAATGGAGAAAATACTACTTTTGTGGGTCTCTCTCCCATCTTGCCAGTGATTCGCAAGGCATTCTGGGAAATTATCAGGATCAGGACACACTACACGCGAATGCGCAAAACGGAGGAGAAGGGGTAAAATGGGATTGGGTCTTGGTCTACGGTGTCTCACATGACCCCCCTCCACAAGAAAAAAAAAGTCATTAGCCCTGGTTACCAGTGTAGAACGCAACATTGATCATCAATTACAAGCATTGCTGACCAAATGCTTTCTGTGTACCCCGTGCATGCCCAGTGTACTTGAGCGATCACTTGAAATGCGATTTCAGGTCTGCTACTATGGTATTAAAACTGATGCAGAGCCAACACTGTTTTCAAATGAAAACATGTTTGTATGCACGTAGCCTCAGTCCACTCTGAGTCCCATGTTAGCTCTTTTGTGCTGAACTAATGTTGAAACAACACAAATCTGTCCTTTTAACATTTAGTGTCCTAGCGTTAAATTACATCAGAACTCCGAAACTTTTTGCCCTATGCGATAAAAGGACTATACCCACCATACAGTTCTTTCAGTGTTGATGTAAACCTGCTCGAATTAAAGCTGATACTTGACAAATAGCTGTAACAGGGAGCCTGAAGAAAAGATATGTGCGACTGTCCAAATATAGTCTGGACTTCATTTGTAAAAATGATTGGGACAAACCACATGAATTATTTTACAGTTGTGTTATCTAGTGTATCATTGCCGTGGCATACCCTCTTTCTTTTACTCTCAATGTTTTCCCCAAGATTCATCATGTTTGAGTATGCTCAGTAGTTCATCTACAGTATAGCACTCGGCTGTAATTTTATTCTTCCCAAATGCTGTGCCATTCAGTAAGCTGAAGTGAGTATTGCCATTTAGTGAAGTTTTAAGTCACGCCATATAACAGCGCTCACAGCAGTGTTATTTAACCTGTCTGTCTCATTCCTTCACATCCTCATTCTGACCATGTAATCTTGTAGAGAGGAATTCTCAGTTGTATTTTGGGAATTAGTTTTCTGTGCAACAGGGAATGTGTGTGTGCTTTTTTTCTATTGATGAACTGTCTCACAAATCAGGTTTGTCACAACAGTTATCACCCTCTGGCCTTTTGTTCCCTTATTGCAGCAGCATATTACCTCAGCCAATTTAAAGCCTTAACCTTGTATATTTGCTACTTGCATGTATATGATAAGTTTGTTTGTTTTCACATATTTCCACAGTAAATCTTTCACCTGTTAGTCCCCTGATCCTCTTCCCATGCTCTCGGTGGAGAATAGGATCTAAATTGTGTGATAATTTCTCTGGCCCTAATTGCATGGCTCCAGTGAAAGCTTTGCTGCTCTCTCTCAATCCTTTTTGGAACTACTTAAACGTTCCGCTTGGGTGTGGATTAGCGGATAATGGCCCCAGCAGCAGGCCAGGTACAAGCTATTGAAGTGTTCCTGAGATAGCCTTGGCGGACCCTAGGGGTAGGGGGAGGGTTCATTGTCGGTGTGACAGTTTGGCTGAGTGGATTACATGCAGTTTAGGGGACTGGATTGGATTGGGGCTGTGCCCAATTATCCTCTTGGATTGGATTGCAAGTGAGCTACCTCCTATCCCAATTTCCAGTGCACCAGGTGAAGCCTATGGATCCTGCTGCTAGGCGTTACAATAAACTATTAAGCCACTGAGCCCAAAGATGAAGAGTCAAATACACAGCATGGTGTGTTAGCAAACATTTTTATTTCTCTACTTTATTTTCACCCCAACTGCAAACTACTTTACATGGCATTTTTTGTGAGCTACAGTATCTCAACAGGTCAACGTGTCTAAAACCCTGCAATGACTACATAACATCACTAGTCAAGTTAACAGTTGTATGATGTCTTCTGTGGTTGTTGAGTTAGTTTTCTATAGTCTTGGTTAGTAACTCCGGGTGATATCATCTGGGAAATCACACGTCGGGTTATAAAATGTACTTGCTGTGATAATTCCTCCTGACCATACTGGCCTGATGGAATTCCTTTCCAATACACTTTCAAAGTATGTAATGGGGGATAAAATCCACAGAGATTTGCTGTCTTAGTTAGTCAGAACTAATGAAAGCTTCCATAGTTTGTAGTATAATTCTAAAATGAGTACGTTCTTACTGACAGAGGTGGATGGATCGTAACAAAATCGGAAGTTATAGCATAAATACTTTAAATCTGAAAGACTCATATTAGCACCAGATCAGCATTTATAGGAATGATTAATGTAAGCAGAGGGTCCCACTCTAAAACAATGTTTTAGAGTGGGACCGAATCGAATAAGCGGACAGTTGGTGAGTGTCAATGTCACACATGCAAAGGCAAAAGAAAAAACATGGGAGTGGCTCTTATCAAGCTAATGAGTATGGAAAGGTAATACTGGAGTATTTATTTGAATTGTTTGAATAAACCCAATGTCTGCCCACATGTGTCTTCAAAACTTTCTAAATGTTTTGATGCACCCAATGTGTCTATTACAATTATATGGACCAGTGATGCTTTAACCATCACCCACTTAGAAAAACAATGAAATGAAAAATGAAATTGAACTCCATTCTGCCCAGTCTCCCTGTTTGTGGAGCCTTGCTGGGATTTCATCCAGTTATCATGATTTAGAGAATCTAAAATGCTGTTCTTGAAGAAGTACACTCCCTCCCCTTCTGCAGAAATCTCTGCTTGGGTAATGGGTGTCTCATTTTTTACAATCAAGTCATGAGTTATGCAGTAATTTGAACCACTCCATGTGTCGCTGCTTTCGTGTATGAATGCATTCAAGAATATTTGCCATTTGTTCATTATCCTTCTCTGCAACATAGGCTCACAGGGACTCGCTCTTTATTGTTCCTTCTCTTTCCAGATTTGGCTTAAAATATGTGAAAAGGCTACTTAGCGCTTAGCTAAAATAAGGGTTTACATATGTGTGATTCAATAAATGTTTCTCATTTATTAAATTGTTCTTTACCTAAAATGGAGTTCAGGTTTATTTGAATTTATATCATGTTGCAGTAGAAACTTTCTTTGTGGATTGTGCACTCTATGCACAGCTACATTTGACTTCTACTGCAGTTTTAATTTTAATTAATGTAACCAATTATTCTTGACAACAAAGTAGAAGTGTCCAAGTTAAGCCCCCCCTTCCCCATCCCCACCTGACGTTGATTCTCATATGGGGAGCTGTCAGAGTCTGCTGTCACATTTTTCCCCCGCTTCTTTTTTACTTTTTTTGCTGGAGACTTGCAAGTGGATAACAATGAGTCCCCTGGCTGTGCTCATCTGATTCCATCAGGAAGAGGAGAAAAGCACCACGGTGCCTTGGGAATATTGTGCCTGAAAATGGTAATTTGCCAGCTTGAGCAAATCCTAGGAGAGCCTGCAAGATGAAGAGTAGACAGATTTCACTTGCTTTATTTATTAAATTTGATAACCGGTACAGGCCTCCAGAGGGGCAAAAACATTCTGCTACGTGTCATTTGGAAGGAGGTAGTGAATATGGTAGAGATCCATCAAAGACATCCTCCCAGTCATTCAGTCAGTCTGATGTTAGGCGTCCCTATAGGTCCACAACCACTGTCATTTATGTTTTTGACTCCCTGTTATACTGCCTCCTTTATTTAAATAGTGCAGAGATGTTACTGCTGAACTCTTAGCTTGACCTTTCATTGCAGGATTTGATTTGAACCCAGTTCAAGCAGATGTGTCTAAATGGCTGAAACATGTAGAAGCAAGTCAATAATCTGAACTGATATGTGTAGATCCAAAACACCTTTCCCATATCTGATGGCTGTGAGGGACAGTACGTGGTTACTGGGCCTCCCCTGGGCTGGCCTTATGGTCAAGGGTAAGTAAGCTAATTGATTAGCTGACAGGCACAGTTTGGTGTCAGGCAAGCAAAGAGGCTACCTCAAGTCTCAGCTCCCCCAGGCTATTATTTAATACAACTGTGTTGTTCTCAGTTTCCTCCCTTTGTCCAGGAAAGGCTCCCTGCCCTCTCAGTCCTCTGAGGGCTCCTCAGGGACACTTCACACAACTCAGAAAGAAGGGGGAAGAGAGAAACATCGCCACAAAGCCATACTTGAGAGGTATCACTTTGCAATCTGCCCGTCTCCCAGCTCCGGCGTCTCATTTGTTCTGTGTGCTGATGTGCGTCAAGGCTTCAGGGCAAGGTGATAGTCTCCAGGGACGAGTTGCAAAGGAAAGTTACCTGAGGAGATAAAATGGGATATGGGGGGGGGGGGGGATCCCTTTTTTGTGTGGTGGATCTTTGTGTTTCTGCAAAACCCAGCAGCAGCAGTTCAGCAGTACCACTGCAGAAACTTGACTGCAGAGCCAGAGGTCCTTGAATGGGTTGCCTTTGAATGTCTGGGGTCTTTTGAATGTGCTCCGCTTGAATAGGAGGTCTTTGACAATTGAGGGCTTTGTGATTCTCCTGTGCACCTGCGGTGTTATCAGCGCGGCTGGAGGAGTAACAGCTCCCATTGCTAGTATTCTCTGATGGCACTCATCTTAATGGAACAGTACCCCTCATGTATATAATGCTCATTAGGTAGTTATGTACCTGAAGACCATTTGGTATCCCAGTCAAAATTACCTTATAAAATGTAAAAATTTAAAAATCTCTAACATTAACTAACGTAAAATTGTGAACTGCACATAAAGGAGAGGACTGGCATATTTGTTAGCAGTGTACGTGATTTGTTAGCAGAGTAGTTGACTGACATTCACGCACCTACAGACAGTTGTAATAGTTAAGCCCTCCTGCTGAATCCCTGAGCCTCCTAATTCCTCAGAATATAGGAGCTCATATAGTTTTTGTAATTAACAAATCACAATTTAATCGACAGTGCATGACAATTCAATTTGTTGATTGCCCCCCCTCCCCTCCACCCTCCGCTCTTCATCTATTTAGGAGCAAAAGGGAAAGAAAAATAATCTCGTTGAATATATTAATTCAACATGATGAATCCTGTATTCAAGTCAGTGGAGTGAATAATTAAAATTAGCTGATAAAACTTTCAGCAGAATTACTTTGCCGAAATTGCTGAACAGATGTGTCATTTTAATGAAAATCCACAGCCAAGCCCTTTTCCCCTTCCCCTCTGTCGGATAAAAATATTATTCCCACGGCACATTCTTAATTTGGTGGTAAATACACTCGCAGCCATCTCCGGAAGGGTGGGTGGGAGCGGGTGGAGAGAGAGGAAGAGCAACTTGTCACAGTTAGTAACTTGATTTCTCCCCCTGCATGCAGTAACAGCTATCTACAGTAATTCACAGCACTCCATTGTTGCAGCAAGTCCCAAGGAGGACTTATTAAAATGCAATAATCCCTGTTTAAACAGAAACAATAACCATTAGAATTCCCGCAGATCTAAAACAGAGCGTAAGCCCCCATCTGCTGTGAATGATTAGAGTCTTGACGAGGGAATTTAATTTGCAACATTCAAAGATGGGAATCTGAGCAGATCTTTCCTCCGAGGCTCTCACCCTCATACTCATTTGCCTCTCACTTTATTTGTCTTTTTAATTATTTATCTAGCTGCCACTAACATTGCTCTAAAGAAAGGCCATTGGACGCGTTTAGACTAGACAACAGCATGCTCCCAGAGCCGCAGCCCTTTGGAAAGCCACCAGTCATTGTTTTGGTATAACATGTTGTGAATGTGACGCTACATTGTCATACAGTCTGATGTAAATATGCCACATGGAGCATTCAGAGCACCAGAAACTCACGAGTTATTAGATTGTAGTTTAATATTGTATTTGCAAATTTTCACTTATACATTATACATTATACACTTTACCACAGCAAAGTGCTCAATCATCTTGGATTCCAATGTGTTCAAGCTATTGGTTGAAAATCACATCATCCCACCTGTCTTTTCTTCTGTGCAGCACACTGGGCAAAAGCAAGATATCTTGGCAACTGCGGGTCAGATTGACATTTGGGAGAAAAATGTCTTGGTCCCCAAGTGGAACCCATAATGGTGTGTCCTTTGTTGTCACTTGCTTAAGTTTATACTTAAATGTGTGGGTTTTTATGAACACTGCAGTGGACTTTCAAGTGTTTCCAGCTCAGTTTAGTGTTGAGTATTAAGGTTGTGTTAGTCCACTAGGAAACTTGGTTCCTCTAAAAGGAATAGGAAGAAAAGACTTTGGTTTCTAAAGTCTAAGCTCTGTGAGGCTGGTGATACATACAGCAATGCTACCTGCAGCCTAAAATCAACATGTTCACACTGACAATGCTTGCATGCTAATATTTGCTAATTGGCCGCCGACATTTAGTCACATCAGTTTTGGACAAATTCAAAATGTTGATGAACCATCTGAGTATCACAGTCGAATGAGCCATTAGTAGAAGAGTGAAAACATATTTTCCATCAAGAAATGCAATGAAGAAATGCTCTCCAGTTTTTATATGCACCTTCAGTGTCTTCCCTCGCATCTATAGGAGCTGCCAATGTTGTGATCAAGCTGTTAATATACTGTTGTTATACCTGTACGTGACTATGATTGGTTTGAATCACTGTAGTTCAATTAAATTCAGTTTTATTTGTATAGCGCCAAATCATAACATACATTATCTCAAAGCACTTTACATGTTAAGTTAGAGACCTTCAAATTGTAGAGAAACCCAGTTCCCATAATGAGCAAGCATTTTGGCAACTGTGGAGAGAAAAATCTCCCTCATTAACATATAGTTCAACCATAAATGTATATTTTGGAGCCTGGCAGGATGGATTCTCGCTTGTGAGAAATGCAGCTGCTTTGCAAGGGTACTTGATGATGGTACTTAATGAAAATTTATTTCTAAAGTGATTAGGATTAATCATCTGGGAACCATGAATAACTGTAACTAATGTTCTGCCAATCCATCTTGTAGATGTTGAGATATTTAACCTGATGAAATTAAAAGTTAGGGGGTCAGCAAATTTAGCAGGATTCATCCTCTGGGCACCATGAATGTCTGTGGCGGCCTGAGTAACAGGCTGGTTTGGATAAAAATAGCAAATGCACATGACAGCACCTAAGCACTAAAAGTATAATAACTGCAGTAATAGTGAAAATTAGTTTGACCCAAGTCCCGTAAGAGCAAGGATGAAGAGCCATTAATGCCCAGTTAGTAATGTCAGATGTTTCTACCCTTCAAAGTTGAGTCTGCTTTGTTTTTATTAACCAGTTTTTACCTGTACATTCAAACAAGGAGATGTTGTATGAACCTGAACATGTTTCCTTTAGAAACCGTTCTGAATGGTTTTGTTTGTAAGAATGTTCAGAGTATGCAAGGTGAAGTTCTGCACACTTGATTAGCTTTCATTTCTGTTCATTACTGCTCTGTAATATTGGTGTTTGTTAGGATCCATCAAGACAGCGGAAAAGGGAAAGAAAGTAATGCCATCGCAAGATGAATTAAACAACTGATGTTGTAATAATGGCAGACTGGATTGTCACCCTGTTTGAGGTCTTTACCGCCAATTCCCTGTGGTGGAAGGGTTTTATATTGTTAATTTAGTAGTCAGGCTCTGGCTATAGGAGATAATGTATCACTTCACTCAGCGACTTCAACCCCTCACCTCCATCATCCTTAAGCAAATTCTTGCCTTGGCTGTACTGTGAGGAGCAGGCGAAACCCCGAGAGGAGAATCACAACAGTGACTTTTGGCTATTTAAGAGTGAAATTTGTTCTGTACTACTCTTTAGTTATATTGTAGCTTATAATTATTTTGTAAGAAGCAACTCCATAATATTGAGTCACTGCATAAGGCACCTGAGCAGCGATAGTCTCCAACCATAGCGTGATCACCTTTTTAAAACATTACAATTCATATATCTCTCTATACGCAATTTGCAGAGTGCGAGCACCCAATCTTTGTGCGAATTGGAACGTAACTCTCCAATCTTGATGAATCTTACACAGGTGCACAGCTTCCTGGAGGTACCGTGCTTTATCAGTTCATTTCTGGATAGCGATAGCATCAACCCCACAGAGGCACAGCGGTTCTTCATCATTTCGAATTACGACCAAAAAGCAGAGCTGCACCCTCGTTACAGCACCTCAGCAGGCTAAAGCGTAGCAGGTGCATTGCTAAATATATATTAAAAAGTGTCTTACTCTGCAAGTTGCTATATTCCCGTGGGCGCTTCACGCCACTGATCCTCTCTGCCTGGAATCATCCATTTCTGGTTGTGAGTGTTCACAGCGAATCCTAATTCCTGTCTCTGGTTAGCAGTGCGCCCCAGAGACTCCTAGTAATGAGCTCGGAGGTTAAAAAAATGGAGTGCCAGTCCCAGAAGGTGTTGTTGAGTTATGGATGGGGGGAAAGATCCATGGAGCCTCCAGAGACCCAGTTAGGGCCAAACCTTTGGCGGAAGGCATATTATTCCCCAATTTGAAAGGAAAGCTGGGCCATTTTGAATCGCAACTAATTGGCACTCAGTGGAGGAGGACTTCAGAGGGAACCTTTATTTTCATGTATTAGCTCCAGCAAAGTTCCTATAATGTGATGTAAGATGTAAAATATGGCCTTAACTTGGTTTATGTTGTCAACTCACATTAATATAAAAAATCTTTATAAATGTGTTATTGATGATATTTAACCGGCACTGATCTATAGGCTTACCCCACATGTTTTCGTTATTAAACATATATGCAGTTACTTTTAAATGCTCCATGTTAAATCTATTTCATTAATATGTATGTGAAATCAGGTTCACTTTCAATGATTGTGTTGAACTGTAGAAGTATCGAACAAACACTTTTATTAATATAAAACAAGGCACCTTTCTTTCACTGAGGTCTTTTATTCAGCAGTAAATGCCCAACTACATGATTTCTATGCAGTGTGTTTACAGTATACCGTTGTGCATTGTCTTTCTCCACCAGCCCAGGTGATGGAAGGTCAGTGTGCACAACTAGTTCTATCTTAAACAAATAAATTAGAAAGTACCAAAACTTTTTACCAAAGGCTACAAACGTGAAATAAGTACATTGACCCAGTGAGTTAATTGATGATAAAATGTCAGTTCACATATATATTGTAGAGTTTTAGCTGCAGTTTCCTTGAACTGATAAGTTATCTTGGGTCCATTCAGTTTAATACACATAATTGGATTACTATAATCTAATATATTGAAAATGTGTAAAAGTATGTTCTATTGTGGCATGAATACTTCCCCAAAATCCTGTTATCTCGTTTACCAATTTACCCTTTAGTTAAGCTGCAGATGGTGATTTAATTTAGAAGAGCTGAGTAGCTATTTTGTCAACATTAGTTGTCTCACTACATGTTGGTCTAAGGCGTGACACAACCGTGAATCCACTGTGTCACAGTCCAACCCTCTGATTCTGTTGGACTTCCAGTGTGTGTCAAAATAATGGAAAATAGAAGGGAGGAAGGCCTTGGAACAGAAAACCACACATTAAGCACGGTGGAAACTATACATCAGGGTTACTGATACTATTTGTGTGATGACCAGTGTCAAGGTTAAAGCTGTAATGTCTCATAGGTGAGTTATTGTGCGACAGTGAAGTAAATTAGTTAAAACTTGCAGTAAGGACAGTTTTATCAGCAACTTGCAGCAACTATGGATTGAGCTTGTGAGCATTTTGCCAATCTGGTATTCTTCTTTATTGTCAAGTGCAGTATTTTGTACTCCCAATGCACATGGATATATTTGCATATTTATACTATAAAATAGGTTTTTCGAATTGACAGATAAACTGTATGTATACACGATCACCAAATACTGTTTAAATTCTGGAAAACAAATGTATACCCAAATGCAAACAGTGTTTTTGGATTTATCTGCTGTATCTTGTGTTAATTACATTTAATGTCTTTAAGCCCCCATCAGCTGTATCAACTTTTTGGTTTCATGTAACATGACGTATATGAATATGATATGTTGTCATGCAAGTTTATTAGTTACCTTTGGACAGTCAGGTTTTACTTTAAGGGAAGCTAAATGTTTAGATGGGGATTTGTTCTACCCTGCTGCATTTTTCAGTGCACTGTCTGTGTAAACGTTTTAGAAAATGTGGTTTCCTAAATATTACACAGAATTCTTTGATGAATAATTCCTCTTGAATACCATCTTGTCCTTTAATGTTGCCTTTTCATATTTTACTCATCCTTTCTCTTTCAAGATGAGCAAGAACAACAGCCTCCAACTCAAATAGTTGCCATTATAGATAAAGTGACTGCAGCGAGTGCACCTCACACCTTTCACTCCTCAGCTACTAAACAGTTTCACTCTGTTGACTTACCTCAGGTTTTGATATGGTTAATGAATGAAGGAAGAGAATTGGTTACGATTTCTGTAAAGGTAATGTAGTGAAGCCCTGTGTTAGCTCGGCTTAATGAGGCTAATTATCCATTGTGGATGTCCAATCTCGACAGGACTTTTTGGATTGCTTTGATTAATTACAACACACTGAGTGCTGCTCCTACAGCCTATTAGAATGGCAGGAAATGTAAAGCACTGCAGCTAACTAGTGAAGTGGCAAAGGACTTGCAACCAGGAGACTACTGACGGACTACAGCAGAATACTCTGCTTCAGCTCCTCTGTCTCAAGTAAAGTACCATGAAGTAGAGCTAGATAATAAATTAGGTGCTTAGCAAAACCTCAGAGATGATGTTTGCATTTACGGTTTGTGCTTTTACATATGGCTGACAAAAAATGGGACAACTTCATTTGGGGTAGAAAAAAACTTTTTCTATTATAATATTTGGAAATATTTCCAGTGGCCGTGGCATAGTTTGTATTAACACCACTTGACTTGATTGTGTCTTGATGGGCTGCCATGCATGTTCATGTTGTGTGTATGTTTGAGTTGCACGATGAGATGAAATATGTCATAGTTTTTCCACCTCACCCAGAAGGTCTTACTAGATGCCTGTGTCATTGGTTCTGTTGGTGCTACTCTCATCACTTGCAGCAAGCGAACATATTTCAGCTTGACTCTTATTGATCTGTGCTTTCTTAAACCATTCTTCCGACGTGAACTCCGAAGAATGTCCTCACAAATAGGTCCGGACTTTGGAGGTTGTGTTTCGCACATGAACAACTCAGCAGGAGATTCCGCACTCAGATGCGTTCACAGTAACACGGGAATCTCTGGGGCGTTCAGGTGAGGGATGGTGCAGAGGCAGGATGTAACTTATTATTTCAGAGATCACATGTTTTAATTCACAGCCCATCGACATCTGTGTTGGCGCTTTTCACCCAAGGCTATTTTGGCATCTTCGTAGGTGACTTCTACGTGTGTGTCACCGGTTTTTCATACTCAGATATTTTTATTTATTTATTTTGTTTTCATTTGTGCAGCTGTCTCGTGTTATCAATGTCATCAATCGCCCGCTCGCTTGTGGTAAATCCTTTGGAGGATCTCCTGCTGTGTTCTTACACCGGCTCATTTGGACATTATCCAGAGTTTATTCTGGGGGGCTGGCTGGAGAAACTCCGGGGCCTCTCGCTCAGACACTTGCATTCTCATATACAGCCCCTCCGGAGAATGTCAGGGGATATAGTGCTTGGGCTCTTTTTTGAGTTTTAGAAAAAGCTGTTTAGAGCACCCCTTACAACTATCCAGCTCTTAAATATAATTTGTTAATGTAGTTTTCTATATGCTGTTTTGGTCTTTTCTTTTAATAACTACCTTTTATTTCATTGAGATAATGGATGCAAGTCAGCATCAGATTTTCACTCATTAATTACAGCTGCATTGTAAATATGTAAAGCCTAACTTCCCATCACTGGTACTGAAAGAAATGATTGAGGACAGTGTTATTGCAAATCATCGAATAGATTATCAATCGTTTACATATTTTCCTTATAGCCAGCTACTCGAATGGCTTTAAAGGGACCTGTGCGTGTGCGTAAAGCATAAATGTATCAGAACGTAGTGGAAAATATGTCAAGATTTATGCTCTTCAGCAGTGTCTCCAAAAGCCATTTGGCTGCAGCACAGTATGGAAAAACTTAATGAGGAGAGGCAAGAGAGGGGAAAGATTCTGGACCTGAATTCTGTTGGTTTGGTGACAGTGAGAAAGATAAGTGCTTGTGACAGTTGTGAATGATGTTCTGCTTACGGGCCTGGGAGCTCTCCTGTGGCTAAATTGTCACCGTTGTCAAACACGCTGTTCCCGTTGCCCAAACCTCCCCTGAACCATCTAATGCAGTAAATGGGAACCCTAATTCTTCATTAATTCAAGGGAAAAAGTTGATTTGGTCATGTAATCTTCTCTTCACTGGCTGTTTTAAAGATTCCAATAACCAAGCATTTACAGTTCACTGAGCGAGAATGGCTCGTCCCCTCCCGCGCTAACCCGCCCGTCCTCTGCCCCCTCTTCTCCACTTTTTACTACATCGACACGCCAGCTGTGAAACCTAGTGATGCTTATAGCCAGACTTATTGCCATGGTTATCTTTAATGACTTTGAAATGTATTGGCCTCATTAATAAGCGGTGAGGTTATCAATTCTTCTAATTAGGCTGCATACTCCCCGAAGAAATTTCACATTAAAGAGGCAAAAGATGAGTCGGAGGCGAGGCACGCTCTCTGGCGAGAGGTGGGGGGTTACACAGTGGGGTGGGAGGTGGTGTTGTTTGGAGCTAAAATTCAAAGTCTTACCCCGTCTGGGAGGATTAGCATTAAATCACTGTACCCCCACCACCACCCCTCAGCTCCCATTCTAATACAACACTCCCACCCCAGCCCTCGCCACCATCGCCGCGGCTTCTTCCTCTCCCCTTGAAAATGACTGTTTCACTTACACATTATAGCTATCAGCGGATGTGTGTGTATGCACGGGGGGGTAATCACAGCCGGGCAGGGCTGGGTGGCGGTAATGGGACATGAGCACTGCTGAGGTGTGTAATACGATCAGGAGTTACTGTCACAGAGCACTGATGTGCATATCTCAGGCTGACATGTTGAGGCCGCAGCGAGGCCATTTGGGTAAGCTTTATGTGGCGTTCCAGGGGAGCTTCAGTCAGCTGCCAGAAAGGAATATTGGCTTTTTAGATGAAATGGATGCCTGCCTTCTGTCTTTGTCACTTCTCTGAGTCTGTGTGCTTGGCAGCTCTGAAACAGTCAGATGTACAGCGTATATGCACGGCTTGGATTCTCAGAGCCAGTTATTTATGTAAGAAGTATGCAAAACAAAGCACAATGTGTCATTAGTAAGCATTTTTCAAGTAAACCAAATGCAAGTATTTACAATGCAAATATGTACAGTTTCACATCCATCTGGCAATGACTTACTATTTATGTCCAAACGTATGACAGAATTCTACATCCTGCAATTACAATTAGAGTATTAAAATAAAGCCAACGTATTACTAATTTACAGGCTGCAACATTATTTGGAGAATGTCAACAGTTTCATTCTGAACTACTGCACATTATGTATTCAAGTGCATTTACACTATATGCCTTCTGTGGCACATGTGTGTCACTGTCTGCATGCATGTGAAAATAGAGATTAGCTATAAATGGCTCTGATTTATTTGTGCCCCGGCCCCAGCAGCCAGACAGAGCCTCCTGCAAATTTATAGCCAGACGTCACTTTTACATGATGGGTTTGTAACAAATATCTGCTGCATATTGTTAAATTAATCTTCCATTTAAAATTGATGGAGTTAGACTCCCCAGGTTCAATGTAATTTGGTGTTCACGGGCAGCAAGTAACGCAGTGTGAATACAGAATGAGTTGAGGCCAAACGGCCTAATCTTCCATCACCTTGAACCTGAGAGGAGAGGACGCCTCATCCAGCAGTGGCTAATGAGATTGTGCTCACCTCCCGGGAGAAAGAGAGACAGGGAGGGAGGAAGGGTTCGGTGGGAGGGATGGAGGGCGAGTAAGAAAGATGGAGGAAAAGAGAATGGATGTGTTGAGGCACGCCACAGCGGAAAAAGGCGAACGGGATATGAGGTGAGAGAATGATGGTCAGAGTCCTGGAAAATGGATGTAAAAAAGGAGGTTGGGAGATTAACAGAGCGGGCGCCTGATAGCAGCTTGTTGTTTTCCAACATGTCTCGTGACTTTTTTTTCCTCAACTCTTGCTGCATGGCGTGTCTGATGTATGTATGAGACAGCCGGGGCATGTTGAGATGAAATGAATTCTATATCATTATTTCACAATCCTCACCCGGCCATGACAAAGACGGAGGACATATTTCACAGTTAAGGATGCACCACTCAGCAGGAGTGTCTGTCTCTCCATAATTCATAAAATGAGAAAAGGTTCCCCCCGTGCAAGCCAGGCCATATTATTGTCAAAGAAACCACAGGGAATAGATCTGCTACTGCACACAGTGTTCTTACATGTCTTCTGTTACCTTCAGGTTCACATTCCTGTTACTGTAGTGTAGGGCCCGCTTTGATGTCTGTGCTAGTGATATTTAAGGAAATATGAATTTGATAACATATTATATTCAGCAGGATAACACCAGAATCATTCACACACATACTGGAGCTTTTCTAATTCCTATATCTGCTGTGGATTCTGCGTTATTGACTGTCTTTGCAACGCATTTCCCTCCAGCAGATGGTGGCAGCAGTGTAAGCCAGCCTCGAACTGAGCTCTGCCAGCATTTAGGGCTCATATGGTTGGTTTTGGATGGGGATGTCACTATCCTGGCCAACTAGGTGGATTAGCAGCTCTGTCCTGTACAGTGCAGCGCTCCATCCCAAGATTGTCCCACTGTAAACACCATGACATTCATAACAGAGGCATCACTTCCACCTGCACTACTCAGGGTGGAGAGTGAAGTCTAGAAATCTTTACTCACTGTATAGATCAAACAAAGACGTGTTTTTAAACCTCCACATATGTGGCATAAATACTTACATACATATGTAATGTTGAAATTAGTAAATAATGTGACCCACACATTGTTACTTTTAATCTCTACTTTGTACCTATTGCTTGGGCCACACTGGATGCATGTGTGAGCGTGTGCATTCTGGAATGGTGCCCATGTTATGGTTAGAGCACCCACACACTGTGAGACACACCTGAGATGGGCAGCTCTTAAAGAGAGTCGGGTGTTCCTTGTTTTTCCTGTGGGCACAGTGCATGGTTCACAGCAAAGTACACACAACAACTTCACTATCTATAAACACAGAATATGTCGCACCCATAAATATTTGCAACCCTTCCTGAACCTGTTTCAAAGTAAAAGCACTTAGTCAGCGTCTCTGCTGACTGAATCCATTCATTCATTTTAATGAGGTTTTTAATTGTAATTGTAGGACCAGAAGATGCACGCCTTCATAACTGGCACTTAGTTCAGTACATAGGCTAATTTTGTTTAAGGAAATATAGTTGTCATACCAGGAACCTCATGTAGCAGCTCTGCAGCACACGCACAGCAGACATTCTCCCTGTCTGAACAATAGACATGGAGATGCAGCAGATGTGGCCCAGTGTGGCCCATTTGAACTCTGCCAGCAGAGAGAAAGAACTGGACTCAAATCTCATCCATTAACCCCACCCCCCCCCCCTGTGACAGTAAGATCCTAACATGCCTTTTTAGAATACAAAAAATATCTCATCCACTGATCAAAAATAGAAGAAATCAAACAAAGAGTACAAATATACAGTAAAACCAAGTTTGTATTATATTTAGGGGTATTACTGGTTATGTGAAAACATTTATGTTGTATTTCTGCATTTTACTGTTTACAATTAATGGTGACACTGATCTGCTCAACCTTTCATACATCGATTGACATGAGATTCTGTCAATTCAATTTGTTCTGGACCAATGCCTTTGCTGTCTACCTGCTTCTGCCCCCGTCTCGGTTAATGATATACTAATAATATTATTAATCTCTGTTCAGCTCTACATGCCTTCCCTCACTTATCCCCCATACATTTTCATGAGATCATTGATTAACTCTTTCTCTTAATCACCTACTCATTTCATCACACCCTCAGCACTTTGTCCTTTCATTCCCTTGGCTTGTTTCTAATTTCTTCTTGTCTCGCGCGTACTAATTTACACCTCACACACTCCTTTGTTTGTCCATTCGTTCATTGATTCAATTGATCCGCTCCATTGATCCTGTGCTCTCATTCCTCTAATGCCTATGTATAATCAATGCACCTCTGTGTTTAGCACATGCCTTTATTATGTCGGGTTCCCTCGGTTAGTATTCCTGCACAGTCCTTTTTTATTGTCACGGCAGCTAATGAAACACAAGATGGCTATTACTGGTTACCGTCTCTCGTCAGTGTGTTGTGATGATCCTTTCAGCCTCTGAGCAGCCACTTGGCTCGGATTCATACCTGTTCTAGTTCTCGCTGCCTCCTCTGAGCTAACATCTCGATGGCAGCTTTCTGCCGGTGAGGATTGATCAGCAAATAAGTTGCTGTCGGCCAGCTTTAAAAAAAGGTTGACGATTTGCACTTGTCTGTATAAATGGATCCACCCGCCTCACTCTGATAATCACAGCCCCCATGCCCACTTTTGCTCTTGGTTTCCTGGGCCAAAATGTATTGAGTGGGCTGTGGGGCTATAAAGTTCCAGCTGGCAACATTTATTTAATTACTTAAATCCATTCGATTAAAGCTTTTCAAGCAATTATGTCAGTGCTTTCAAGGCCCTAACACAGCGTTAAATGGATTAATTCAGCTGGACTCACACAGAGCAAACAGTCCCCTTTGCAGGGTCAGACGGGGGTCAGTAACAAGTGAGCTTTGTGCGGGGGTGGTGTATTGAATTTACTAGTAAAAGTGCATCGTGAACAAAGGCCGTGCAAGAGTCCCAAGTATTAAAACGAGATGGAAGTGTCTATTACTGATTGGCTAGTGACTATGGCTATGACTAAGTTATGTTACATATTTTAAATAGTAAAGATTTACTATATTTAGTGGAATACGTTGTTTTTGAACCTCCTGTAGGGATTGTATATTGTATTTTATCTTGTTCTGTTTATGGCACTGAAACAACACCATGTGCCTATATATGTGCTCTTTATTTGACCACCTAGTTAGGAAGATGTATATCATATGGCATATAATGTTTTTGTTTCATTTATTGTAATATTATTTTCATTATATTATTTTAACAGCATGTATTTTGGCATTCACCTAGTTGAAAATGTCACTTTATTAGTTACAATCAATTTGCACTTTATATTGCTATTACCTCTTAATACATTCTAATAAAGTTACTCATTACTGAGTAGTTTTTTATGAGATACTTTTTTTATTCTGACTCAAGTACTTATTTTTATGTGTACTTTTTCTACTTGAGTCATTATAATTGGGGCTGCATTGTGTTTTAAGGCCCAACAGCCACAGAGGCAACTGTGAGAAGTTCTTGTTGATGGCTGCTAGAAATACATTTGGTAGCATCTGAGCCCTGGCTACAATCCCCGTCTCTTCAGCCAAAGTGTACTGGAAGTTTCATCAAAGGATCAAATGAATCATAATTCAGTTTAATCAGTTTAGCAAGGTGGTCTTATCACAGAATAACATGCTAAAAGCCTTCAGTCCTGGGGTTTTTCTCATCATATCTGGCTTGTCATCTCTCAGCTTCTGGTTTTTGTAATGAATGCTTTAATTATCTCGAAACTTTCAGTCGATGTGTTGTGACTCTCCTTGTAAGTCTACCCAGATTATTCAAGTTCTTTCATTCAGGTTCATAAAAAATCTCTTTGGATGGGTAGATCCTCACTTAGCACGTAGCAGTGTGAGTTGGCAAGTTGTGTCCAAACTGTGACTTTGATTAATGTTTAATATAACATTACAACTTATTATTCACTAACATGTCCACATTTCTCACCTTTCTCATGAAAAACTGTCCACAGTCAACTACTTTGCCATAAAATGTTCTCAGTGCTGTTGTTTTAATTTGAAGAGTAAAATTTTACAGCGGAGCATCATGAGGCAGCTGTAAACACGGCCCTGCTGCCATAGCACAGAGAATTAATTTTCAGCTGTTTTTCAAGAGACAGATGTTTGCTTTAAATTTTACAGTTAAAAACATCTGACTTGGGATGGAACCAAAACAAGTTGTGCTGTAATTCTTTTTAACAACTATTATGTCTACACAATTGCTTCCAATCATTCAATATATACAGTTAGTGAGGCTTGATGCTGTGTTACAGCATACAGTAAACTAAACTATGTATAGATATTGTATACAGTTTAAAATGTGTACCTTTGTATACAGGATGTGTACATTGTTTTATCTTATTATAGTTCAGTAGTACTGCACTAACACCCCAGATGTCATAATAATCTTGACAATTGTTGTGCCATAATCGTGACATGGTAATGTGGTGAGATCATAGGGCATGAATGAAACAAAACACAAGGTGAACAGTCAAATCATGGGACTATGAAGCACATATTTAACATGAACCTGGCGCTGGGGAGAGTACCACAGCTCTGGAAGACCTCCTGCCTGGTACCGGTGCCAAAGACCTAACACCCGAAAGACCTCAGCAGCTACAGGCCAGTGGCACTAACTTCCCACCTGACGAAGACCCTGGAGCAGCTTGTCCTCAACTATCTCCACCCCCTGGTGAGACCATCGATGGACCTGCTTGAGTTCGCCCATCAGCCTGGCATCTCACCTGGAGAAGCCTGGGAGCACTGTGAGGATCATGTTCTTTGATTTCTCCTGTGCTTTCAACACCATTCGACCGGCACTGAGGGACAAACTGGAGCATTCTTGGAGTGGACCTCTACCTTACCTCGTGATTATTGGACTACCTGACCAACCGACCCTAGTATGTGAGGATCTGGGACTGTGTGTCGGACCCGGCTGTCTGCAGTACGGGCCTTACAGAGAACAGTTCTGTCTCCATTCCTCTTCACCCTCTACATTGCAGACTTCATCTATAACTCACCCTCCTGTCAACTGCAGAAGTTCGGACGACTGTGCGATTGTTGTCCTCATCACAGATGAGGTTGACAGAGAATACAGAGGACTGACGCAGGACTTTGTGGACTGGTGCCAGCGGAACTGCCTCCAGATCAACACAGGGAAAACCAAAGAACTGGTGGTAGATTTCCACAGACACCCAGTTGAACTACACGCACCCATTGTGTACTGCACTTTAACTCTGGTTTAACCCTCTTAACTGTGCGATATTAATTCTGTCTGTGCAATGCATTGGTTCATGTACAATCCATTAACTTTACATATTCTCACACTGCACATATTTTTCTTGTTTTTTTCCATTCATATTTTCTATATTTTTATATTTCCTTACACTTATGTATTATTATCCTAAGTATTGCATGTGACTTATTATTACTTACTGATGCCTATTTTTGACTCTTGCTGCTGCAAACTTCCCCATGGTGGGACAAATAAAAGATTATCGTATCTTAAAATACAACATTCAGCATACATAGCGATCAACCAAGTACGGACAAGTGTGCACTTGTTTGACTGGTGAACACAGCACCCTGCTACCGTACAGCAACTGATTACTCCATTGTCCCTTTCAAAAGAAGGAGGGGGCTGTGTCCCTCTCTAAGGCTGTGTTTCAGTATAAAAATGGTATATTGGGTCAAATACATGGTGTATTGCTGTGTTGTATGGTGGTAGGTGTTGTTCCTTGTTTGACTGGCAAAACTTTGAAATATGAGTGTGTCAGGTTATTCTTTACATATTTTTTTAAGTGCCCTTTGAAATATTCAAAGACCGCTTCAGAGTTCGAGCTCAAAGCTGCTAAATAGCTCAGAGAAGCTTAGTTCACACAGCGCCCTTGATTCTGTTGAGAATAAAGTCCACATAAGGTATTGTTTTCAGGTTTCTCATGAATACTGTCGGCAGGGAATAGGCCACGTATTTTAGAGGATTCTTGCTGGAGGCTTTTAGAATTTAAAAGTCATTCAAAAAATGGTGGCCTTGCTGTCTTTTTGCTAACCTCTTCCATGGAGACATAACTTTTTGTCATCTCCTATACAATTTTGGAAACCTTTGTGTGTGATGTGATCAGATGGAGCTATTACCCACAAGCCCTCAGTCTTTCGCCAACAAAATCCAGAGCTTCACCTTTGACTTCTTGCCTGTGTCTCATCTCCAAAGCCCGAGGCTCCTTTCAAAAGCCATGAAAGCAGCGTGGAGCCCAATTCAAGACTCTTCAATATGTCGTTGCCAGGACTGTCTTGCACATTTTTTGTCATAGTTAAGTGACAAGTGTGTTTTTTTCAATCTTAACTAGATACCAAGCAATTGTATATTCACTTACTAAATTTACCTCGTTCATTTTTCTCATTTACTTACTTCATCTCTTTCTTTTTCTCTTGCAAGCCTCACGAGTTTTGATTTAATGACAAGCTTAATGATCGGCTCTTGAGGGAGTTTTCAAAGACTAAGTGCAGATTCTCTTTTTAAAATGCAGGCTTAGCAGTGGAAATCTCCGCTGCCAAGAATGGATTTTCCCTGGTGCCCTGATGGTGAAGTAGTTAAGCTCCTCGTTGTAGACCGTCCAAGTCTATATGCTCTGTTTTCTATTTCTCTTTCTCATTCTGTCTTTTACTCTGTAATAAATATGCCAAGAGAGGAATAACCAAGCTTTGTATCCAGCCCTGTCATAGATTAAGCCATGATTACTCTGATTATCATCATTTCTATCTTTCCTTTAAGTTTATGGGATTGGGGAAGACTTTAAATTGTATTGATCAAAAGAATAATCGCTATCGAATGTATTTGCCTTATTAAAACCAGCAGCTCCCCTGGAGAAGGGATGAGAAAGTGTAAATGAGCAGGGTCTTGTTTCTCACTCTCCTCATAGACAAACTATGGATTGCATTGCATAGTATGAGGATTTCTCCTCAACACTGGGATCAAAAGGAGAGGGAGGAAGGGGTCTTGAAACATTCATGACTTGTGACGGATCTGACCTTGGGGAAAACATCCTTGATCTGATCGTAGTAGTTTGAATGGATCTGCTTGGTCCCGAGATACTGCGAAAGGCTATGATTAGACCCGAAGCCTCAATGTTTTTCTTAATTTATACCCCTTGTTGCTGACGCATACTCCTGTCCAGTGGAAAATACTGCAGCCTCCCCCAGTAAATAGCTTGCGGGTGACAAATAGCTCCTGCTTTACACTCCATTTGGTCTCAGGCAGCTCACACCCTCCTCCCTGTCCTCCCCGCTTCCATACTTGAGCCTCCGTCATACCCTGCCCCTCCTGTTGCCTCTCCAGGCACTGACCTTTCAGATGATGCCTTTCCCGGCCTCCCTGGCCAGTAGCTCCCCTGGGAGCTATAATGGACTCTGTGTTAATTGCCTGTTGAAGGACAGAGGCAGTTCTGCACAGCCTGATTGCAGACTCCCTTGAGAGTACAGCTGTCTGTTTGTGTGATTGTTGCTCTAATGCAGCACGGCTGGAAAATTTGGTTAGCATGTGCCTACACATATGTACACAGACACACATAACACATAATACACAGAGATTACTTGCAATTAGTCTTGGTTGGCGGGGGGGGGGGGGTTAAGGATATCAATTCTAAATTGTCTTGAGGTTTCTATATATGAGAACAGACATCAAACTGTTCTAGTGTAGCAACAGAGTGTTACAAGAACAACGTTGCTCTTTGGATATTTCTTTTCATTTCATTTGGGTTGGATATTAAGACACTGTTTTTTGCTGCATCCCACACATGCCCACAGAAGTTGACACTGGATGTGGTTCCCTTCAATATGGCCTTCTCTTGTGGCCTAGGTGTCAGCATAATTCATAGCAACAGACAAGAGCCAAAAAGAGGAGATTTATCACCCAGTCCCTGGATTTTTCTTTTTTTATCTTTTGTTCTGGGGAATTGAGCTGGATGTAAAGTTACCCTCTGATTCATGAGTGTCATTGAATAATACTTGTCTACTGTACAACCATTTCCATGGATATATGCCCTTGTGTACTGCAGCCCTCACAGTAGAATAGGTAAAAGACGATGTTCGAGAAATGAGTGAGAACTATGACAGTTTTAAGACATTGAAGGATTTAATTTCCAAATTTCTTTGTTTATTAACATACCTGTAAATATCCCCAATTTGTGCGGCATGACCTTTGACTTGAGTACTGCCGTCAGCCTTCAAAAGGAGATTGCAGGCTCTGTGCTGAGCCTGTCGCAAGGAAAACGTCAGGAGGAGCAACCAGGTGAAAACTCACCACTTCTCACCCCAACACCTAAACATCAGCCTCAGTGTGCATGGCCCATGGCTGGACCTTGATCTCTGTGGTTTGAAGTTGAAAGTAGGTCCCATGGCCCTGGCGGCCAGAGAGTGATTCCTGCTAGATAAGAACACCCTTTCATCCCCTGTTCATCTCCGAGCTGTGCTGTCACGGTGAAGCTGATTCGCATGAGCAGCCTGCCTTCTGGGCAGAGCGGGCCAGGAGACGTCCATGTTGGGGATTTATTTTGACATGCTGCAGAATTCCTGTTAGCCATCAAGGTGGACTCTCTCAAGAATTCTGAAAACTGAATATTAACCATGTCAGCCATAAACGGTTTGTTACAGCTGTGAACCAAATGCTTTGGCTTTGATACATTACATAGTTCTAATAATTTTGACAGATATCCCTAAGAGCTGGAGACATATTAGTTAGTATGTATTTCTGTGTGTAGTGCCTATGTAACATACACTAACATCTACTTGGGTTTGGGTAGTGAAATGCCTTGAACACCCAACGAGAGGAGCTGACAGCTTTATTGCCTTATGTAATAACCTAACACAAACATTCCTGCAAAAAAAAGAAATTCAAATAAACATGTTTAAAATACATTGAATAGAAGACACGGCTCCCTTTTAAGTTTAAACCTTCAAATTAAAAAGTTCCTTTAATTAAGGAGTTTGAGATCCAAAGCATTCAGTTCCTTGTCCTTGTGAGTGAGTGTGGTGAATATTATATACTATAATAGTATATATATATACTATATTATATACTGCTCCAGTGGAGCTGACAGTATCTACGTGTTCTTTTCTGCTGTCTGAAAGAATGATTGAGCTATATTCAGATATATTCTCACACAAGACGTTTCTTCATTAAGAATACCTTATAATAATATATAATAAATAACTAGTTTTTTCGGAAGTGAAAGTGTCGTAAAGACCACCCTCTGTACCACTTTAATTGTGCAGACAGAGAATTGCGCCCCCTTTTGGGAATATATAAGATAAACTGTGTGTGTGTGTGTGGGGAGAGAGAAAGCATCTTCCTTGCAACACATCAATTAATCCATTCATTTACATCAATCAAATTATGCATTGAATAGGAAGAAAAAATGTATTTTGATGGAATATCCGGTGATCTTATGTTTATGTTTAATTCTTCTAATTTACCATATTTCTCGATTTGATTGTTGTTTTTGTGTTGAGTCGTACTAAGTGTTTAAAAACAAGCTCGAGTCAACTGAAGATACTTAATGTTTTCAAAATCCGTTATGGTTAAGTGGAAATGATAAATCATTTCCATTACACACATGACTAATTTTTTTTAATTTAGCCGGGGATTCAATTAGCTGTTGTCTGATGGGAGGACTGAGGGAGGACGAAAAGTCCACCATGCTACATACAGCAGCATAATCATGTTAAAAGGCCATGAAGGGGGCTCTTGTTGAGGCCAAGAAATTGCCTTTAGTTAGGAAAAGAATAATTGGTAACATTATAGACCTCATGGATAGACTCAGCCACAAGGCCGAAGCCCTGCATAGACTTGAAGCTTGAGGATTCATAATGTTTTATCGTAAATTATTTTCTTAAGAATACTCTTGTTTTTTAAGGGATTGAGGAATACTGTTTTCCACATGACCATCTGCAAGTGTCCTTGGGCAAGATACTGAACCCTGGATGGCCCCTCATAGAAGAAAAGTGCTGCCCATAGATGCACTGTATGAATGTGTGTGTGAATGGCAAACACTTTTACAAGCAACCAGAGGGAGAGTAGGAGCATCAAGGAAAGACAAAGAGGAAAGAGTGGAGAAATGTCACAAAGAGAGGACGGCTGCCTCACAGGGTTATGACCTACTCACAGTCACTAATACTTAATCCTGTCATGCAGGATGAAGGACAGACACCACAGTGACTCTCCATCACCTCTTGAGGTACAAAGTAGTATTTCAAGATGGATCAGGGCTTTCTGGTTCGCATGCTTGTACATCAATAGTTATTTCTATACATAGGCTTTGGCTCAGGAGATATAGCAGGTCGTCCACTAAACAAAAGGTCAGTAGTTTAATCCCCGGCTCCTCGTGCCAAAGTGTCCTTGGGCAAGACACCAAATCTCCAATTGCCCCTGACGGCTGTGCTGGCACTGTACAAGTGATGTGTGATAGAGAAAGTGCTGCACATAGATGCACTATTTATATCTTTGACACTACATACAAAAATATGTTTATCATTCTGTTGATGATTTTAGTGTTTGATAGTGTCAAGTAAAATAATACATATTGCCTCTTTAAATGTATTATCCACTTGCCTTTGAAGAACATCCTTTGTGCGAGATGACTATCTAGGAATTAACATTGTGGTGCTAGCAAAAGACAGATTTGAAAGGAAAATGTGATTTGCTCCATAGTGACTGCATGCTTTGGGCTCTTGCATTTCTCTCCCTCCTGCTCTCAAGGCAAATTGTGGTAACGGTTGTCGATCAGGCGAAAGCGGACCAGAGGTTGGGGAGGGTGACGGGTATTTGTCTTCAATCAGCATTACCACGCCTGTTTAGTTTTTTGTTAAAGCGATGGAATCCATCAGCAGCCTCTCATACGAACTGTAAGAAAGCTAATAGCAGGTGGCGGTAGGTGTGAAATGGGCCTTTAGATGGGGCAGCCAAGGAGGGGATAATGCAGCCATTCAGGCTTTCTCTAGCAGGGGCCCCCTTTGTGCCCTGAGCTGACATGCTACTTCACTGGGGCTCCTGAAAGGGTCCATTTTGTTCAATTTGTCTAAAAGCCGCTGACTTATGTGACAATTCAAAGACTTTGGATGTTAAAGTTTCCTTAACCCACCAACTGCTGAATGGCTTTTTTGTCCTACCCTGTGATCTGTCTGTCATTCCCACATGATCATACGGGAAAGAAGAGGACGGAGAAAAAGAGTTGAGAGCTGCAGAGAGGGCACCCTGGTGTGAGCTCCTCACAGATGACCAGGGCACTCTGAAGAGGCCCAGAAAACTTGAGAGTCTGTAGAAAGCGTGAGAACTAGGGGTGGACAGAAGGTTGGATTAGGTTCCCATTTAGTGCCGGCAAAATGTGTCCATTTCCACATAAGGTATGCATTATTCAGCACTGTTCGGCCAGACTGACTTCATGAGCAAGCCAAAAGTGACTCTTGGCGTCTGTGGTGTTTTTATAGTTTACTGGAAAGCATGGTCCGTTCCCTGACAAGGCTGAAAAATGTCTCAGGGCCCTAGATTACATGTGTGTACTTGTGGCTTTGCATAACAGATGGATATGTAAAGATTATGCTATGGAGGACAAACACATTGTGACCTTACTCTAATAGTTATTCATTTCAAACTGAATATAAACATGGACAGAGGTCCCACAGGTGGCATGGTTCTATTATTCTGTGCCAAAGCATTAACATTGATATTATTCCTCTCTCCCTCCTCCTCCAGAGTTAACAATCGTCAGCATCACTTTTTGAGGAGCATTGATGTGCAGTCATGCATCTTGACACCTATACAGGAGCCAGACACTTGAAATGTGGATCGTCTCCACAGAGCCTTGTCCCTCTCTGTGGCTCTTGATTAATTATTGCTGGCTGACCATAGAACTGTCCCTGATGCACATGCAGAGCAACAGCCGCACAACAGAGGTGCAGTGAACTCTGAAAAGCTATTATGTCGTTGTAATCAAATGGACATGGAGTCAAGGTGAGGGACAATACTAAGAGGAGTTCAAGGTTTAAAGAGTGCCCAGAAAAGGGCAAGTAAAGAACACACTGTTCACAACAATGAGGGATCCTTAGAAGGAACAGTTTTTCATTCAAGGATTGCTTTTATTATTTATTTATCTTATAGGGCACATTGTTAAAGGTACTTTGTAAAGGTTGCATCTTCAATGAGTAATATAAATAACTGTATGAAAAAAATATTTATCTTTATCATTTGGGTAACTTTTGAACAGTAACAGATTTATTCAGCAAGTCGGTCAAGTGGAGTCAGATCAATTTAAGATGTGATCACAAAATATTCGAAGTGATCTGTGCAACCTGTATACTATTTCTAAGTTGGAAATCACTGTGAAATGCATTTTATCCAAAATAAACGATACTGGGTCCATACAGTGGAAATACATTTTAGGTGTCAACCAATGTGATGTGGGTAAACATCCTGAAAAGATTGTGTCTTTGTTGTCTACCTAATCTCACTCATCATGCTGCTTATTTAAACCTTAAACTAGTGTATTTTACACAGTATCATGATGCAAAAGGTTATTTCATTTTGAATGACATGATTTTGCATCAATTACCGCCTCTTGTTTACATAATAGTGCAGTTCCATTCTTTAGTCAAGAGATCATTCACATCTCTAGCTAACTGTCATCGGAGGAACAAACCAGTACATTGAGAAGGAAAAAGTAAAATTGCCCCGATTGAAATGCAATAATGTCAAGGAAACATTACTACAGCTGTTTCATTTGAGGTCAGGCAAACTTGCAATAAGACTTTACAGCAGTAAATTCACACTAGGCAGTAATATACCCTGAAAGAGAATACAGTACATAACAAACTCAATGAAGGAAGCATGTGATGTGTCAGTAAGTAATTTAAATACATCTGCTGAAACAAGTAAAAAGCTTTCCTCCAAATTTTTAAGCACAAACTATTAGTGCAAATTAAAAAGAGCATGAAGCGAGTGTTATTTCAGATTGTAGCGTCTGACTCAAGGAGACATCAACATGGACCCATAACAATAAATGTGGTATAGGCCAGAGATTAAGTTATCAACTAATAACAATAAACTTTGTACATATACTCTACACTGTCTACTATGTTGACAATAGTACATTACAACAATAGTCTGTGTACCCGTAACTTGTGATCTTTTGCATGTAACAGTGACCTATGTGTGCATGCACGTGCACTCCCATTACCACCATAGATTTAATTAATTATGTGGGAAACACTGTGATGTGCAGTGCCGGTTAGCGTCACTTATAATTACTTAAAGCTTTTTGGTCCATTCCTTTGTTAATTTGAGGAAACTAATATCTGTGTGTGTGGAGTTGGACCTGAAAGGGTTAATTGGCAGACACAGACCTTGCTTGCTCTCTGAATGTCGCGATTCATCTCAGTGGCTGAATATTTCATGTGGTAAGTAAAATGTGTAGGTCAAGTCTCCTATGACACGGGGAGAAAGCAGCGTTGAGTCTCACCCAGCCAAGATTTAAAGGATGAAGGGTGACATTTTACCCCGTTTTGTAATTTAATGCAATTGATCTGTCTAACGAGTACAAAGTTAGATTTCCAAATACTGCATGATAAAGAGATTAAGCCTTTAAATGGCTTTCCAAAGGCAATTTTTATTGCGAGCCCTAAAGTAAGGGCATTGAACTTTCAATTAGAATTTCTAATGGGCTATTGACTGGAATGTATTAAATGTTGCTACACAGCTATAGATCCTGAGAGAGGATTTTTCTCGATCCAGGGTACATGGCCCCAGAATCCCTTAGAAATGAGATACACAAACATTCACCACAGTCACCTGATGTGTGGTGGCTGAGTCCAGCATGTTTTTCTCTCTGTAAATTCACATCGCATACTGTAATAATTAGATGTGAAGGTGTTTACTTTAAATGGCATTACATTGGCCCACTTGTAATGTCTGGTGATTTAATTTGCGGTCAGCTTAGGTCATTATTTTTAATCAAGCTTTGAAGTAAAACCAAGACCTTTTTGTTAGTTTTAATTCCTGGGGTTCTTTGTGTCCAAGCACATGAGCTGTTTCTAATTTTCTGTGATTGATCTACCGGACTAAATCTGATTTAATTGCCTTTAATGCCATATTAAGTGTTGTCAAAATATTTGTACATGTCATCCTAATTCGACTTGCTACTCTTAGAACAGCATGGTCAAGGAATGTTACATCTGTTTTTCATTGTCTCTGCATCCTGCTCCTCTGTGCCTCGCACGTTTTCCGTCTCCATCATTTGTATCTGTCTTTGTTACTCCTAGCCTCTCTTTTTCTCTGTCGTGCACACATTGTAGCTGTAGGTGATTATAAGCTTCGAGAAAGCTACATCAGGATACAATTTGTCAGGGCCTCAAAGCCCACTCCGTTCTGAGGGGTTAACATTTTGTTTGTGTTACAGTGCATTCAAACTCTAATTAAAACAACATTACATTCCCCATCTGCCAATCTCCCATAATCTTCTTTAATTGCTGTAATTAAACTATATTTACATGTGCAAAATACTTGTAATTTAGCAAATTGCACTCCACACTCTGCACATTTAATCAGTGGCGCTGCAGTGGAATGGAGTGATTTCAGTGTTTTGATTTCAGCAGTGGGCTGGTTCTGATGGGGTAAGTGGACCTTTGCCTCAGGTCTTGCTGAGGTTAGGAAAACAAGCCATTGGAGAAGTATTGTCATTGGGCTCTGATTGCAGCTCGTGTGGCTAATTACAGTATAAGCCTGGGTTTCTTTGCCGTGCAGGCAGAGTTTAGGCACAGGTGTGTGTGTGTGAAGGGGGGGGGGGGGGGGGGGGGGGGGGGTCCACCAAGCCTCTGTGGCCTAGTGTGCTGCATTCTTAGCTCACTGCCTCCTCATGATTGACATCAACAATCCCCTTTCATTTATTCAGAATGCAAAGTGAATTTGCCGATGTGTGTTTGCCACCCAAATGGAGACAACCGAGATGAGGCGGTTAATACCTGGGAATTAAACCTGCAGCTGGCTAAGCAACTGCTGTTGTAATGAAAACGTCAAGGACTGGCTCTGGCTGAAGAGGAACAGCCTGCTTGTTTTCAGATTAATGGTATTAGATAAGGATTAATCTCGGAGAGGGAATTTGTCAAGCTGTAGCTTTATATTAGCATCGCTAATAAGCTAGCTTCATGATGGCACCATATTTCAAAGACTTCCTATGCACTCGTGGTTTATTCAGTCATTACCACTAAAGACTGAGACCACAAGCTGTCACTTGGAATTTCCTCTCATGGTGAATTGTTTACAGTCTTGTCATTCAGGTTAGTTGAGCCATTTTCACATATGAACATACATACAATTACATCCAGAGTATAAATTAATTCTGCTGCAGGGTTAACTTGTTTTGGTTTTAAGCCCATTAACACAACTGTCAGCCCTTATCACCAAAAGCTCCCCTGACATCTTCATCGGTGTCTTCTATGTGTATGGCGCACTGAGATATTTGTATTCTTTATGTTTTTTTCAGTTTTGCATCTGTTGCCTGCTAGAAACATTGTTTGCATTCTCACATCCAACCTCTCAGGAGGCTGTGAGGAGATCATCTGGAGTTCAGCGCATCTCGAAGTTGCCTGGCTTTCCATCTTGACTGATGATGAGTAGCTAGCATTAGCTCTGTCCTCTTGGCCTAATTATATTCCTCTCTACCTGCATGAGAAAAAGCCCCATGCTAGCCAGATGGAACCAGATGTAACAGCTCAGCAGTGTAGAGTCAGGGGTCCTGCCTGAGACGACCCCCCCCCCCCCCCCCTTCCCATCTCCATACCTTGTCAGGTGAAGGCAAACCTGGCAGGAAGAACTGCTGCTACTGCCGCGGCTGAGGTAATTGGTTTGGTTTCTGCAAGAATTTCCTTATCCTGCGAGTGCTGCTTATTAGCGTCATGCCAGCAGTATGCACATCATTAGGACAGACCACAGAGAAAAGCAGTGGAACTAAAAGGAGCTTCTGCAGAAGGGAACTATCTGTCCCCCAACACAGTGCTTAGATTCAATTCTCTCTTGATTTCAGTAAAAGCTCTTCTCTGGGTAGTTGTCATAATAGACGTTCCCCTGACGTTCCTCTGTTCTTCAAACTGAAGTTTTAATTGCTCATCCTATTATTGCTCGTTTGAGACCGATGCTCAAATGCTGGTATCATCTGCTTGGTTTTGAATATAAAAGGCGTCTGTCGCTCTGTGAGTTAGAGAAGATGTTTTAAAGGAGAGTAGAAGTTGCTGGCTGGGAGTGCAGTGCAAATGATGTTATAAGATGGACACAGCCCCAAATCCTCATTAGCTGACACGTAGTTCCTCTTAATTAGTTTCCATTCACTGTAATTAGCATGGATGAGGCTAATCATCCGATGTGAAAGCAATCTAACGCTTGGGATACAACGTCCTTGGCTTCACTTTCATGTCAGGTTCACAGTCATTTATTTCTTCAGGTACACTTGCTATTTTATAAGCTTTTTCTGAATAAAAGGCGGCATTTGTCTACTTTTAATAAAAGTGCCATTTTTCATCTCTACCAATACAATACTATTTAAGGCTAATTAAAACAGGAAGCAGGCCGCAGTTTCCCGTAATCGTGAATCCATTCCACAACCAGTAATTCCATTTTAAAACAAATTACCTTTGTAACAGGATTGAAAGAATGCCAATCTATTTTTGATGGAGCTCTTTTTGGCTATGACATTTTCGGGGCCTTGCATGAATAAGAGAAGAAATGGGGGATATTGCGCTGACAGTGTTGTGATATTTGAGTCTGTTGTCCCAGATCAAAACAAATGTCTGTTGTGTAACACAATGGAGCAAGAACACAAGTAGAACAAAAAGGAGTGATTGAGGCCTGCATTGTTGGGAGCACCTTCTGTAGCCGAATGATTGATAATCTCTCTCTGCCTGTCAAACCCATGAGACAGAGATTCCTCCCACTAACGCTGCGTCTGCTGCCAATCATCCTTTGTCTTCCACTGGCTGCTGAGTTCCAAGTGTTCACTTCTAACATTGTCTCCCAACGTGTCTCTGTTTTAAAAAGAAACATGACTTCTTTTTTTAATTATACAAACTCTATAGACAACTGAATTGAGGATCATGCAGTTGATGCCTAACTGTTATACTTGGTGGGGTGACACAGGATATGAGCTTTTTATTTGATTTTCTGCTTTGTGGATTCTAGTCTTCTGCTATCTGTGTCTTTATTGAGACCAAATCCCGCCAGTGATCTCCTCAGATCTTAAATGTGTATCTTAACCACAAAATGTTCTTGCACCTAATCTCTTGGCCGCAGACAAAAGGATGTGAGCCATGGCCAATCCAGAGTAGTCTGATTTATCCAGAGTGCCAAGGGTATGTTCTTCCTCTCCCGGCCCCTTGCAGCTGTAGATTCTGCCCTGATCTACAGCAGAACCCTGTTTATCCCTTTCACTCAGTGTTATTGTGACTGTGAATATTTAGGACTGAGAATGGTTGGTGGGGCCCACAGTAAATTAGATCTGTATAGACCAAAACAGTATCACATTTCTGGCATTTTGACATCTTTCTGTCATTCTATAATTTCTCTGTCTTATTATTTCTTTCCTAATATGCTTTTGCTTTTCTGCAGGCTGGACTGTTTTTGTGAAATGGAGTGTTTGGCATGAACTTTTGCCATATGCCTGTAGATTTGCCAAAAAGTATTCAGAGCAGCTTTTTTCTTGCGCCAAGTATTTGGCCATCTGCTTAAGTCTTTAACCAGCAGCATCCAGGGACTTCATCAAGCTCGAACTGTGAAGTCAAATGGTTTTCTTCAGCTCCCAAATCAAGATAGGCACTGCTGTGCAGATTTACTGCACTGGCAATTCCAAGCAATCACACGTATATTTTATTATGCAGTACATAGTCACATTTATGGGATTTGCACTTAATGACAGCCAGGTTTTCCCAGAGCTGTTTTTATGTCGTTAAAATTACAATATAGTTAAATTAGACAAAGTAGTCTCTTTTCAGTCCTCATAAATCACTTTAAGAACTAATAGTTTGCGGACAGAAAATCTATTTGTGTTAGTTTGATGGTAAGTGTTAAGTATCTGCAAATGAGGGCACACACAAATAGCGGAAACAGCTGCTCTAGTCATTTCCCAAGGATGTCTTCACTGGCCATGAGTCTACCTCCTGAGTTTATACAGGCCACACTGCTACTTGCAGACTAAGGATTTTAAAGCAGGACACTGCTGAAGAATGTGATGCTCGTCAAAGCGGCAGAGAAGAGTAGATAGCCTTTATATGGGGGTGGGGTTCATTATGTGGTGCACAGGACACCATTATTAGCCCCATTACACACACTGACAGCCGCACATTCATTCTCCTATACCTGCTTTTTAAAGCCACCCATAAATAATGAGAGCTGCAGCTAGCCTCGTCTTGGAGGAAGGGAAAAAGGTCATTATAGAGCAGGCCTCCATTTGTCAGAATTATTTCATAATCTCAGGTCACAAGGAGGGTTTTTACTTAAGTTAATTGTAGTGTGGACCACTGAACATAAATTTAAATTAGCAATCAATTTGTTACTCTCTGCAGATTATAACCCTGTCTGCTCTTTATTGGGACCACCAGTGACAGATGTAAACAGCCAGAGACACAATTCAATGGTGATAAAGACTAAAGACTTTGTTTTTTGACTTCACTTGATAAAATAGTGTGAATTACATGTTAATTACAAAGATACATAGCTTTATGAAACATTTTACATCTAGCTAAAGTCATATAGATTTTCCATATACATTGATTTTTATATTGATGCTCTAAGACTGAGGCTATGTTGCGTATTTTCTGCCACTACATTGTGCGGTAGAGGTCACAGTGGTTAAATGTTAAATGTGCTCTGACTGGTAATCGGTTGTGCTGTGCAGTATAATTACCCCAGCTTTTATCACAATGACCTCTCTGACGAACTTCCCTGGTGGAAGGAGACACCTGAGAGCTTCCACACTTCCTATCTGCCCTTGTTTTATCGAAAAGGGCCCGTCTGAATGGATAATAAAGCCCCTGTTCTCCCAACAGACGCATAATGGAGGGTGGAGTGGTCCTCTCTGGCAGACTACTGTGCTTCTCTGCACTAGAGAAACCAATACCAGGCCTATCGGCTGATATATGACACTAATGCACAGGCTGACTGGGGCTCTAAACAGAAAAGAGGGATTGTTCCGACTTTCGACTGGCTGTAGGATCCATGACTCACAGGTACCACACTGTCTGGCCCCTGAGACCGCTCTAATTGCTTTACATCTGTACAAAGGTTTCTTGTAATCGGGCCTTCTGCCTCCATTTGTCTTCCTTTCAGTCTCCTAGTGAAGGCCTTAATTGGTCTTAGTGGGGCTTTTTTTTCCAGTTAGCTCCCGGGCCTGAGCTAGTGGAAGACTTTACCT
The DNA here is from genome assembly GCF_009819705.1 of Hippoglossus hippoglossus. Taxonomy (NCBI): domain Eukaryota; kingdom Metazoa; phylum Chordata; class Actinopteri; order Pleuronectiformes; family Pleuronectidae; genus Hippoglossus; species Hippoglossus hippoglossus. Next base: position 20,399,335 of record NC_047164.1, read on the forward strand.
TCGGGGGCAGTGGGCTTTGCTGGCTGCTAGTGGTTGGGGAGGTTGCAGAGGAGAGGAAGTCAATACTTCTTGTACCTTTAACACTTTAATTAATGTTCTCCTGACAAGCAGTTTTTTTTTCTCCCATAGCTTCACATAGGGGGTTTGAGCTCGTGGGATCCACACAAGAATCAAGACTTGTACAGCTTTGTGAGAAAACCTCCCATGTAGTCTCCAGTGGACAATCGACATTTTCAGTCAGATTCTTTTATTACTGCACATTTCCACGCCGGTGTCTCTGACTGATAGCATGTGCCTGCAAATCCCTCTGTGTTGTCTTTTACAAGTAAACACTGTAGGTTGAACTGCACGTTTTTCATCAGTACTGTTTAAATGCTCAAACATATAGTTTGATGAGTGCGAATATTCAGATTAGGGCAATGTTGTGAAATAACCATTTTTCCCAGTAAAGCTTAAATGTATTACTGAATCTGTACACGGTGCAGAAAACAGATGTTACTGGTGTCAGTAAATAAGATAACACAAACTACCCATAGAAAAATGAAAATTCTGAAGAAACCCAAAGAAATACTCACAGAAATCTATATGAGCTTTAAGCATTCCACAATGATAGAAATGACTGCAATCCAGGACTTTTTCCATCAAAGCATGCGCCTAAATGGCTCTGAAATAACATGGTCAAGGTGATTACAGCTGCTGTAAAGAACAGCATTGCCTTACGCTGAGAGTGAGGGAATTATTAGATTTTGTTTCGAGGAAGTCTTGTCAGTCATCAAGCTCCACTGGTCTATATTTGCTTTCATTAAACTACTTGAGAGTGTTTACATTTAGCAAAGTGCTGCCGTAAGCTGAGGCAGATTCCCAGAGCGTAATGTGACCTACCTCACTTATCTGACTAGACCCTGTTCACACTTGTCTTGCCCAGTGATAACATATCATGTACACAGTGCCACAAACCACATTTCACAACTTTAATTTAAGATAACATGACATGTTCCTGGCTCTGCACTTGTTTTCTCCTCTTCCCACAAGTTTAAGTACAATATATATCCCTTAAGATATATAACCTCCAGATGTTAATGAACTATACAAAACTGCCACATTTGAATGCCAATTTCTGTAAACATTCAGTTTTTTCCACTATAAACTTTAAAAGTTTCTGTAAATTTAATTGGAAATATTTGTATAATATACAAAAGCAATTTTTGCTAACAAATCTTCCTATCTAACGTGATTTATAGCTGATATTCCCACTGCTTTTTTCTGCGGCTTTTTTCTGCATTTTACCACTCTTAGTGAATAAAGGACAGAACAAACTCTGTTCTGAAATGTGGAGCAGGACCTCTCCTTCACTAGGTTCTGCACTGCTGTGCTCCCTGCATTTCCTGCTGACTGACTGATATGGAGCTCTACTGCCAGGGCTTAAATAGCAGCTGTAAGCGTCCAGCTGCTCCCTGCCACGCTCCACTTCTCCCCAGATGGCTCCGAGACGTTCCAGCAGCCCTCCGGAGGAGCGCTCATGAGGAAAGTGTTATGGAGTGGCTCTCTGAAACACCAGGGAGCATCCCTCACTGCACCACAGCCACCCTCCTCCCTCTCCAACCCCCGGGCGGAATGCCCAAATCAGGGGAGGGCTGCTTGTGCAGCGTCGCTTGCCAACTTACCAATAGGAGGCAGCACAGATGGTCGTGTCCGCAGCGTAGGCCAGCATGCAGCAGGGCCTAAGGGGGTGGTCCTGGAGAGAGCACATGCCATGCCTGGCCTGGGATGCCACTGATATCCCCCAGGAGAAGAACGCGCTGGCCCTCAGCAGATGACCAGCAGAAGTCTGGCAAGCTCTGGTCAGCTCAGACATGGTGTGTAGTGAAATGTTTTTCTTTACCCACATGGGTGTCTTTGATAAGTGGGTTGTTTCAGAGCATTGCTAACCCAAGAGAGAATGTGTTTGGTGAAAACGAGCACATTCAAAGTCATAGTAAATTTCCTTGAACAGTAATATATTATGCCAGCTATAATGCTTCAGGGCAAGTCTTTGACCTTGGCTGTGTGTTAAAGTGATGAATGGTCCATCAACCTCACACCACGGAATGAAACCACAGGGTCGACTTCAACCATGACGCTTCCCACAGAGATAGTATCATGTTCAACATCCTGCACTATCACTGTTCGGAAAATATACGTTGTTGTTATTTGATTTTGATGACCAGTGGAATTGGATTAAAGAGAAGGGTAAAACTAAAGCAGTCTTCGAACAATAGAGGAGAAGACCACCACAGTATTTATAACCGATTTTAAAATATAAACAAAGCTGGTTTGGGAACGCCTTCAACATATGTTACATCCTTAAAGGTACAAGCAAATACATTATATTAATTTGCAAAAGAAATGTCACCGGATACCTCTAAACTTCTGAGTTGGTGATAAGTGGAAAAAGGCAGTCGCACTAAGTAGAACTGAGTGGAACATATTTTACCTTTTCAGTGAAACTAATGACTCCCCTGTTACATAGTGATAGGTTTTGCTTTAATTGCACTTAATTTGTCAGTCAAAATGTCTCTTATAAGTTGTAATACAAAAGGGAACTGACAGTTGTGACCTATAGTAAAAAGTAGAGTGTATGCCCCTTCTAAGATCTTTCTTGGTATTTATATCACAACTACTTTTGTCAACAATAAATCCAATTTTGTGTGAGTCACAGCAATTTTCTTCCCTGCTCCTCTCGTTTTTTTTACTTTGTTTGTGAGAGAGGAGGGAAGCATGCTCTAGGGATGTGTGCTATTGCTCCTGGGTGGAGGCGGGGGGCTTGGTCTGGTGACCTCACTGTTATCCTTGTCGTGACAGGAAACATAGATCATAGAGGGGCCTCTAATGCGAAACACATTCTGCCACAACTTGATCAAAGCCAGGCTGCCTGGACAACAAAGTGCCCTGTAATGTCATATTTTGACCATATAATTGGAGAGTAATTATGGCTGACAAAACACTCTTTCTCCCTCCCTCTCCCTCCCAGTGTCTGTGGACTGTAAGAAAGCCCAGAGAAGGCTTGTCATAAAATATAGGATATCGTGTGCTGAGTTGGCTGGAAAGCTCTTGAGTGGAGCAGAGCGTAGGTCCGTTTTTATTGGAGCACGATCGCTTATTCAGAGACACTATAACAACACACAAGGGTAATAGTAACCAGGGGCCTAGAAAAACACTGGTGCACCACATGACAGCTGATCCTAACTCACTAACAAGACACCAGTCTCCCAACTAACTGTGACCGAACTCTTTGGCTTTTAGATGGACTGAGTATTTTATCGTGTCTGTAATAAACACAGTCCACATTATGGAAGAAAGCCGAGTTTTCTGGCTCCATTGCAGCTTTACCAGTAATTCACTAATCGCAGCTGTTTGTGAAACTGACCCTGAAATCTTCACAACAGAGCAAAGTTTAAAAAAAAAAGAAACAAAGACAAAAACCTTGGCAAAGACTGCTTAACAGTCAGATATATTTGTGCGTGTTGGCAGTGTTGTACACAAGTTGGAAATTGTTTCAGCGAAATAATAGAAGAAGAACCTTTGACAGAGTCAGAGTTGAGAATTTGATGCAGATGTGTGGTGTTTTGTTGTGCTCACATTGCAGCGGTTGTCCCAGATTGCTGGGCAAACATTTTTAACCATGGGTAGCCTTTCATTCTGATGTTCTCCCTCCTGCTGGGCCAGTCAACATGAACATAGAGCCGAGGGGCCTGAGCTCTGTGGTATTCTGCTGTATAGCAGTCAAACAGAAAACACATGAAACACTGCGAAACATTACAGTTTGACAAGTTGTGAAAAGTTTGGAAACTCTGTTCCAGCCCAGCTCCGAAATCAAAGTCCCACATCACCTCTCTCAGTTTGACCTAATGTTTGTATACTGTTAATAGTTTCAAGGAGCAAAACAAGTCATCACACGTTAAAAACCCTCAACATCACAGTCGGTTAATGGCTCCACTGTCCAAAAGCTATGCTTCATTTGGTGAGCTGGGCCACAAGTCGAGCTGTTAATCGGTGATAATGTGGTGTGAGCATGTTGACAGAATTTTTGCCACTGAAAAGTGATAAAACCTGGAATTATTTCTAAAAAGTAGAACTAAGATTAGCCATTTTATTTGTAATTGTCTCAATAAAAGATGTTCGGATATGTAATGTTTTATGAGCGCTAAAGTAAACCTCCGGTTTCAGTTAGCGCCTCTGTGCCTTTGTCAAGAAGGTTAAATTAGGCTTTGTGGGACAGAAGGGGGCTTGAACCTTAACTGTAAAACTCGTATAGTGGGAGGTGGTCGATGTCAGATGGCTGGTCTGTGGCTTTCAGCCTGCTATCACGCTGTACCACTTAGCATGCTAATTAATCCCAACCAAAGGGCCGTGTCAGTCACCCCACGCTCCACCAGGGACGCTCCCACTGGGCTCATCCTGCTTTAATTGAGCACGTTTTTCAGGAGCCTGCTGTCCCTGGGATTACATTAGATCCCTCTAATTCACCCAGCCTGCCACAAAGTGAACGAGAGAGGGAGGGAGCTAGATGAGATGAAGAACTGGGAGATGTATAAATAAACCAAACAAACAAACAAAAAACCAGACTGAGTGTTTATTAACACCCCTGGGATGAAAAAGGAGGTGAGAGCAGGAAATCATTAGCGCAGGAGAGTCAAACTAGGCTCGTTTGATCTCACTGATGGAAGAGCAAATGTAATTTAGCGCGCTGCGAGTAATTTGTTTTAGCAGTTAGCATGGGTTCCTTTTAATTTCATTTTGCCTTGCATCAGTCTTTCAAATTAAATATTTTTATTTTGTACAAAGTGGATCTTTGTGAGCCTCGCGGCTCCAAGACCAGCCCTCAACAACAACTAATGTTTATTCATCTTTGCTTGTTTGCATGTGCGGTAGACAGAATCTTGACAGGATTGTGCAGTGTCGGTTTTTATTTGACTACTTACTGTATAATGAGGCAACTCAGATGTACACTGTGACAGCTAGCAAATCATGGGAGGAAAATAACAAAGTGTTTTTGTCACCGCTGCTCTAATTATTTGGAAGACGATGCTGAAGTGGCTGCATCTGTTTTGGTGTCTCACCTTGTGTCCTCATTCTCCTGAAAGCATGCAATCTGTTTTTGGAAAACATGACAACATTTTGAAACCCAGGTAACTTAACAGTTCCTACATTAGAACATAAAAACATATCGTTTATAGGGTAACTTGCCAGAGTAAATTGTATGAATAATTCACAAATGGCTGCAGGGTGAACGCGGTATAAGACCTAAAGGGGGGAGTTTATCTCAGCCTGTCAGAGTGCTGCCACTTAATTTCGACCACCACCCATGACACCAAGGCGGCCTTCAACTGCTTTGGGACCAGCTAGTCTCAGCTCAGGTGAGACGGGAAGAGGGAGAGGACTCTTATCTGTGGGAGATGCAGGGGACACTGTTTCTGTGAAGCACCTTATCAGGCCTGTGTTCACACCGCGTGGAGCCTCAGCACCTGCTATCCCTGGCAGCAGAGATGTGAGATACCCTCCTCTGGTGATGAAGAAGCAGAGACATGAACAGGGTGAACCGCTTTGAGGCTCAGCAGCAATCTGTGGAAACATAGGTAGCCATTTTGGATGCGAGGAGAGCGATTACTCCTGATACTTAACTCTAATGTCTCTGATTTTGCAGATTTACGAGAATCTGCTGGAAAATACCTTCAAAACATTGCAATTTATTACTTAATATGTTGTGCTGAGTTAAAGTATCTGATATTCACATTATATAGTATTTATTTGAAAATGAATAAATGTGTGTCTCACATTTAAGATATGCAATCATTTTGTGCAAGATTTCCGACCATTTGTATTCCTAGCTGCCACTGCAGACTGATAAACAGCATGTGCTCTAATGTGAGAACACTGTAGGAGCTGCGTATCTCAGTTGTGTCCCTGGCAGAGCCTGCAGGGGTTGTTAGCGTTGACAGTGCCGGTCTTCATGCATGAGACTTCCAAGCAGATTGTTGGCAGAGCCGGGCAGCCTCTCTCAGATGAGTGTCAGCTGGCTGCAAGCCTCAAAATCCTCTCCTCCTCCCACTCCTCGTCCATGTCTCCCCATCAAGGCAGACCCAGAGAAAGCGCTTTATGGAGCCCCATAATGATATGTGGCGAATATGCGGCACCGGGCTGATTGTTAACAGTGGCAGCTGTGCAGATAGCCTGGATGATGGAAAATCAGTGGGACCTCATTTTGGTTTGCCAGTATGAATATTAATGGCTCGTTTCCAGGCCATGGCTAATGATGAGGAAAATTCCCTAATAAAAACTTGATGTGATGGGCAACGACCCGCGGGGTCACTGGAGACAGTCAAAGTTAATAGTGTGCCATCAGGTGTGAGGAGTTAAGTGATTAGAGGCACGGAACCTAATCCTGATGTTTTTCTCCCCCTCAGCGATGAGTCAGTGTGGAGGGAGGGGGGGGGGAGTGGGAGGGGAGGGGAGCAGAGGAGGGTTGCAACATACGTCCAACTGCATGTAATCCATGAACGTTGCAATTATAGGTGGCAGGCAAAGATTATTTTCAAGATAACTGCTCCATTATGTATAATATCATCACATTTCACAAGGGATTTGTGTCACGCGGAGTCTTTTGATGCTGCGGCTGATAGGATTCAATGCAAGGTGACAGTGGCGGTACTGATTTAAACCGTTTTTGATGTCTCACTGTAATGCATATCAACTTTAAGAAAAAAAGACAGTCCTGTCTGAAATTAAAACGAAGCCGAAATGTATGGACTTAAATCAGTTACTGTTCAAAGAAGAAGAGCATGGATGTGAGCAAATAAACAGTCAGTGGCATTTTTGTTTTGTTTTCGATTGTCAGCTCTACAGACACATTTCAGGCTTAACTATAAAGAATTGTGAATTGATCCCAAATCGTAAGTGTCACTAGAGCTGCTTTCAGAAATGCATTGAAGTCTGATGATTTTCCTAAAAGAGATCAGACGAGAGCTTTTGGTGATAAGGGCCAACACCGGTGTTGCTGTGCTGTAAATAATAACATTGTGCTTTACTCAGGGGAATTTATGTTGTGTCCTAACTTCTACATGCTTTACCCAGACACTACGCCTCACTTGAACAGAAATGTTCCTGTTGTTGTGAATGTGTCTGACCCGGACAATCTCCCTCTGTGTTCTTCATAAGTGAGGAGAAAACTCTGCCAGACCCAATTTTCCGGACATTTTCCAGAGTTTATGTCTGAAAAATAGCTTATTTAGGCAAAGGAAGAACAGGGCAGAAGTATTTAATTCCATCTGCTCGTCTTCACAAAGCTCCCCCATCATTGCACTTGCCCACTTCCCTCTTCACAGAGACCCTGCTTCTTTGGGAGCAGTCCACAAATAGTGTAAAATTGATTGTTTGTGTGTGGCCAGATTGCGGTAATGAAGATGCCAAATCACATCATTGTTAATGTCTAGCATGTGGGGTAATTAAAATACATACAAAGTGGACTCCTCTCAGGGGAGTCACCATAACGGCACAAACAATACAGTTTGATTTATGTAATTATCTCAAAATCCTTGATTAATCCAGCATCTGCTTTGGGCCTTGGTCCCCTCTAGGCTCATGGGGACAGTGCAGAGTTTGGGTGTGGCAAGTTGTGTTTTTGTTGGTGTGATGAACACTTGTGTGCCGCAATTGTGTCTCATATGTCTTTTCATTTCGGTGAGATAAGTAGTAAACGCTTCCCACCTCCAGGTGCCCTGGAGCCTCGCCTGTAGCCGCTAGAACCACGACTCTAGAGGGAGAGATACTGACCTTGGTGCTTGTGTAACAAATGGAGCAAAGTGGTGCACTTCTCAGTTCCTTCCTTCTTATACTGGTTGTCAGGTGTGCGTGTGTGTGCATACATGTGTGTGTGTGTGTGTGTGTGTGTGCATTCGGTGGGTGGATTGTGCTGATCAACAGAGAGGTTTACCCTACGGCAAAATCTGTTTTTGCCAAGCATCACTACATCTCCTTACAGTTGAGTCGACTGTCCTACCATTCTTTACACTCAAACACCAAGCAACATACACATACATCACTCATATCCCCCCTGAACCAACCTTTTCATCCCTGGCATCCACACTGTGTGAATGTGCCCGTGTGTCTGCAGTTCACACAGGGCTCCTTTTTACTTCTCTGGTCAGTCCAACTTTCTGAGCCAACTCTCACATTATTGGTGCTATTATAATGTAAATCACCGGGGATTTAACAATATGGGATTAATAATAATGTGGAATTAATATAAAAGAGTCAGGTTTAAAAGATTGTCTCAAACATTCTTTCAGTACGTTTGGGCACAGTCCAGTGAGATAAAACTTAAAAATAATGCACTCCAGAGTATTGAAACCAGAGGTCACAGAATATAAAGTTCTTATTATTTAATGGCGGGCTTCATTTTCTGCCCCTCTCCCCCATCGTTCTTCCTTGAGCTCCCCTGTCCCAGAGTTTGCGGTCCAGTTGGATATTTTCAGGATAAAGTTTTACATTTGAAGGGAAATTGCAGTCAGATGTTGCATTTGGCTGGTGCTGCACATCAGACCAGGTTAGATGAGTCCAGACAGAGGTCTGGTCCTCCCTGACGAAACATTCTTGGCTGCTGTAAGAGGTGTTTGCCTTATTTGACTATATAGACTGTCTCAAACACTTAAGCTGTGCTGTTTTCTTTTCCTTGTGATTTCGTCTGTGGTCTCCTCTTTCCTACCATATTTTTAAATGACAGTTCAACATCAAGCAGATGCTGTGGAAATTGAATGTTCAATGTCATCGCCACAGAACCCGCTTATTTTAATGATCTGTCCCAGTCAGGCATGACATGTCGAATTTCCTTCCACTCGCTGAACTTTTAAGGTGTATTTACAAAGCTGTCTTTTATGGAAACCCATTCATGGAATCTATGCCTGCTGGACCTATTTTTATAGTAAATAAATCCCAGAGTTTATTTCAGGTTCGCTCAAGTGTAAAGGCATAAGTACAGTCTAGATTCTGTTTTAATTTAATTATGATGAAACAAACATCCAATTAGTCTGTAGCATAGCCCTGTTTAACACTGACTTACTAAAGGAGGCTTTTAAACAGAAGGTCTATCCAGGGCAGATAATCATTAAAACCATAAGTCACAGCGGGTGACAGCGCCACATGAAGCTGATGATTGAGCATATTGAACTGGACCACATCTCCATCTCCAGTCAGCAAGATGTATCGACCTCTCCCTCCTGTTGCCAAGTTTAAAATTATCCCCATTTTTTATGAAGAATTCTAAATTTGATGTAGCTGAGTCAGTTTCTTTTTTTCATTTCTGCTATAAGAATCTAATTTGTGAGCGTATTGTGACTTGGCCTGCTGCTCCAGCTTTGTGTGCCAAAGCAGGTGCTGCGTTGCAAACCCTGAGCTCATCAGTCTCCTCCTGCCCGGCTCTATTTGTTGTTTCTCAATTCACAGTGGCAGGACTGGCAGACGTGTGTAATGGTGAGAAAGAGAGAGGGAGTTGGAGGAAGAGAGATGGATATGTGATGTGTGAGTTGGGGATTTAAGAATAAGCATGGCACAGATCCTCATTTCAACATCCTGGGCTTCCTTTATTCCCCAAGTATACTGTGGCACAGCCTCAACCCAGCAGTAGGCCAGGCATGCAGCCGTATCGTGCCGTCGTGGAGGGCGAGCTGTCCAGCTTGGCAAGTCTGGGCTCATCCACATTCTAGCCCCACAAACCCCCCTACCCCCATCCCCAACCTGCAGAGAGGAGCGCTGGGCTCCAAGATGGCAATCAAGGCTTGATTTGCCAACACATTTCCAATGATTAAAATGTAATTAGCACAAGCGAGCACCTCCTCCCCAGCTAATTTCCACACACGCTGTGACCGGCAGGCGGTCGGCGGCACCGAGGCCCCAGCAGCAGATGGAGGAGGATGCAGCGGGAGGGGAAAAAAACCATTTTGCCATGCGACTGTTTGCATCAGAAAACCATCAGGATGCGCAGCTATATCAGGAAGGAGCTGTTAGGAAAAGGGAATGAGGAGCCCTTGACGACAGCACATCAAATTGGCACTGTCAGAGCTGACCCTGGCAATGGCTGCCATCTTTCATGCTGTCTTTCCAGCTCCCGGGCATGGAGGCAAGTTGGCTTCTTTCCTGGGCTTTAACCCCTTCAGCCATCCTCCAGGACAACCTGGCGCAGACTGATAAACAGACACCATCCTCTGTGTAACGGGGCGCTTTAATGAAGCCCACATCAACCACTATTCATTTTAAGGTCATGGATAGCAACCAGCATAACCTGAGGCTAATGTTACTCATGGGAGCGGCAATATGAATCTATCATGGATCCAGATTTAAGAAGGTGCCATTTAAGAAAATACTAGATTAGAGACAAAACTGGAAACAGCCGATCAGAAATTATAATAAGCCTGTTAAACATACTCTGTTTGCCTTCAGAATTATCGTTTATGCGTGTAATCTTTTTCTTGATTGACTGAACATCTGTTAGTGTTTGTAGACCAGTGGATTTCCAGGAAGTTATGTTGGAAAAGGGAACATGACATACTTGCCTTGCACGCATCCTCGTGTGATGTGGTTACCTCTTTAGTACAGACGTTTTTCTGCGGGTAGCTCTGGCAGGAGACTTTGGTGATCCCTGCTGCTACAGAGGAAAGCATAGCCGTATCATTTAGCATTCAGCCCATGGCTTCTTATGTTACCCTTCTATTGGGCCAGTACAACACTCAGCTGGAGAGGATTTAGGACAAGAATAATTTACTCCTACTTTCAGACCAATATAAACAAAAGCCTCGTTGCTTGGACAGCGCGTAGGGAAATTTGTAAGAGCACTCAGCCAAAAGAGAGGCCCGGGTGAGAGCAGGGGGGCAATCAGAAGTGCTCCGGATACAAGCCAACATCAACAGCTCTTAGAGCTGAAGCTAATGTTTGACATTCCTGTGTTACTTAAACTAAACACTAGGGTCTAGCTGTACAGTATAATGCTGGCCCTGTGTAAAAAGCAGCAGCCTGTGTAAAGTATCACTTTTCTTTGTCAATCCCCTCCCAAGACTAATGGTTTCCTTACTGTACATGACTGTAAATAAGACCAATTTCCTACCTCCGCCTGTTGGAGACCTAACTCCACTAATCTCAATAGCTCCATTGTTGTTGTTTTTTCTCTCTTCAGTATAATATATTCATGTGTGTCAGTCATTTTAACTCTCTCATATACAGTTTTTATTTTCATTAGACATGTCCTCCCTGGATTGGTATAAAGTGTTTTTGATATTACAGTTAATCAAAGCTCTGCAGACTTATTTATTCCCACCTGACAGCCCGTATTCGTGTTATCCAGAATCATGGCAATAACGGATTTTTCTTAGCTCACGCTTACCTCCCAAAAACAATACCGTACCTCAGTTATTATTGATGAGGTCTAGCGATCGTTCATGACATTTCCAACTGCCAAGTACAAAGCTGAGACTTTCTAGCTTTCTGTCTGTTTCTAATGTAAGAGTAGAAATTCAAGGAGCAAAACAAAATCCAGATATGCAGGGATTCTTCTCCCCCTGCCTCAGGTTGCTTTATGCATGAGGCAACGCATTAGTTCACTATGATAACTTATCTGCGAGTGACAGCCCTGACTTGTTTGTATGCCTGAGATGTGTTTTCATGTCTTTCGAGATATTATTATTATTTGTTACTTTTTACTTTGTGCTTGAGCAGCGATTTTGATGGAGCTTTGGTGTCTGCGCTGTAAGGACAACCAGATTGCATGCCCTTGCCTGTCAGGCCTGATCTCAGGATTTTTTTACCTTGCTCATTATAAAGGTATTTCAATTTTATTAAGTTTTCCCTTTTTTCCATCCTTTGTCGCTCTGGGAAATTTGCATACCTCTATTCCTGGGGTAAAAAAAAAGTAATGACAGCAATTCCTTTTCTTTTCTCTCCCCCACCAGCCGTGTGAGTGCTTCGTTTAGTGGCACCTGTGAAAGCGACAGGCGCTCGGATGAGAAGTGAAAGAGAGCAGTTGATTAAATCATCATCAAGTCGTAGCACAGAAAGTCAATTCTGCTTGCCGTCTACAATGATATCCTTTTATCTTAAAGTAATGAGCTATGGCACTTTTGCATCGGGTAATACGATGAGTTCCATTAGCATGTTCCATTTGCTTCACAAGCAAGGGCAAGTCATTCCAGCCAGCTTCTATCTTGGCAATCAAAGCAATTGGCTGCACAGTCAGGGAAGAGGGGAAAGGAGAGAGAGCGGAACAAGGGAACATGAGAAAGAAAGGCTGGTAGTGGTTTATGGATCACAACACAGTGGAAAATCTAAAATGATGTCCATTATTTGAACCCCTTGCGTGCCTCTGTTCCTTGGTATGTAGTGTGCACATGCAGAGAAGCAGCTAATGAGCTCTTGGTTGCATTTCTGTTGTCACTTTCCGAGAGGCTGAATACATGGAAGCAGTTGAGACGGCTGGTACTGCTCATCAGATCCTGTCTGCCGCTACATTAGTCAGTCCTGTGTGGGAGGCCACAGGAGAGAGTGGTACATGGGTGACACGCCCATTTATTCACAAGCGAAAATAGATGCACACACTGTGTTGCTTTTTGTATAACACAGCCATTCACCTGTAATCCAAATCTGCACTTGTCTTTCATTTCCCTTATTTATTCTTCCAGCTCACAGTCTATATGGCTGCTGACTCTCTGCACACTGTATTAAAAATGGGGGGTGGAATGTTGTGGGCGGTGGAGAAAGAGAGTGAGAGAGAAATGGAGAGCGGGAGAACGTCTGAGGACTGTTTGCCCAGTGCGTTTATTGCCTCTGCATAATTTATGAGCTGCTGGAGCTGACCATCATGGCAGTGTGCCGCGGGCGGCCCCTGGGGCCATGTGGGACAGGCCTGTAAATTGGATGCTATGCTCCTGCTGAGCTCGCAAGGCCCCATTTACCATCCAACTTGAGAAGCAGACCAACAACGAGCTCAGTCAGGTACCTTTGAGCTCTGCAGGGCAGCAAAAAAAAAAAAGGTTAAAAATGAGATGGAGGCAAAATAAAAGAAGAGAGTAAGAAACAATGTCTGTGCCTTCTGTCGCTAACTCCCTGTGCTGTCAGTCATTGTACCACCTTCCTTCACCCCCTCCCTCCTTTAATCGACACCCACCAACCCCTCCCTGCACTCCAGATCCCCCCGCCTACACACACACACACACACACACACACACACACACACACACACACACCATGCCAACCTCTGCCCATATCCCCCCCAGTGCCTTCTTCATTACTGACTCCAGTGCTTCTCTGCACCTCAGCCATATGCACAACGTTGAGGGCCGCCAGTCACCCAGCATTACACTAATTAGTTGATAAAGAATTAAGTGGACCTTGAAATTGAAATTGGAAAGAAAAAATGAAATCTAACCACTTTTTCCTCCCTCCATTACAAAGTTCCCTTCCTCCTCTTGTCATTTCTCCATCCCCAGCCTCAAGCAGGAACACATATCATGGAATTATAATTCTGGTGGTGGTTAGTGTTTTGAGATCCCCGCTCCGTCTGAATTTCACATATAGGTTTCAACGAGGGCATGGCAATTTTCTTTGTTTCACACGCCAGAGCTTGTGGAGCAAGTTAATGACGTGATCTGATGATATTCACACACTGAATATGAGTATGTGATGAGTTTGTTATTAAAGATCTGATAAGATATCCTATTTGCAAAGGTAAATTGGATTATGGCAGTCCTTTGTGGTGGAATTGAATACAGTCCAAGCATGAACAGGTAGAAAACAGGGATGCAGACAAATTATTCCTAACTTCATTGTTGCCTTTCTTTTTTCTTGCAGGGTGACACAGAGAGTGACCAGGACGACAAGGTAAGCCTGACACTTTTCTAACGTACTATTGACAAGGACACGGTAAGTTCGTCATTCACTGTTGTTTTTCGCACTGTATCATTTCAGGCATTTTTATCAAATCAATCAGATCATAGGGGTTTAATTATTCAACTTTTTTAAGGCTGCAAATTTATGTAATTAGAATTCAACATCCTTTTAATAACTGAGAAATCCTTAATTAGCTGTGCATTAATTATAAATGACTTAATGATGTGCAAAATCTAAATCGAACTGTTCTGGGTTTTTAGGATTTGTATGACATTTAGATAAGAGTGCTGTGACAGCCGGGGCTGAGGGTGCAGGCTTTGTTTTATTTAAAGCCGAGCACTGACAATATATAGTACAGGGCTTATATCTGTATTATCATGTATAGCTGTCAATCGCTTTTTGTGAATTAGAAATAGCAGAATCTCTATATTTTTAATTTAAAGTTTACATCTTCCTGTAGTAAACTGTAATACTAAAAATTTACAGAACTCATTACCCAGTTATACAAGTACTGAGGAAGACAGTGTTCAATGGAAATAGTCAGAATAATTTTTCAAAATCCGCAGGGGTTTTAGCCTGATGGTGCAGGTGCTGAAAATCTCATGGAATCACTAAATTTAGAGGTTTCTCTCTGGAGCAGAGTCTGTGCACAATGTACTGTGTCTGTAACAATTGGCTAGGAGGTGAAATATGGATATCTATTTTAAAGGTGGACCGATGGTTGGCTCTTGAATAAATGTCCCAGTATCACCAATGTTGCTGTGTCTTTTCCTGGGAATGTAAGATTATATACCCGTCATTTCTCATAAGCAAAAAAAACCCAAATGCTAGAATCTGTGCAGATGATTGGCAGGTTAATAATCTAAAGAACATGTGGAAGACATGTTGGTTAATGTACTAGAAAGGGAAAGATCTCTGTCTGTTCATCTGGGCAAATTCAGCACATCAGTGACTGAGGTCTGGAGATGGTTTGGAGAATCCAACTCTTGCCTGCTCCATAATTTGACCTCTCTCCTAAAGATGCCAGTAAGTCGGGTCAAATTCATTCCAGATTCTTTGCTCAGTTATGATGGTAAAATAATTGCAGACATTTTTTTCTGTTGGAAAGCTCAAGTTCTCAAACTAAACAGCAATGGAGATGTATTTTCTTTTCTCAAAACAAACACATAAAACATAATTGCATACTGTGTACCTACGTTTTGCATTGGTCTTAGAAATAGAAGCTGTCAAATTGTGGTCTTATCTATTGCAATATCCTAATGCATGTATCTGCAAGTGTGTCTTAAGCCTTCTGTGCAGTACTCAGTGCAGCTCCAGTTATAATGTCCAGGTATTCTGAGCGTAACTCATAGATTCTAAGAGCAGCCATATTACCCAGTGGCTTCTAACTAGAGATCTAGATCCACTCTAATGATTTAGTAATGCCATTTGCTTGTGGTGTTTAGACTGTGCAGCAAATTGAGTCATTACTCAGTGTTGTCGATTTAAATTGCTCCTGTCTCGGTGGCAATTCCTTTTTGTTTCAGGAAGAGAGAGCGAGAGAGAGCATGGTGAGCTGTAATCCCCCCAGTGACTGTATTAATTCACCCTGGCTCATGTTATGCTCCTGATGAACAGCACTGACTACACCTTCCTGTCATTGATTAATTGTGTGTTAAAGTAACAGAGGAGTGAATTAGTAAATAGGTTACCCCTTTGACGGCTGACTTACGTATTCTTCCTTGATGTGAGGGACTAATTGAAGCTCCCGCTCAACACTTTTACCCCCCCTCCTCAGTCCAGATCACCTCTGCTACTATCTGCTCCTGCCAGGCGCCGGGCATGCTACGCCCACTGCCACTGTTGTCATTTGTATTCCGCGGGCGCCGCAGTCTACTTTACAACGCCGCAGCAGAGAAGGACGCAGGAGAGCACAGTCGTTTTAATGGGTCAAATGTATTCAGATGAGGACAAACGTGACTTATTTCGTTTCCCTTCAAAAGCAGGAAATGGAAAAAGTGTTCCCAGGAGAAATCATGTTCTGCCTGGTGTAGAAGACCTCTGCCGTGTCGGCGGGAGCTGCCAGGCTCTGATAAGAGACAGCTATTCGCATCTCAGAGAATGTGTGCACACAATCCTGCCCATGTGTTTGTGTGGTTGTGCCTGTAAAACTGTCAGAGCATTAGCTCATTACAAAGTGACCTGTAGGAAGACCCAGCTCCAACATTGGGTACATGCTAATGGCATGCTGGGAGACAGGTAGGAGGCTCAGTCACTGTTGTTACAACACTGGTATCATTAGCACCATATATGTTATCTTTAGCATCTCAGCCAAGGCCCCCAGAACCACCAGTCTTACCCTTTCTCTGGCAGGTGGCCTATAACACATTCAGAGCTCAGATAATTAGAAGGGCAAGGTGAATACCTTAAAGCTTTATTTTGTATATGAGAAATGTGACCGAAACAAATCCTCAGAAACTGCAGTAAACATTTATAGCTCATTTCATTCATACTGTAAAACAGGATGGTTTGCCTTCTTTTCAACCTATACAGCACAGTGGGTCACTTGAGTGCTGGTCCTAGCGAATCTCTTCACCTTTGTCTCTCAATATCATGGAGTTCCCGAAACTCTCGTCCTCTCCACAGTCTACCCTTTTAAAGGATCCAAGCAGGATCAGGGAAGTAATTTCCTTAGGTCAAACTGGCCTGCTCATTTGGAGCCAGTTACAATGTTCTGCTTCACTGGGGTTTTTCATGTGAATCCAACAAAGCCCCAGTAACAGGACCTTGTGTCATGGTGAAGTTAACACCAACAGGTTGTCCACCATCCGAGACCTTTTTGAGGGGGCAGTGAAAGCCTCACTGTGTACGATCCAGAGCTTTGGAAATCCTCTCTAAATCCTTTGGGAAAATTAGAACACATGAAAACCTTGCAAAATGTATGCACCATAGAAATGCACTCGATGTGAATTTTTTTGATTAGAATCTGACAGCTTCAAATTTCTGCTGTCTTTGTAATATTGTCAAGAGCGCTCAGGCACTTACTCGGTCTGGACTTACTAATGCTTAAGTGATTTCTGCGAGTAAGTGGCACCTTGAAACTGCCACTCACACTTTTTAGTGTGAATGTCAGCTCATGGGGTCCCCAGCTTAACTGTTGTCCTGTTGTGTTACTTTTGTGCAAGACTTTATCACTCTGCAGCTTTTGTATTTCTCTCTCCCATGCCTCTGGGCTTTTTTATAGAGACCACACCTTTACTAAGTGTTGTTTACTTGCTTTATCAGCAGCCGCAAGCTGTAAATGCCATTTTAAAAAAAATATGCTTTGTGTCTTATTAATGACTATGCAACAGAGTGCTGTAATTTGCTGTGCTTTGCTCTTATTGGAGACAAGGGATCTAAGTGGGTGCTTAAGAGCAGCTGAGAGAACCTGTTTGTCCTTGACATAAAATAAAGATCTGAACAGGTAATATATTTGCTGTTTCTGCTCCTTTATTGTTTTGCTGTGTTTGCCCTCAGGCAATTACAGCACAAGAGTCGTGTTTCTCAATCACTCGACAGCACTGTACATAAAAACATTTTACACCCCCCCAACCCTTCCTCTTTCCACTGCAGTGGGAAGGATGAGTAATAAAAGGAGAGAGCAACTTGTCAGCGTTAAAAGATTATGTGTTTTGCCCCCTCCAAAGGAAGAGAGTAGTGTTTACAGGCTTGAGTGGGTGCTCGCTAGGCCGAGGCTGAGGCTGATTGCACTAGAGTACCCTGTCAGCCAGTGATTTGTCATGTACTTTATCATCCTTGTCACTCTGCTGAGCGTTGTCATAGGTAACGTTTCCGCCTGCCCCTTCCCCCTTCTGTGCTTTGTACCCAGTCAGTGTAGGAAATTTGTATTTACTTTGGGGGAGTGTAATTTGTTCCTCATGGATAATATGACCCTTAGCGGAGCCGGATCACGGGTTAGTTGAAGTGATATTTTCCGGTAATGGTAGTCGTACATCATGGCTGTCAGGCCGGGTTAGGAGGCGAGCACATTACAGCTCCATTTTAGCACTGCAGGCATCTGGGATTATTTTCCATAACCAAGTATGACATGACCGCTCTGCGGAGTGCATTAAATTTTTACTAGCTTTTTTCCCTCCCCTGGCAACTTCTGTGGCTTTTCCCCCGGTCTGGGTCTCGGGGCTGCCACTGTGATAGATACCCACGTAGTCCCAGCAGCCCTGGCTAAGGTTAGCTGGTGTCGCAGACCTACACCACTCCCCTCCATCCAATAACCGGCAAATCCCTGCTTTCCTCTGAGGCGCATGCACACAAGCCCACAGCTCACCAGAAAACACAGTGGCACTACCTTTTCTATCCTTTCCTACTCTTCTCCTATTTCCCCCCATTTTTATACTCTTCTTTCCTTGGTAGCAAGGTCAGCAGTGTCAATGCCACCTCTTGCCATTGACAAATGGTCGTCCCCTGTCTGATAATCAGTTGGGTCTCAGAGGTGGATGAGCAGGCGGAGCTCATTAGGGCGCCACAGATGAGAAATTAATGTGGAGATTCCAGGCCTGGCAGAGAGCCGTGTGTGTGCGTGTGTGTGTGCGTGTGTGTGTGTGTGTGTGTGTGTGTGTGTGTGGGTGTGTGTGGGTGTGTGTGTGTGTGTGTGTTGGTGGGGGGGCTGCCTGATGGATGACCAGGTCAGCAGGCAGCAGCACTCCCCAGATAGACGCACACATACTCAAATACACACCCACTGTGTCCTCCCCCTGTAACCTCCCCTTTCCCTTAGTGTCTCCCAACCACCGTCGTAGTCCAGCCCATCTGCCCAGCAGTACAGTAATGACACTGCGGAGCATAAGGCCATGGGACAGAAGGACAGAGTAGAGACATTTCACCACTCGACTGCCACGCTGGTGATTAAATGGAAGTAGCCTAACTGACACAAATTTCCACATCCTTTTGTTTGGTCTGAAATAAGATGGTGACCCAAGGTTTTCTATAATGCTTTTTCTGTTGTACATTCCCATGCCAACAGATTGCATATTGTTTCCCTTAAATTCACACTCACCACATCATTACTGGCAACATGTAGCTGTTCTTCCTTACTTACTTTTCTTGAATATCCATCACCATAACTATCTTGAATTTACCATCGCTCTAAATGTTTTGAAGCATAAAGCACAGACAAAAAACATTATGCATGCACCGATCTCCAGATAATCTCCTGACATTCTCCAGAGAGGCTGTATGTGAGAACACAAATGTCTGAGTGAGAAGCTCTGGACTTTATCCGGAGTGCATCATGCCAGCCCCCTTATAAAAGCTCTGGATTCACTGCGAGCAAGTGGGCGCTTGATAATACAAATATATCAGAATGAAAAACAGGTGTCATACAAGTACAAGGCCCAATCCCATTTCACCCCTTGGCCCTACCCCTACCCGACCCCTACCCCTTGTTTTCAAGGGTTATCTTGCCTCTTGAAACGGAGTCACAAGGGGTAGTGGTTACAATCTTCCCCTACGGATTGGGACAGCCCTTCAGGAAGCCGTCACATCATCAGTAGTCACCGATGTAAACAGACGAGACAGTTTTGCCGGGGATGTCATTGTAATAACATTGTTGAGATCTTAAATAAACCAATGCTATTGTTTGCAGTTGCTAAAGTGACAAACAAATAATATCCACATAACATCTATGCTAATGCAGGTGAATCAATCACATTTGAAATTGAAAAGCTTGGCTGCTCTGCATTATTTCACGAATGAATCAAAAGCTCACAGCTTCAGGCTGCTAGCAGGGGTCTGTATGCAACCCTGCCAGGATGCTTTGTTATTAGAGGAGCAGTTAAGTTCAGTAACATAAGGTTGTTGTGAAAAAAGTGACCATAATACATTGAAATTATGTTAAACTAAGAAATTATAATCATAATCGTAATTTTTAAATACTTAATAATGGAGGGGGGGGGGGGGGGCGGGGAGATCAGGAACATCCCACTTGAACTCTATGAGACTGATTGTTGTAATGGAAATAATTACAAGTCGCATGTTAGAAATGCTTTCCTGTAAAAAATATGTTTTGAGCAGTGATTTAAAGGTCGGTAGTTGGTTGGCGAGCCTAATCTCATCAGGCAGGGAGTTCCAGAGCCTCGGGGCCCTGACAGAGAAAGCCCGGTCACCTTGAGTAGCCAGCCTTGACCTAGGGACAGCCAACAGGGACAGGCTGGCCGATCTCAGGTTATGACCGGGATTATAGGGAGTCAAGAGGTGTGAAATGTGTGTGTGGGCCAGCCCATGTTGAGCTTTAAAAGTCAATAAAATAATCTTAAAATCAATCTTGAATTTAACTGTTTACCAATGAAGGGACGCAAAAATTGGCGTGATATGAGCCCTACGGTTAAAGCCCTACCCCTTGGCCTTACCCCTCTGTCCCAACAGGTATTGGAAACAGCCTGCCACTACACGTGAACGCACAAAACGAAGGGGAAGGGCTAAGGGGTAGGGCCAAACGGTGAAATGGGATTGGGGCGAAGACACCGACAAAGATCTCAGTTTAGAAAGATAAGGGCAGACGCCGGGGTAGATGTACTGTAACAAAAACATGTGGACCCCACAGCCGAATCCAGCCAGCTCCAGAACTTTCACACCTGATTGTTCCAGCAGATTAATTCTCATTCTGTCACAGCACATCTCTACCTGCAAACACTCAAATCTCAGATGTGGGCAATTATCAACATGTCTTAAATAATCCATCTCAGTTTGAGCCTTTATAGTTTACAACATTTCAAAATGAAGAATGGAACCTTCCATATGCCTAGCCATAGACTGATAAGCCAACAAATAATGAAAGGTTTTTAAGGGTTTCCGTTGTTGTTCAAAATTCGGCCTTGAAAGCTTTTTTTTAGTAGCCATTGGAATTGGAATAGATGGCCGGAGTCATTATGTTTTCAGGTTGTCCGTCCGTCCTATTCTCTTGAATGCGATATCTCAAAAATGCCCTGTGGGAATTTTCCTCAAATTTGGTAAAAATATTCACTTGGACTCAAGGATGAACTGATTGGAATTGGTGGCCAAAGGTCAGAGGCAAAAGGTCATGGTGGGCTAGCAAAGTATGTTTTAATTGAATGTGATACCATAAAGATCAAGTTGAGGGAATGTCATCCAATTTTGTACAAACATCCCTTTCTACTCAAAGATGAACTGATTTCTCACTCATTTTGGTGGTTAAATGTGAAAAGGTCATAGTCACGTGGCCCTGGTTGATTTTAACTCAATAAATCAGGAATCCCTTAAGGGAATTTCATCACACATGGCACAAACATTCACTCTTACTCAAGGATGACCTGAATAGAATTTCGTGGCCAAAGGTAAAAGGTTAAGGTCAGTGGGGCTGTTTTTGGCCTCTTGAATGTGATATTTCAACACTTCTTGAGGGAATTTCTTCAACTTTTGATCAGTTGTCACTTGCACTCAAAGATGAAGTAATTATGTTTCAGTTGTCAAAGTTAAAGGTTACAGTGACCTTTATATGAATCTGGAATAAAGTATGTAGAAATATATACACAGAAACTGCACTTGTTGGTGGAGGCAGACATCCGCAGTGCGGTAATTCCAGTTCAGTATGTCTGCAGAAAATGTTAAAGTCTCAAACTGTGTCTACAGTTTAAAAAGGCATCTTGTTGCTGTTTTTATACGACTTTGAATTCATTTGAAACCAGGTGCTTCAGAAATATGAGCTCTAACTCTGGTATGCAGCAATTAAATATTTGTCGAAAGAAATATATTTTGAGCACAAAAGTGTTTTGACCACTTCGGGTAACACAATACCATGATTATTTTTTGCAAAGGTGCAGACCCTCAAATGCACCTGTATTCAAGTAGAATGCAATCAACTTGCTTTGTATTCCATAAAATCCATTGCCAATGCTTTTTTATAATACCTCCTGATGTTATTCAATAGATCTGGGCAGTTGTGGGCAGAAGGTTTGATTTTTACATTGAGACATGATATTATACAAGGCCTAATGCTTTATACCTGCCTCTATAGTGCTTAACCTCGGCATTCATACAAAGCCAACAATAAAAGGTAATAATGCACACGTTTGAATAGAACACGGTTTGCCAAGTCCTTGAAATAGAATGGGGGGGCAGTTGCAGCAGTGAATCGTGTTTCAAAGGCAATGATTCATTTCCCAGCACAAGCTGAGAACATGGGGAATACAAAATAAATCAATCAGCAACAAAAATCCTAAATATGTTGTTTGACTGAGATGTTCACCTGCAAATAGAAAAAGCCATTTCCATCCTTCCTGACCTGAAAAAGAAAAATGTCTCAGTCAAATTGTGTACATATATCACAGTCTAGTATATAGTATAATATAATTAATTTAATTATTCAATAATTCAATTATTTTCATAGCCATCTGTTAAGCATATAATTAAATCTCCTTATATTTCTAATCATATCACTATTGTTGTTTTAGCAGCACTCCTAAAAATGCCCGAAGCCAAAAATAACATCCATCCATGCTGCCGAACATGTTGAGTTAGACTAAACTTTTAACATCACTGACCTGCACAGTAATGTACTTACCGCCATATGCCGCCATTTGTCAGGAGCAATGACAGTAACAAAACAGAGGGCCTCTGGGTAAAAGAGTGCTGCGGCGCACTGTGTTTGTAGAACCTTCTGGGTCATGTTAGGCTGGTGGATTTGTGGCTGATCAAGAGTGAGCAGCGCCCTGGCTCCTCAGGTGTCTGTCCTCATCTCTATTTATGAGGCAGTGTTGCCAGTTACCGGTCTTTAATAATGCATGGAGTAAGACCTTGGGTTCAAACCAGAGTCTCTGGAAACAGGCCGCTTATGGAAAAAAGAATTGGTTGTTGTTATGCAGGAAGCCCTTTGCAGAGCCGATCTCTTTTCTCTCTCACACTTTCTCTTCATCCCTCACTGTCTCACTGTCTGCCCTCTCTCCCTGCTGAGAGTGAGTTCTCTGACACGCCAAGGTTAAACTTTCTCGCTGCGCTCTGCGAATGTCAGTCAAGGCCTGGCTCACCTGCCCATAATCCCCCCCAGCAACTGGGCCAGTGACTCTCACACAAACCCCGTGCCCCCTCATTGCCCTTTTGTCAAGCCAATGATTTCTGCAGGCATCCTGCTTCAGAATTGACTGGCTGCTGGCTCTCTGTCTCTCCACTATCCACAGCAACCTCTGCTCACCCACAGAAAATGGCTTTATCCCTGCAGCTGAGGTAGGATTTATCTGGCTGCTATTTGGCAATTGACAAAAGCAAACTCAGTGCACTCAACACGAAGAGTGTGAATTATACCAAATTAACAGGGTTTACAGACTGTTAGTCAATCTATGGCAGAGATAATGTTGATATAAATGATTAGAACAAATCTCTCCCTCAAAAGTTTTGTGAACGTGGTTTTCTAAACAGGCCCTTGCAGTGCTCTCACAGAGCTTCACTGTGTTATTTACCTTTACCTTTTGCTTGATAAGTCAGTAACAAGTCAGTAATAGTCATCATATCTGAACTATGTGGCTAACATGTTGTAGTTGTGCATCAGGTATTTCCAGGGAATCATGAACTGAACGATATCTGAAAATAATGTGTGAAATAATCATCTGACTGACTGTGGACAAACTGTCAAATGGTCTGTCCAGTATCGTTTGGCTTGTAGTATGTGTGATCATTGACATATGAATGATTATAACACACTGCAGAAATCTCAGGCAGAAGTCTCACAAGCAAATAACAGCTGTAAAGGACCATGTCCCTGACCTCCTGCTGTGTAAGCCACCAGAGGCAGTCAGTAACTTCAGAGGAGGTTTCCTAAATGAGGGGAATGGAGAGCAGGCCTGTCAGAATGACGACGCTGTCCCAGCATGCATGGCAGCAGCCACAAACAGTCCTAATGACATCAGGGGCTCTGAGGAGGAGCGGCACGCCGTTCGTTTCTTGGGCTCAGTCCGGTCCCCTACCCCCCCCCCCCCCCCCCCCCCCCCCCCCCCCCCACACACACACACACGTGCTTCTCTTACAACCGCCATCACCATCACACTGCTTGTTAGAGGCGGTGTAATTAGGTGGCTGAGCTTGTTGCAAGTAGCCCAGGTCACAGAGGCATGTCCAACCCTTGTCCTGATTGCTCCTTGGGGAATTATTGACAAAACACAAGGATCATTGCATGTTGGGCTCTAATTATGTGTACAAGACATAGATGGCCCTGGGGAAATTAAATGAAATTCCCCAGCTTGATGGGTCCTCTGCACTCATGGGATCCATTCTGTTTCTTATTAAGCTCAGCCATTGTCTGCCTTTATGAGGCTGCTGTGTGGAGCTAGGCACCAGCTAAATGCTTTTAAGTGTCCCTCTTTTCACAGTGGCAATACATCAGTGACTCATGGTGGAAAATTGCCTGTCGATTGTCATCTGTACTAAAACGAGTGCGAGCAATAAAGCAGCAAATATATTTAACTAATGCCTGCTAATATTGTAAATATAGGGTGTGAAATGGAACACCTGCATGGCGTTTCAATGTGTAATCAGTTTCTTGTCGCTGCAGCTCGGTGTGGACACATCCAAACACCTCTGCTCTAATTTGCCTGGCCCAGATACAAGACAGGAATTGATAGTCTCCTGCTTGTGCAAATGAAGTGATAAGGGGTCTCACCCAGATTACACAAAGACTAAGTGGCGCTGAGAAAGCTTATGGAGATGAATGAATTCATGAGGCTGCCTGACCAATTCTTAAGAAGCAATGTAATAAGGGATAGATCAAACAGCTACCATTTTGCTTCTGAATGATTTCAAATTAAAGCCGCAGGAGATGGCAGACCTCTCCGAAGAAGGTGAACTTCAGTATAGAATGTGGCTGACCCTTATGTATATTTCTCTATCATTAGAACTAATGGCCACAAAAAAAAGCTGCATAAGCAGTAAATAGTCCATTCCTTTTGATTTAGCACAGTGGGATGTTAGCTGGCTTTGAATTACCAGACTGTGGGGGCAGACCCAGTCCCTAAGCTCTCCCCCTGATCATTCTTACCTCCGTTAATAATTGAACATGTGTTGTGTGTGAGATGGCGAATTATCCACGACTACTTTTGGTAAAACCTATAATCTGTAGGTTTCATAACTGTAGCTGTTCCTCACTCTTATGCAGTGGCGTAAAGTGTAGGGAGCTTGTTACTCAACATTAAATGAACCTTCACTACATTGAACCTCCCCCCAGATAAAGGTAGTAACCCTAAGCTACACCACCATTGTAAAAGTAGTGCTACATCATACATATGCAGGCCCAAAAAAACTGATCAATTATCCATAAGAATTGAACTACTAAAAAAATATTTCATGCAGAAAACCGCATTACTTAGAAGTGTAGTTAAAATAATAACACTGCCACTTACTACCCAGTTCTGCTCTTTCATAGAAAATGACTCATGACTTCTACAGTTTGGAAGCCAGTTACAAAATAACATTGACGAGAAAAAAGGTGGATACCGTACAGGATACCAATACCCAAGCATCATTATATGGCTCTATACATGGCTTCAGCAGACACAATTAGGGCAGATGTTCTTCTACAATACTCTGGAGACCAGTGTTGCCCACAGTGATTATCCTCCATTGATTGTTCACATAAAAGTTTCTCCAAGCAGACACCGAAGCCTCAGACAAACACAGGCTTTTTATGAAATCTGAATCATACATGAAAATGTCAGGTCACCTCCTTGATATGACCCACATCACAACAGCACACAGCTCTCTGCTCAATTAAGCATGGGATGAGGGAGCACTGTTCCAGCCCATTCCTTAGCAGCCCCACATGCCCCATGGCGATGCACACAGCCAGCTCACTAGCACAGCGAGCGCAGACACACTCTCTGAAAATGATACCGAGACCAGCATTCAGAGAATAATTGGCAAAAGATGCAGATGTGCTGGCTGTTGCGCTGCGATGCCAGAGAAAGGAATGTAATGTGTTTTGAATGGCAAGTGGAGGTGAGTCATACTGACACTACTGGCTGTAATGATATTTCTGCTTGGCAAAGTTACACAACCCGGGGAGGGAGATGGGAGAAACTAATGTGGGGATGGAATTCGGTGTTAGCTGTCATACGCCGGCTTGATTTATGTGATTTAACATCCACAATCACAGCCATGGCATCAATTTCATAATGTTAATAATTGCCAGGCATTATCTCACCCATCTCTATTCCCGCTTCCGTAAATCCGCCCCCTCATCTTCATACATTGAAACATGAGATTGCATATAAACACGCGATCGCAGGCGTGTGTCAGCTCACAAAGTCGTAGGCATACAGTTCTAAATAACAAACCAAAAGACATGTGCCCTTTGGGTGGGGAGATAGCTCATTACCTATGAGCGACCTTCCATCTGCACTCATGGCTGCTCTGGGAGCCATTATGATTATGATGGAAATCTCACAAGCCATTACTGGGAGACAGCACAGAGCTCATCGCAGACACACTAATGGACTCATTTGTAATTGGGAGAGAGGGAAATGACTGTGAGCTAGCAGTGGCTTTGTTTGATGGAGTATGGAGGAGCGTGTACTAGATTTGACAAATGAAACCGACTTGGTTTGCTCTGTGAACTCAACTCCTGCGCTTCTGTGATCACTGCACACATGCACACACACGCACATAAACACACCATCCTCCCTCTCGTGTGTCCAGCAGTGACTTAACTCCCTGGAGCCATGTTCTTTTTTTGACGGGGAGGATTGAGATGTAGGGATTGATGGCATCTCTTTGGGTCCCACAGGAGGTGTAGGAAGAGTTATTAAAGCGCATGCATTTCTCCAAGGCGATAATAGTGTGGAAATTGACTGGTTGGGGTTGGGTGGGGGAAATGTCACCTCCTAAATCTTGGGATTAATGGTAAAACCTGTGCTGATCCCTCATCAAGATGTTCAGTCATGACCACAAGTGGTGGCCTCGGAAAGATTTAAGTGTAAGGCTTCATTGGTGTCTTGTTGGTTGTGCTTGTTTCGGTAATTCATCTGCGACTGTACATGAAATCTATATTGATCCACTCTCACTGTTTACAGAGCCAGAGCATCCTTCACTCCATAACTTATCTCCTTCCCCCTGAGTTTATTTTAGCAACATCTGGGATGTAAGCTGCCGAGGTTTATTTCCTATTTCTCATTATTTTTAATTAGCCGAGATTCCTTGTTTTCTATTTGCATTGTCCCCACAGTGTAGCTCCACACGTTGGTTTTGATTTGCTTGTTATGCCCCAATTCCAGGAGGATTAGAATAACCAAGTGCCATTGTGGTAAAACATAGGCTCAGCATGTGTTTACAGCGAGAATAATAAATGCTTTAAAAACTGAGCAAATGTCTTTCTTTGCAGATTATACCAAGAAAGCATAATTTTAGCCCAACATTTACAAATCATAAAACACCATCCCCTCATTTATTTTTCTGGGAGAGGACACTTTGCGTGGAACTTTCTCTGAGTTGTTAGTCCACAACCTATTAAACCAACAGGACATTTAATTACATGTTTATATAAGGAAGCTCCCTCAGCATGAACCTGACTGGGAGGAATCAGACAAAGGGATGGGGAGGAGGATGTCATGTGTGTGTGTGTGTGTGTGGGGGGGGGGGGGCTGCCTGATGGATGACCAGGTCAGCAGGCAGCAGCACTCCCCAGATAGACGCACACATACTCAAATACACACCCACTGTGTCCTCCCCCTGTAACCTCCCCTTTCCCTTAGTGTCTCCCAACCACCGTCGTAGTCCAGCCCATCTGCCCAGCAGTACAGTAATGACACTGCGGAGCATAAGGCCATGGGACAGAAGGACAGAGTAGAGACATTTCACCACTCGACTGCCACGCTGGTGATTAAATGGAAGTAGCCTAACTGACACAAATTTCCACATCCTTTTGTGGGGGGGGGGGGGGGGGGGGGGGGGGGGGGTCTAATAAGACTCCCCTGACCTGTGTGATTTATAGATTCATTTGTGTGCCTGTTTAGGAACCTGATCTGCATTATTCATGTCCACAGAGGAGCAGCACTGTGGACATTAGCTGGTTAACCCCTGCTCAGGTTAGCCCACATTATTTTAATGCCCATTGCGAGGGCAGCCCTCTCAGCCCCATTGTCAGGGGGAGAGAGGGAGAGGAGGCGGGAGGAAGAGGGAGAGAACGCATCATTTATTCCAACCAAAGACCTATCTCCCCCACACAGTGAACAGGTGGGACCAGGGCATTATTATTCAATTGCGTCTGCTAACAGTAAACAATGCACAGCGCTTTAATGCTCACAAGAGAAGGATAATTGGTAACCGAATGCCGGGGCGACTTTTGACTGCCACACGTTCCTTTTATTTATATGTCGCACGCCACCTGTCACGCATATGATGCGACCATAGTGTCCCATGTTTTCTGCGCATGTAATTACTATTCATCCCTGTAATGATCATGGCATGTAGCCATAAAATAAATAGCAGCAGCTTTGACACGAGGCCACTCACTACACACCAGCCTCCTCACACGAAGCTGCCACAGGGACACGAGCCTTGACTACAACATCCCAGCATCAGTTTAATGTTCGTGTTAAGTGCTTTTTTGCGTTTTCATTTCTTGGTTTCATGTCTTGAATAAAGTTTCTTATTTTTGAAGAATCATTATTCTAAAAAAGGAACACTTAGTTTGTGCCATTAAGATCACAACAATAGTGGGTTATTTTATCTGTGGTGACTTTATAATTAACTTATTGCCCTTAATGATGCTGCTGATTAAGTAACACAGCCATAAGGGACATATAGGTGCCTGTGCCGGGATATTTGTGAAAAATCCTTCTCCTATGAATCATAGGATCTCTTTACTGTGATGACTGACACACTCAACCCACCCCAGTTTAAGGAAGGAGGAGATGTGATAGTTTTTCTTCCATCTTCCTGGTGAGGATGATCCACCTCTTTCTGTGCTTTTTCTACCCTCTCTCTGGGGAGAATGCCATCGAGCATTAAAAAAGACACAGAGAGCAGCAGCAGCATATGTCTGCGGCGGCGGATGCGGCGCTGACAGGCCGGGCTTATCGTCTCTGCAGCTCTTCAGTACAAGCGTGATTACTGCTGACAGCTCCGACTGCTGATAAAAGTGGGAACATTAAAGAAAACAGAAGAGCCGCGCAGTCAACGCACCAGTGTTTCTTCTCATCAGGCCCCCACCCGCCCCTTCCCCGACCCAACCACCACCACCACCTCCTCCACCAGCTCTCCAGCAGCTCCTTCTATTCCTCATTTTCCCAGTACCCCACGCCAGGGTGTCGGAGCTGTCGAGAGCGGGAAGTGACATCACAAGAATTTGCCAGCAGTCTTGAGGCTCATCATGTCAGCGGCAGCCTGTCTTGTGTCAGGCTTCCCCCAGGCAAGCTGTGATCCAGCCCTCATCTCTGCACATCAAGACTTCTAGCCTAGGAGGGGAGGGAAGGAGGGAGAGAAAAAATTAACAGAATGTTTTTCCATCTTGTTAACTGACAGCATCGTTTGTTAGAGCGCTGTCTCAGCAAGCGAAGTGTGTGGAAGGGTTTCAGATTGGCAGAGAGGAGAATTGGCAAGGGAGAGCATGGTGAATTATTCCGTTTGGATGAGGTGTCAGAGCTACTGCGTTGCTCTGCGTGGGTTTACAGAAAGCATCTGAGGTGTGATGGGAGAACAAGCGTGGAGGAGTTCTTAATTAAAAAGCTGTGAAAATTGTGGCGCGTCGTTTTCTTGGGCTGGTCAGAATATTTGTGTTTGTATGCGCAAGTACTATATATAATTACTTTGAGCCTACATGTTCATGAAAAATAGTACAAATGCTGCGTCTTGTTTCTTCCAGAACTACTTTGTAGTCTGCCAGAGTGAGACAGTGCTTCAGGAGTCATGGAAAATCTGCTCTATCTCCTGGGTAAATCTCCATCTCACAGATCTGGCCCTCTGTCAGCTCATTTGGACAGAGAGCGGGGCTGCCTCTGCAAAGAATGCTTTTGATTCTCTTTTCATTTATTTGAACTGATCTGCTGTGATTAAGAGCTCCGTGTCTCATTATTCTCTTTTGGAGAGGAGCGGTCGCATTGCCTTTTGCCAAAATATTTGAATGATTAGGGCCCAGGCACGGGCCATGCCAAAGCAACGGGAAGCATTCACTCTGCTTATTAGATTCACTTAAATGCTGTTGTAAATCATCGCTGCCAGTGCACGCTGCCAGGCCCAGGCTCTAGTTCGAGAAGCTTCCACTGCTAATGCCAGAGAGCGGTGTAGAGCCATTAGAGGCAGCTGAGGCTGTTGGTTTGTGCTGCTGTTTGTTTTAGCTCGGCCTCTTAATACAGGAAAACAGTTGTTGGACCAGTTTTGGATTTGTTTCCCAACATGAATGAATAAATGTAATTTGTAAAAGGGGAGGGGGGGGGGTGAGTTTGACAAAGCTGATCCTGTTGAATAAAGGTTGAAACCACAAGACAGCAGCTGGTGATGATTTCTGTCTCCAAGCTGTAATGTCTTCAGACACGAGTTACGATGACTTCAACTTCAAGGCACGGAAACATTTATTTATACCAGGACGCTGTTGTTTAGCCAATCCGGATCTGTCACTTAAGAACAATTGAAGTTTCCAACATGAATGTGGCAGATCATCACCGGCATGATTGTGGCCCTGAGACTGAACGAGTGTGATTAGCACTAGAGCACTAGAAAAGTGTTATTCTATTGTTCTGTCAACTTTAAGATTGCAGAATGAAAGAAAAGAGGGAGAAGGCAGCACGCCGAGCACTCAAGAAAAAATACTAGCTTCGTTCTTTCAAAATATCCCTGGAAGCTCAATCAGGCCTTCAATTCTGGCACATTTTCAAGAGGTGCATCAAACAAATCAGAACATATTGTTCCTCAGGGAACGTAATAAGAGCCTTTGAACCATGAGCTCCACTGCTCTGCACATACCCTCTTGATGACAAACTGACTCCATCATTTTCTTATTCATATTACCCCAGTCAGCATTTTGTCACGATGAGCCATCTGTGGTCATATGGCAGCCTTGTTTGTCATTTGATGGCTTCCTTCACAAAGAGCATGAGCAATCTGTCTGCTGAGGTGAAGGACAGTGTTTTGGGATGGGAGAAACATGGGAGAGGGATTTCCTCAGTCCTCAGTCACGTATAAACACTCACGACTGGCTTTGGCTTCAGCACAGCGTCTTGCTTCTCAACAAATGCTGTGGTGCAAAAGAGGACAGATGAGGATCATGAGGTGTGACTGGGGCTGAGGAGGTGGGGGTAGAGGAGAAGGCAGAGGAGGAAACGGGACAGGCAATTTAACAGCGGCTGTGACTCGGGTGGAGTGGGGAGATGTATGGCACCCAGCCAGCAGAGCAGTGGAAAACAGTGGTCCGAACTAATGATCCACAGCCTGATCGTTATGGCCCTCACAGAAAGGATGGGCACAAGGCACAGTTCCCTGGAAATCAATTCCCAGGAAGCGCATGAGTACTAGTTGTAAATCATGGTGCCATGGAAGGATGGATGGAAGGCAGGAAGGAGAAGGTGGTTGCGGAAGAGGTGAATGGGTAGAGGGGGAGCTTTCTGGGGTTTAATAGATAGAGCATGAAGGGGTAACTCTTTCGATCATAAACCCTGAAGGCAAAATTACTTGTGCGCCCCCCACCCCACCCTCGCCCAGCAAAAGCAAACCAATGATGTGGCTGTTCCAGCCTTTTGCCCCTTAGCCACCCCTCTGCTTGATGGCTCCATTGCAGGTTGAGGCTTAGGTTAAGAAAATTGTTCTCAAATTGATTTATGTCCCTCAGAAGAGCTCCATTAATCCTAATATGAAACTAATGAAATCATTGGGTGTTGAGGGGAGAAGTGTAGGCATGCGTGCAGGCATTTGTGCTCGTGTGGGTGTATGTGTATCGCTGTGGTGGAGGGGGTAGAAGTCACTTGAGAAACATATCATGACAAAGAAGGCACTGATCAAGGAGAGTGATATGATGATAAATGTAACAGTCTGAAGCAACAGTAATGTAATTCAGCGTTATCAGACAGCATGTCCTCAAGGCTGCCTTGAAAAAGACTTGACATCTCGCGTGGCTTTGTCGTTAACAGTAGAAAGGTTTCTGTTTAATTTGTCGTCATAATTTTGTAACATTTCTGTCATTTCATCATATTCATATATGTTCAAGGACCATACAATTGCTTTTGCATCTTTTGTGTCCATAAGCCATAACTTGTATGTTTTATAAATAATCCTCCTCACTGGAGGTAGCTGGAGTGCTTGATATTGTGCCAGATGTTGCTTTACCCGCAACTGCACACATAAAGTAGCTACTTAAAGGTAGGGTTACACTTTGTATCTTTGTTGAAATCCGCGTCCAGATAGCCATCAATAATAATTTGTCTGAAAAAAAGGAGAAAAGTTGGTGTCTGTGGCTCTCACAGGACTGTAATAAACACGTATAATCATTTAATTTGGTCCGAATGAAATGATTGGCTGGTGTACCTGTCTGTCACTATCCGACCTAGGTCCCTGCCTGTGCTCTTACTGCACTCGACCGGAGTCCTCACCCGTGTGCAAGTCACAGAAACATCTGCTTCGAGCAGTTTCCAGGCAGTGCACGTTCATATGTGCGAAGCTTGGACGAAAAGGCTGATGGGGGGTGGGATGTATTGGTTGCACTTTTTTAATGTGTAGCTACCTTTTCTAAGACTACTAACCCTAACTTAATTTCAGAACACTTTGTCATGATTTACCCATTTATTCCACAAATGGGGGATACAGTTGTGCTTGGCGCGGATGGCTCCATTCTTTGGATGTTCCCTGGATTAGCCAAGCAGCATGCTAAGATAAAACAGGGAACACGTGAAAAATCCCCCCAGGTGGGGTCGCAGGCAAGATACATTTGTTCAAGATGAATACCACTCACCACAACCATGTTTGGACTCAGTAAGGTGGAGGCTGGGGTGGTGGAGGCTAGTTGCCGGCAGCAGGGTGTGGGTGGCAGTGTAGCTGAGCAGGGATCCATGAGGAGGGGGTCGTTTTTAAAGGGAGCGCTTTGGTGAAAGAATGGGATGTGACTGGTGAGTGACTGAGGAGCAGACCTATCATGGTTGACAGCTCATGACAGCTGAGCACATGACTCCTTGTCCTGCATGAACTAACACAATGCTTCATATATTCACTATTACAGGAATATTTTATTCATCCATCAAGGATCAACTTTTAGGCAAGCGAGCCCACAAACTTATGTTTAAACTTCAAAAGCGATCTAGAAGGGGTTAAAATACACATGACCATTCCAACAGCACAAGGACACCATGGTGAATGTGGTCGTCAGTAGGCACCAAATTACTGATGCGAGTCTCTGTTACATCAAGTCAAGACCCATAACTCGTATACACATTACAGGAAGAAAAAACGGGTTATATATGTTGATCTGATAATTAATCCATCTGAAACTTAATGTTTCATCTCCTCCTGCCTACGAGCTGAGGCCCCCGCTGCTTCTCAGACTGTGCAGGAGCCGTATCGGTTTCAGCAATAACAAATGAAACCACCCCCCTTTCCTATTTTTTCCCTCTCTCACCGTCATTCTCCTCACTTCATTATGCAGGCAGCCTGACGCTATTTGACAGAATGTGCTATCTGCAACCCCCAGCTGCAGTCCCCCTCTCGCTATCGTCGAATCGCTGGCAGCTTAACCCCACTGCTGCCTGCCACAGTGAAGCAGGGAGGAAATGATGATGCTGCTGAGAGAGTGAGAGGGAAAGAGCAGGCCCTGAAGCACCTATGTGGTTGTCAGTGTTTTTTGCATCACAAGCATTATGCTATGTGGCAGGACTTTGCCACAGCAGCCTTACAGTCTTTAGAGTGAACCTTTACCATTTTACTATTAGGTGTAAATGAGTCAAAATTAATTGATTAAGCTTAGTGCTAGGTGTGATCATTTTACATGTAAACACACTGAATGTGAGAAAGAAAATGTCTGCGTCAGATCCTGCGGACATTCTCTGGTGTTTCTCCTGCCAGCCCCCTATAGCCCCCATCTGAGAAAACAGCAGGATATTATCAGGAGGATTCACCGCGAGCGAGCGGGGGTGTGGATGATATTTCTAACACGGGAGGGACGCAAAAGAGAAAAAGCTCAAATGTACAGCTTAGTGTGTGACTCCCATTAATCAAGCCATGGGTCACAGTGTGTATCTGAACCAAGATTAACAACACACAAATACAGGCCAGCGTTCAGTGGCCAACGAGGATCAGAGGCAAAGCCCAGGTATTAAAATCAAAGGCCTTACACGCCTTTACTTCACTCTAATCTCCTTGCCCTCTCTTTTCACGACTCTGCATTAACCTCCTACTACTTCCTGCATTGGCAATACACATTAACTTGGACATAAAACATTCACCGCAGAACCCTCTAACATAAATATAATTCCATGTGAGTTAGGGCTGTGGTTTGCTCAGACTATACAGTATGCACAGCTGAGTATATGTAGGCTAAGTGCATCAGCACTTTTTCTCCCTCACAAACAAACACTGGCAACAAGACAGCACTGCGATCAGCCTCCAGAGAGCTGTAAATGAGCTTAATGAAGAAACAAACAAATCTTTCGAAGGCTGAGCCTCAGAAAGCTGCAGGTCTGAGGAGCGTACCATATCTAATAGGTTAACGTGGGTACAGGCTTACTTATCTGGGTTATCCTCCGCTCCAGATAATTAGGTGTGCACGTGTAGCTTTCAGGACAATGTCAACAAAGGTCTTGCTTATGTCTGGAATCTGTAGCTTTTATCGTCTCTCTGTCTTTTAATGTCATGGGAGAATATTTCAGAGTTGCTTTCAGTCTTTTAACACTGGGCTAAGGGTTAGATAGAGATTGCCATTATCGTTAATTATAATTTCATTTGTTGACATTGCTGTTGAATGTTATAACTGATAAGACGAGAATCTAACAAAGGGGGGTTTGTGCTGCAAATCCTCAAAATGTAGCCACTGTATTTCCTTATCATTTGGTCGCTGCTACGACTAATGATGCACGATGTTGTATCACAGGAATTGGGCTAGGTAGAGGCATAATGAGTATGGTGTGAGATTTGCCAGTGACAGGTCCTCATTCCCTGGACTTGGTTCTGGTCTGTCTCTCCCAATGTGTGTTAACTGTCAGGTGTTGAGAGCCAGACGGCCGTTGAAGCTTTTTTTTTTTTTTTTTTCTATGCCGTCTGCTTTTGATTTTCTTTTCCCAGAGGTGTTTAAAAAAGCAGCTCAATTGTTAGTGACAATCAGCCGCTCTGGCCCTTTTGAACAGAAGGTTTGATTTAATCGTGAGGCTGTCATTTATTATTCTGCAGCGGCAGCCGCCCCTGTGAGGCCTGGGCCTGATCAAGCGCCTCAGAGCTGTCCCCAAGATTTCACTCCGTTCCCTTTTCCCCCGTTATGTCTA
Organism: Hippoglossus hippoglossus; assembly: GCF_009819705.1. NCBI lineage: Eukaryota > Metazoa > Chordata > Actinopteri > Pleuronectiformes > Pleuronectidae > Hippoglossus > Hippoglossus hippoglossus. Next base: position 20,434,668 of record NC_047164.1, read on the forward strand.
AATCCTCAATACAAATCGCAGTGTTTCAGCTCTCCCAGTGGGGCCTATTACTGCCTGTGGGGCATTAAAGATCATTAATAGTGCTGTCAGAGAAAGAGAGCGAGGAAGGGAGCGACGAGCGGGGAGAACAGGGAGCGGCAGTGAGTTGCTTAGCTGCTCATAAATGGGAAATTAATACATCTGCTTCATTAATGCTGCCTCGTGTTTGATGTTTGTTAGCTGGCAACTTTAATGATGTAGGTTTGAGCCGACAGGGCGCTTGACTAAATTTGATTCCTCCAATTAAGTAGTCAGGCTTCTTCCCTTTTGGGAAAATGGTTAGAAAGGAAAACCTGCTGCCTAATTATGGAATCCAAACCTTCAGTTTTTTGGCTTCTGCTCCTTTTTTTTCTTCCCTCCCTCTGTTTTTTTTTCTCCACTTCTCTCACTCCTCCTCTGTCAGCAAGTGATTGCAGTGACACATTCATCAGCAGTGGTCTGCACTAAGTTGTTTACCGTTCACTCATCAACGGGGAATATTTTAATCAGCACCTACAACTTTCTTAATCATTAACATGAGCAAATGTTGTATGCTAATTGATGTATAGTGCAAGGTTATGATAGTCAGTCTGAGGAGCAAATGATGAAATTACCACGATCAAGGTTCTTGACAGGAGCAACAGCATCTTAATCGCAGCCTTGGTAATCAAACATGCAGGAAACATAAAAGCCGATGAAATCCTTTTTTCTTATGCATGAATTCCATGCCACTGTACATAAAACTAAAAAACACTTAGAGCCCATGAAAAAAAAGACAGTTTAAAGCAGAAGGAAGTGAGATGAGATGATTCTCTCATGTATTTGTACAATACTCAAAAAGGAGTTCGGAGAAAGAACGCAGCCCCGTTTTATAAAAATGAGAATGAAAAACATATTTCTGTGCATTGCTCACAAATTGCCATTTAAAACATGCTTTATATGAAGGAGATTACCAAACCATTAAATTGCATGATGAACAGGCCATGATTCAGATGATGAGAAAATTAATTGTCCAGTTGTTGTTCATTAGCTGTGGTATCACCCACAGACAAAACAACACACTATCCTTCCTCACAGCCAATGAATAGATTATATTTCCATGTGATTTAAACATGGCTTCTATCTGCTCAGTCATTAGTGGATAACACTGGATTTTACCTAACAAATTCCCTTGATGCAGTCAGTCCCCTCTGTTTTATGTCTGGTCAATACTTAGGAGAAATGAATTGGTTAATCTTCACTTCTGCCACTAAGCACAGATGAAACGATATGTGTAAACATGCACTGTGTTCATCAGCATCACTTAAATGGAATCAGAAATCACCTCAGTTCACTTGTCCTCAAGAAAATTACCTTCAAAAGAGCCTTATTTCATGCATGCTTGAGCCCAAAATTGAAAATCATGCAGAGGCAAAAGATGAGGAGTTCTGTGGTTGGTCCCACTTTCATCTGCCTTAGATGATAGTTAAGCCCTAAAGATGATTTAAAAAAAAATAATGATGTAAACATTTATTATATGAGGGAATATACGCTTTAATTGTCATAGTATTTATAATATTCTTTATTCATAGTTTTTGCAATACTGTATTCCCAGGTAACGGTTAACTTGGATATACCAATAATATATGTATATATTAATGATCGTACACTTCAGAACATTTCACTCTGTGTCTTTCCATCCCTATCTCCAAAGTCCTCTAAGTAAATAGATAATATAATTAACATTTATAAACAAGAAGAAACAAGATACAGATATGTTAACGTGTAACTTCCAAACATTTATCTACACACAAGCATGCATGCATGCCGACATGCATAGTAACGTACACATGTGCAAATACATCTGTATATTAACAGTTTTGTGAATATATATGATAATACGATACATGAATAAAGCTTGGACAAAGTGTAGCAGTTACTGCAACAAAGACAGTGACTAAATGCCTTAAGACATTAAGACAGATGTAATCATCTGAAGAAAAATAAATTAAAACAATAGTACAAAGAGTCGAAAGTAGCAGTGTTTGTCACAGCAGTTTGACGTGTAAATCTTCATACTAACACGATCCAACAGATCCATCATTCAAAATATGTCCATTGCTGCAGCAGAGGTGAAAAAAACAGTTTCATCATCATCATGAATCCATACTCCAGAATGAATCATGAGGATGGTTCTGAAAAAGGGAAGCATGAGAAAAAGTTGTGATGTCATGCATCATATCACTGTTGGAGTAGTACAGTGTTTTTAAAAAATGCTTAAATTCTATAAGTTATCAACTATGTTCAAACATTGTGTAAGTAGGCATAGCTCTTGTCTTTTTTTATCTACTGCTATTTCATCTTCTGGATGTGCTGTTACAAGTTCAACTGCAGAGTTATGATGAACTCATGTTAAGATTACGGTCTGTGCATTTCAACATCTGATTCCTTCTCTGAATAATTTGAGTGCAAAAGTACTCGTACCCTGTGCTCTATAGGATTGTGTTGGCTCGGGGCAAGGTATACTATGCAGGCTGACAAGCAGGGGAGAGCATTAGAGGACTGGGCCTCAGGTTCTGCAGACCAGGGACTAATGATAATAGTCACCCTTGAACAACCGGCCAACTAAGCACTTTACTCTCTCTTCCCCCCTTTTCCCTCTGATCATTTTACGTACCTGGCCTAGCCTCTGCTTTGGATAACAAAGGTGAAATGTAGTTGAATGAAAATATATGCAAATGAACTCGAGCTCTAAGCCTTGAGTCCTATTATAGAAATGTAATCTGCTCTAGGGTTAATGAAACTGCAAGGAATGTAAAATATGTGGTATTTTTATGAGTCCTGTTTTGGTTCTTCAAAAAATTCACCATCATGAACCAATGATGGTCAGTAAATGTATTAGTGAGCTTCAAAGAAAACTGCCACAGGGACCATTAACATGCATTGACTGAGATTATAACCTGATGACAAATTCATCATCCCTTCATTTAACATATATCTTGTCCCTTGCATGCTCATTACATATAATATGTGTATTAGTAGTTTTGGCGGTTCCCCGTCTGACACTGAATGAGAAATGGTTGGTGATACTGTAGTTTAAACTGTTATTTCTTGCTGGTGGATAACCAACATTTATTATCAATGTAAATGAGCTGCCAACTTTCCTATTTAAATGGGAACAAAGTTGTAAGTGCGCTCGCAGGCATGCTGAGGGAAGAGGAAGGGAGCAAAGAGGGAAATGAGAGCTGCGCACAAACAAGCCATTATTAAACACATTTCTTCTTTAAGCTGCTTTCCGAAGAGCATCGAGCCTAGAGCACTTTAACTTGCCAAAAACAAGCTCTTTTTTTGTGCTTTGAAATCAGGAGGTAAGATCAACGTGGGATAAAAAGCTCAGCGCAGAAGAAAGCAGAAGGATGCTTTATTTGTTTACCGTGCGGCAGGCCGAGGGCGATAGTCAGTCTTCTTTTCATCCAGAGCTCCTGCATGGCGGCGGCGCCGATGCAGCACATTGCCTCCCACCAGCATCGCGAACAGTGCCATCTGCTAGGACCTGTTGGCTTGTTTGTTTTCCAGAGCAAACAGCAAATCACTTCTTTCCTGTTCCTGGTTTTTACCATATGCCACCGCATGTGTATCAGAGCGAGGCATGTATATTAATGAAGTTAATCAAAGACGTGCACACAACCACATCTGCCAGGGGAATTTTCAAATGATCGCACCCGCAGGTTGATTCATCACGCCGCTTCCTGCGCCTGTCATTGTGGCTACCTTTCGACGTAGGTGACACAGTCATTATATCATCTTTGGAAAATGCTCAGACTGAATCAAACATTATCAATATTTTCACTGTATTAATTCTTCATGCACAAATAATCTAAAATGTAGTTTATATGCTATAAATCCATCCACGTACTCTCTGTTATGTCTTCAGCATCAGCCACTTCACATACTGTGGGTAGAGGCAGAACCAATACGCATGCTGTATTTACACTGAAAATGCAGCTGCATATCTAACACATGGTCACACCTTGAACTGATGAGTCAAATCCACTTATCTGGCAACCGATGTAATGACGTCGGGCGTGACGTCTCTCCGCAGCCTAATGACATTACAGCTCCGCTATCTGAAATCGTTGTAGCAGCTGTGAACTCGCCTCTGATAGTATTATAACACGGCGGCGGCGAAATGGAAGGTCGTGGTCAGAAGAAAAGGAAAGGTGGAGCAGAGAGGGAGAGAATTAAGAAGAGAAAAGCTCTGGGCTCAGATGGAGCTTAATACTGCAAAATAAGTGACATGTTCGCCAGGAAGGGACCAGGTCAGACAAGGGACACTGTTCAGCAGGACTTCAGTCAAACCAGCCTCCACTCCCAAACACAGGGTCAAACCATAGAGGGTCACACCAGCCTCCACTCCCAAACACAGGGTCAAACCATAGAGGGTCACACCAGCCTCCACTCCCAAACACAGGGTCAAACCATAGAGGGTCACACCAGCCTCCACTCCCAAACACAGGGTCAAACCATAGAGGGTCACACCAGCCTCCACTCCCAAACACAGGGTCAAACTAGCACCCACTCATTTCACTCTGCACATTGTTTCTGAGCGATTTCAAAATATAAGCAACCTTCCTGAAAATGGGAGGTCACATTTGTTCAGTCTGTTAATGCATGAATAAATAAATGAGATAACAAATTAATTAATTAATTTAATTAAATACACAAAATGAATTGAACTGAATGAATTATTGATAAATAATAAATTAAATAAATGATACAAAATAATGCCTGCGTTTTAAGAGAAAATTGACACTTAAAACTAAATGACTTTTCATTACCACTGTATGAATAATTAGTCAAACTTTATAATAAAAAAAAAAAAATTCAAGCATCAAAATAACAGACTTCACAATGACAGTTCACCACCTCAGAGTCTCACTCTATGTCAGGACAATCTGATGTAGAATTTCAAAGTAAAAGCACTTGGTTTTGGTTGTGGCAACAGAGAAGGAGATTGTTATGGCACTTGACTTGAGTTACCGCCCATTGCTTACTAGTCTGATAACGGTTACAACAACAACTATAGGGTTAGCCTACAGAATTACAGGTCAGGTGCTTTGCGTGAAAAGGGGTGGCCTGGAAAAGCCTGAGTTATTGTCCCAGTCTGCCCCTCTCCTGATGTATAGTAAAACCTGTAGATCCCAGTGTCACTGCAATTAGTGGCTGTGTTAAACAGCAGGAGTAACACAGCTCAACATTAGCATCCCTGTGCAGATGGCACATTATCCCGCTGACTAGCCTCTGAAACCCCCTGAGTCTGTGGTGTATACACTGTGGGCTGTTGTTTCAAAAGCAATGACCTAAACATTTTGTAAAGTGAGAGATTACCTTCACCTCTCTTGAGGTTGTTATAGCCCATTCATTGACATAAAAACTTCCGATGGGGTGCGTTCTACTAAATGCCATACAGTATAGTTTCTTCCCTGTTCTTGAATCGCTGTCTCTAAATTTAAAATAAATTTATATATAACATTACATAGTCAAGTGCTTCATCAAACTGTGTTTGCCTGTGGTTGGGGCCAGACAAGGTGGATGTCATAAAGACCCACTTCCTGTGCAGGGTTAACACTCCCACCCACCGCTGCAGAGTCCTAAGGTTTTGCCTGCTTTTGAGTTTAAGGTTACACAACTCAAAGAATATGTGTTGATGATGTGATTATCTTAATCTGTCAAATCAAGACATTTTTCATGTTCACACTAAAGAGCCACAAATACAGATGAGATGTGACAAAATTAGAATCAAAGCGCCCTTAAAATGGAAATGTCACTCTCCAGTCACAATAGAAGCCAGAGCCGTGTTCTTTTCATATTACATTTTGAAGTGTTTTTAATAATCATTCTTATTCATGAAAAGACACTCACTAAATTACTAGTTGAAAATGACAGTGGAAGACAACTGCTCCTATCACAGTCTATTAAGTTCTATTCACTTTCACTTCAGAAAGTATGTCAGATTGACTGTACGACCGCACTGCATGTGTTGATTTGTTCCTACTTAATGCATAATTATGCATGTGGTTGTGCTGAGAGGAATCTGATTGTTCGACCTGTCACTCAGTGAGAAGAAAAAAAGGCAAATATAAAATGACGTGTTCAAGGTTTTTGATTGTTGGCTTGGTTGGACATAAGTGAGGACATATTTTCCAAAATTCCTCATTGTGGCTTTCGGTTTCTTACCTTTCCAGCTTCCCAGCCACAATCTCACTGTGATTTATCTTTGATACATATCTGTGTGAGTGGTACACTTTGTTTTGGACTGTTTTTGTGTTCATACGCAATCTGTTTTTCCCTTATGTGTCTGACAAGGCTTTCCTGTTTTGTCCTGTCTAGAAAGTCTGCTCAAATACAGACTTGGATTGCAAGGGGCTTATGGGCCAGTGCTGGACCCTCATGTCTGTACCTCAGGCTGTGTCATGCATGGTTGCTTTCATGATGCTTACAGGATTTTGGAAAGAGAGGGCATCAAAACACACTACGCCGATCTGGAAAGGCTTAACCCCATGCCTAGTTAGATCTGAAGCATGAGGGGGAGAATGCTGTCTGTCTGTCTGTTTTGAGGTCTCCTCCTGGGTCCTGGCTGATGAGTCAGTCGAAGGGTTGGCAGGTTTTCAAGAGACAATTTTACCACCCCTAAAGCCCCCCAAAACACAAACTGATCTCCTCCCACTGCCAAGGTTGGCTCTGGGCGGCAGTCTAGCTGAAGGTAATACCCCATTATGAAACCTGGTAGTGCGATACTATACCCTGGTTATACAGATATACTGTAGACTGTACTCTGCAGACTGGGAGCCACTGACTGACTGTTGACTTGACTGAGGCTTATATTTTCCTGACACAGTATGCTTGCTGACAGCTCCATCAAAAGTAATCAGAAATGTGGCACAATTGTTTATCCCTGCTTTGAGTTACCTATAATTACAGACTGTTTATAATAAATTATAATTACTGTTTCACAGTGACAGTAACACATACGTTCAGACCTGGTAGTAACATCTATATTCTATATATACCCACTAAGCTTATGTTTGTGACCTGCTCCAGTTTAAAATAGATTTTTACGCTTCTCTGTGTTCATACGTTGATTTGTTTGTAGCCACCACCACAATATTAACACCGATCCCCACATAATTATTAGTTTCTTAAATTGGTAAAAAATCTCTATTCATAGCTGCACATATTCATTCATTCAGTCCCTCCTTTGACATTCAGTCCCGCCTTCTATTTACACCTGGCCTTTTAATGGAATCGGACATCCCAGATCTGATATAAAATGGAAAAGTGATATAGGCAATTTGTAAGGACAAGCTGATTCACAACATCCACTCACAGTTATACACACAGTGTGCAGGGCAGCTTTGGTTAAATCACACTCCCCTGCAGTCTGACCTGACACTTGATAGAAAGCCCGTAGGCTGTCAGAGGGAGATAGATAACACCCCCCCCTCACCCTTGACCTTGTGTCATCACCCCAGTGCTGACCTCCGCCTCCACGGCCAGCGTCTCAGCCTGCCTGCCTGCTGCTGCTGCTGCACACTGCTGCAGGCAAGGCCACTTAAAACCTGAGGCCTCGGGTCACTATGAGCCGGTCCAGTAGACATTTATGATCCCCCCCCCCAACACACACACACACACACACTGTCAAGACCCTGTAGCTTTGGGTTTGCACCACACTACCAGCTCTGGCCGCAGGTGAAGGAGTCATACTGCAGCAGAAAAAGAAGGGCCTGTGTTGCTAGTGTCAAGATGACATTGCTGGCTGTTAGTGTTTGTTTAGGTAATTAGCATTTTCAAACTTTGTTGCTCTGACATAATGGAAGCAAGCACACATATAGTGTTTAAGTCATGACACGATGTAGCGGTTTAGCTATGTTATAATTATAAAGAAAAGCTGAATGCTCTATTGTTTTCCTCCTTTCATTCAGCCAGTCCTGCAAACACACACAATATATGTGTCATATTTAATTGTAATTGATTTCAGCAGCTTCTGTCGTTTTCATAAAGTGAGAAGCAGATGTCAATCTAACTCCTTAGAGTGAGTTCCAGTTAAAATGTAATTTGCACAGTGGTCCTCCTTGCTGACTGATGTTGATGTAATCTATGTGTTATTATATTGTGAAATTTTGACTGATGCTCAGTGCTGTTGGTTTATAACCTGCTCTAGTCTTTTATAAGCATATTGTTTCAGGAAATTAACTCGAGGCTCTTTTAAGCACTGTGGTGAAGGCTCATTAAACAACCCAGATGGTGCTTTCTAGTGTCATTCTAATAATAACACAGTGTTTTACTTATGATCACCCCCGAAGGCCTCTGCCTCCTCTCCACATCGTCCCTCTGTCACACACACTGATGCTCACACCCTCTGCTCCTGCTTTGACAGGCTTAGCGGAACAATAACCACGCGCCAGCTGATGCATGATCCATGGGTTTGACCTGCTGACCCCAAGACACATTGTTGCAGCCTGTTTACATTGTGCCAATTGACAAATGTTTTCATGAGGCCTTTTAACTGGCTCCCAGCGTGTTTCTGACATGCCCGCTTCATCATTTTCCTCTCTGTCTCTCACTTCCCCTGTGACTAGTATATCCTTTCTTAAGATATGATGTTAGCTGAAGATTGTGCGGAAGAGCAGCAGATGAGGACAAGGAGAAAATGTAGGCGGTAGAAAAGAGTACATTGGTATTCTGCCCATGTTCTTAGACATTAGGAGGGCATCAAGGTGCAAATATGAGTCAGACAGCTCTCATAATGAAAGAATCGAGACACATTATGAAATAAGTGGAAGTGACCAATGAAGAGAGACGCGGCACTAGCTGCTTTGAATTCCAATTACAGAGAGCGATAGAGAGCTAGGTGCCTTTTAAATGTCTCTTGAGGTGTTATGGGGCTCGGATATGGAGACCGAACCTCACATAAAGGTCAGTGTGGCAGAGGCTGGCAGGTCACAGAAAATAGACTCAAGGCTCTTCACTACATAAAAATGGGTAGATAAACCTGCCACTCCTCAAATAGATGAATACATATCTATTCAACTATCCCCCTTTCCTTCTCAGGCCTGAGATACCCACAGTATCCCCACAGAGGGTGGCAGGGGTGAAAGGGAGTGGCGAGGACCACTATTGAGAAGAGTGGATTATCTCATGAAGGGAAATCAATTAGAACGTTACGGTGGACTGTGAACATTTATCCATTTAGCTTGACCACTATTGAATTTCCATGATGGGCTTTGACTGTTCAGAGGGAGAGATCAGAGTTAATGGCGATTGTTCTGCACTCCTCCAAATGTATTATCTGCCTTATTCAATGAGAGACACTTCATCAAACCAGAGAGCCCTGCGGCCTATTGATAGATGGGCTTTGTGTGGGGTTTAAAGAAAAAAGATGAGGCATTGGGGGCCTGAAGGCTGAGGGGAGAAATGGGAGGGAGCATGGGGTTGGGGGTTGTGTGGTCGGTGGCGGGGGGGGGTTGTCACAGATGTCCAGCCCTTTGAAAGAAAATTAAACAAGTACCTCATTAGCCAATGCTCCAGTGCTCCCTGGAGGTGGCCACTGAGCCGGGCTTTTTAATGAGCTGGGAACTTAAACGCTGCCAAAGTTTACCCCGGCCTTGCCTTTCTCTGTTAGGCCACAGGGAAGAGCCGTGCCCCGCCCTCCCCCCCTCGGCCCTGGTCTCCTCTACCCCCCACCTCACCCTGGCCCTCCTCTCCCATTGAGGGCCGCTCATGCAGAGGAGAGAGAGGCACCACGCTGATTCCCTGCCTTTCAGCTCCGGAGAGAGGGATAATGCTGTTTTTGTACCACGCATCCAGAGGAATTATGTGCGCTAATTTGATTAGGGGAAGATTTGATTAACTGGAAAATGAGGGCTTTGCTTAGACTTTCACACGCTTAATTTATCCCCTGCAAAGCAGACGCAACATTGTGTCATGAAACTCAGAAGGCATATGAGAAGACCATTCACCAGCTAGATGGCCCTTTCAGACTCAACAATATCTAGGACTGCCACGGTTCAAATTGGGATAATCAGTTTAGAGCTTTTTGCCTGGACTCAGAATACAAATTGCATTTGGCATGAACAGTGAAAAGGTTCAAAGGATAATGAGATTAATGTAGCAGGGAATTGAGCTAAGGCAGAACAATTTCAGAAGAAAATGCAAAACTAGGGCCATTGTTGCATAAGGAATTTTTTCCTTGTATGATTTATGTTTGTGTGATTGCTTCCGTGGTTGTTTGGAGATTATGATAATAAGCAGCAAATGTCAATCAAAGAGACAGCGTGTCACACATTGTGTAAAAATTCTATAAATTGTAGTTGCATTTGCCAAACAGTATATGCTGCATGTACATTTCTGTTCAAAGTGAAACAGACATTATTCTACGATGTTGTGAATTCATTTAGTGGTTTTCACTTGTCTCTCTGATCCCTTTGTATACTCTGGAATGGCCACAGGGACAGAAAGAGCTGAATGCTTTGCTTTAGCTCCTTTAAACATGCAGCCATGAAGGTCATATTACTGCATGGTGATGATTACATTTGAATGAAAAGCGACTTCTTCTGGGAGAGAGAAGAAAAAAGAGCCACAGGCAGGCTTGATCTTTTTTCTCATCTAAAACCCTACACTGAGTGACCTTCCCTTCTGTGTGGCTAGATCTGCAGAGCGCGGCTCTCTATTTTAAACAAATAGCTCTTTTATTTTACTCAGGGATTGCTTAGATTACCTTTTAATAAGGGCTTAGCCACTCTCCAGCACAACATCCCAGGCCCAGCGCGGGGCTGGCCGGCAGTAGCCCAGCCCGTAATTATCTACAGCAAACTAAAGGCCCGTGTTCCTTCAAGAGCCCATAGTGAGTGTGTGCCTGATTTTTCATCCCCTTGTTTTTGTCGTCTGTCACACCGCCATTGTGGAAGCTTTGATTTGGGAGGCTCCTGTGGCCAAGAATTTATCTTTTAAAAAAGAGTTTTAAAAAAGAGTTGAGAGATGGAGGGAGGTGGATGGGGGACAAATGGAGGGATGGAGAGTGAAATGTGGAAACCCAGACAGATGAGCTGTTTCCTGTTGGACTTCGCTCCATCTTCCCCATCTGTTCAGCCCAGTTTTAATTAAATCTACAGAGATCAGGATTTTTCCCTCTCGTGCCACCTATCTCAGGCTTTTTCCCTTATCCCTGCCTTGCTCCCATGCTGTACTTGAGTGCAGGTGGGATGATGCCAACATCCACTCATCTCTCCACCTCGCTGCCAGCTGCTAATGAGAGTGAGCCAGGGTGGCGCGAGGACGTTGCCAGCCATTATGAGCTGTTAATGAGGAGCATTTGAGAAAGGCCCTGGCCTAGGCCATCAGCTTCTGCAGCCTTTATCTCCTGTACACAGGCACACATACTGTACATACACAAACATGCAGACAAACTTTATTACAGATGCATACTTTCCATCTACTTAAAATGAAATCTTTTATTGACTCCTCTGGCGACACTATTTACACACCTCACAACATCACACTAGGCAGCGTATTTTATTTCCCAGGTGATGTGCTCATGTTCGGTTGGCTAACCTCACACAACCTCATGCAGGAGTCTTCTCTTCTTTGCTATTGACACATCCCTGGCAGAATACTCACCTATTACCATAACGGCCTTCATCTCTAGTTCACTTCTCTGGGCCAACCCTCTGTCAGCCATCGCTGTGCGCTTCACCTGCTCTTGGCCAGCAAAGAGGTTTCTGCTGAACCTGTTGTTGGCCAAGTGACAGACAGGGCAGGTTGCAGCAATGCTGTAAGCACATTCTCTCTTTCACAGTTGGCACCGACGCCTGAAGCATCCGTCCGCCCCCGTGGCAAAATGGAAAGTGAAACCATTACTTCCAGGGGCTACTTCTTATTGAGAGACAATGTTGTAAGGGGGCTAAGGGACACCGTGAGAGTGCCCTTCTTCTTATATGACTTAGTTCTTTCTGCACACAGTAATCTCACCAAGGCAAATCTCACTTTTAGACTACAAGGTTGTACCTCGACATTTTGTTCCTGATGATATCATAAAGCATTGCTTTAATTCAATAAAGGGTGTGTCCCCTTCAACCACTCCCAAAGTCCACTTCTTGCTTTCCTCTTGATATTATTTTTCTTTGTGTCTGTTGCCTCACCGTTTACTGAATACTTCTGAAATGCAATCTACTGTGGAGAGGCTAATGCTCATTCAGTACTGGAGTTGCTATCGCTTCATTTGCATCATGCAAAGTGTGGCAGTAATTAAGGATCCAAAATGATCTAACAGCTTGAAGTTTGCAATGCAGATAAGAGAGGGGCCAGAGTTTTAGCAGCACCTTGGGTTAAGAACAGTCAGGTCAAACAGGACGATCTGAGGCCACACTCAGTGTAATACACTGGTTGCGAAAGCAAACCCTTTTACATTATGCAGTGGAGCGTCCTCTGATGAAATGTTGCATACTTCATGACTGACTTTGTTTACAAACTGATGCATCGAATTTGTCATACAGTGTGACATCTCCTAAACCGGTTGTTTAAGAGATCTTTAACGATTTTTAACTTTTTTAAATTGTTAGAAAAGATCCTCATTATTGGGGCACCCCCGGTCACATCCAGTTGCAGAACGTTGCTGTCATTTCTCTCTCTCCCCTCATTTTCTGTCATGTCTCTACAGTCTGCCATCTGACAAAGGCATACAATCCTCCCAAATATAAAAATAAATATCAGCATATCGATATCTTAACCTTCTAACATACTGAATGTAAATATATCCCCCATTGTTAAATCAGTAGAATTAATCATAGAGCGTTTTATAATAGACCTTGTGAATTATTTTCATGTGTTCCACGATATTAGCATGACAAACAAAATTGGTATCTTTAGATCCATTTAGATATGTGGCTGAAATTCAAGCAATGTTCCTCCATGTTTCGAAGACTTCTCAGTGGCACCATATGAGTTTTTTTCTCAATGAAACTGCTGAAAGTGTCTGTGTTATTAAAATAAAATGGATTTTAAAAGGAGGAGGATTCAAAACAGATGATGAAGTAATGAATGCCTGTCTGTGCGTATCTTGTACAGGCTGCATGCAGAATTCTGACACAGATGTTCTTTCAGTTGGTGGCAAAGCTGATTTTACCATGGTGGTGATTAATATACATTTCGACACAGCGAGGGGTTGACAGTAAAACAAGTGTTTGCATCATTCCACAGACAGACACCCAGAGCCAGACAGCTTGCACATCACATGATCACAACAGCCACAGCTCTCTCAGTAAACTTCACACTTGAGCAAAGTGTTGTAGCTTGTAGCATATAATTAAGACATTACAGAATAAGTACTTGTCTTGTTAGTTTCAGTCATGAACTGAAAGAGAGGGCAACAAAAACATGAAGGTAACACTTAATCGTCACAGTATAACATATAATGAAGAAGTCAGTTAAACTTCGTGGACATCAATCTGTCCATTTAGGAAGCACAAGTGATTGTGAATCAGTTCCACCTGCTTTGGTGCAAATGAAAGTGACAACAGGTGCAATGGAGAAGCAAAATCCAGACAACCCCCAAAAAGGCAATGGTTTTACATGTGATGGCCACAGACAGCTGCTCTCTCTTTATCCTTCCTTGTGTTCTGCTAGTGTCCTTGTCACTATCCATACATGTGGTCTCAGGAAGGTTTGCTGTGTCTCAGAGCACAATCTCAAGAGCAAGGAGGAGATACCAGGAGACCGGCAGTTACACAAGGAGAGCTGGACAGGGCCGTAGAAGGGCATCAACCCAGCAGCAGGACCGATATCTGCTCCTTTGTGCGAGGAGGAACAGGAGGAGCACTGCCAGAGTGCTATAAAATGACCTCCTGCAGGCTACTGGTGTGCATGTGTATGACCAAACTGTCAGAAACAGACTCCATGAGGGCGGCATGAGGGCCTGACGTCCTCTAGTGAGACCTGTGCTCACAGCCCAGCACGGTGCAGCTCGGTTAGTATTCACCAGAGAACACTAGAATTGGCAAGTCTGCCACTGGCACACCGTTCTCTTCACAGACGAGAGAGGGTTCACACTGAGCACTGAGTGTCAGGCGTGAAAGCGTCTGGAGATGCTGTGGTGAACGTTATGCTGCCTGTAACATCATCCAGCATAACCGGTTTGGTGGTGAGTCAGTGATGGTCTGGGGAGGGATATCCTTGGAGGGTCGCACAGACCTCCATGCCATAGCCAACGGTACCTTGACTGCTGTTAGGTACCGGGATGAAATCCTGAGCGATCATCAGACCTTACGCTGGGGCAGTGGTTCCTGGGTTCCTCCTGGTGCAGGACAATGGCCGGATGACCAAGGCATTGATGCCATTGACTGGCCCTCACGTTCCCCTGACCTAAATCCAATTGAGCACCAATGGGACGTTATGTATCGCTGTATACAGCGCCACCAAGTACCGCCACAGACTGTCCAGGAGCTCACTGATGATCTGATCCAGGTCTGGGAGGAAATCCCCCAGGACACCATCAGCCAACTCATCAGGAGCATGCCCAGACGTTGTCAGGAGTGCATACAGGCACGCGGGGGCCATACACACTACTGAGTCACATTATGAGTTGCTGAGATGAAATTCAAGTTGGATCAGCCTGTGATTAAATTTTTTACTTGATTTTCATTGTGGTTTTGAATCCAGCCCTCAATGGGTGGATGATTTTGTTTTCCATTGACTGTTGTTACGTAATTTTATAAGACAATGTACATCAGTAAAGATGTTCAACTTGGATAATTCCTGTTCCCTTAATTTTTGTGAGCAGTGTATATTCTCAATTTTTTTTATTTCAGCTCACTTTTTTTGCAGGGTGTTGGAAATGGAGGAATGTTAAGAAGATGAAATTGGCAATAATGCAGTGTTTGGAATTATTGGGAAAAAAAAGACAAGTGCACTAGTGTGGCAATATTATCACGGCGCACTTATCACTGGCTCTTTGATTCATCTGGAGGGCAGGGTCTGCAGTATTTATACTGAGGATGTGTTCAAACACTGAGCTGCGCAGGCACTTTGCTTTGGCTGAAAAGAAAGTTAAGGCCAACTGTGTTTTTCATATCAAGAGAAAAGCTGCATGTTTGCAGTTACTGGACTGCCAAGGCCTTTCCACTTTACTTTCTCGTGGACATTGTTAAGAGCTTTTTCTGAGAATAAAGGCAACAACATTCGTGAATATAAATATCAGTCGGCTTTTGTTGAATGATTTTCTTTTCCTCAGGAGGATTTTCTTTTTTACCTCTGGGGTATGTTCATGTGGTAAAGAGAAAGTGAGAGAATGCAAATACACTGCTGTAATAGTGTGCAATTAATCAGCAAGGGTGGAAATTAAAATAATGTAAACAGTATTTGTCAGTGTGAAAACATCCGTCTGTCCAAACATTGTGAAGGACACATTCTGTAAAAACTCAGCACATATGACTTGATGTGTTTGGTTTCAATACAGCTAAAGATGGTTTAGATTCTGACATTATATAACTCCACTGTTCATACTTCCCATAAGTCTTCTTCTCACTTTGGGGTAGCTTCTAGTTTTTTCTCTGGGGTCCTTTTGATAGTGGATCATTGACAATAGCAGTAGCATGAATCCAAACCAAGGCCTGTTCCAGCTTCAAAGCTTCCTCACGTCCAAAAGAGCTCAGACTGAAAGCCCTTGCGCTGCGTCTAGGCAGCCTCAATTCCTTTCACACACGTTGGGAATCATTGATACTTTAGTCAATTGTTCTAGCCTAGTCATTGGGAAAAGCCCTGCCTGTTCCATCAGTGGTGTGTGCAGCTGTGCGCGTATGTGTGTGTTCCTCTGTGTAAATGAGTTCCAGCTAGATTTAGTGGAGGGTTTTATTTCTAGGCAAGGCTGAGCCATGGCACAGCCAGAGCAGGTTGAGTTTCAAAGGGGCTTATCAGGGGAATTAGGCAAGCCTTTGGAGTTTGAGCAGAGCCTAATTCCTGGTGACCTTTCCCTGGCTCTGGTTTGACTTTTTGTGGTGATCAGCAAGTGTTCTAACAAGCTTTTCCGTCTGTGTGGCTGGGGATTACTGTGGAACAGCCGTGCCCTCCCCTGCACTCACAAGAAGCCATCTGTGGTGGAGAGAGAGTAGGTGAGTGAGAGAGAGAGACAGAGAGAGAGAGAGAGAGAGAGAGAGAGAAAGAGAGAGAGAGAGAGAGAGAGAAGAAGTGCGCAATAGCCTGAAGGGGCATTGTCATGCCTGTCTGTCTGTGTGTTGGTGAGGATTCTGCACTTGTCAGAGTCTCCTTTTGTGACAAATTGGTGTGTTTTGTTCTGCCATTTTAAACTGCCAAGCACTGGCAACCCTTTCAGCCCATTAGTCAAGCTTTCATGGACATTTGAATTATTTTCCTTTTTTTTTTTCAAACGGGAGTCTCTTACCTTTTTTGTTGTTTTGTATTGTTTTCCTCTGGAATATCGACATTATGTTCATGCCTCCCTCTCTGCAGCACAGAGGCTGGGATTATTCCTTCTTGAAAGGGCTTAGTGGTGTCTGAGGTAAGTCTTCAGTTTCTTTCATCACTGTTTAGAATCATCTTTCACTGGAACCGATGGAAACACTGTGGCTCATATGAGGCGAGCATCAGGTGCAGAAACTTCCCTGATGGATTTGTAAATCCAGTGTTTATGAACACTCAGCTCCATATGCAGCAACATTTTGATGTCTATTTTTACCAAGCACAGGACTAAACGCACAGAAGAATATGGTTTAATCAGGCTTTTTATTTTCCTCGTTTTTCAATGCAACAATATGCAAATGATACGTTATGTCATCTGATTGCAGTCATTATACTTCCACAGATGATCTTTGTTCAGAACCCCCCGCTGTGTTAACAATTGAATTGATTGCATTTAATCAGAGCACTTCTGAATTAATTATGGAAGCAGAGAATGTCACATCACTTGTAATTAAACAGTAGATAGCTTGTTGACTAAATGAAAAAGATAGCGATGGTTGTTTTACTCATTATACTAGTATGTGAAATAATCAAGTAGTTCAGTACTTGTCTATAGACTGTGTGTTGTGGTGATTATAGAGAAGACAGCTCATTCTTCTCGGAAAACAGTGACTGCTTTAATTAACCTTTTTAAAGACGCATTGCATTTAATCATGTACTATACTCACAAAACATATACTACATATACTACTAAATACTATATACACACATTTATTTTCAAGCTGATTTAAGTTTTATACTTATCAACATGGAAATAACATATGCATACACACATTTCACTGAAAAAAGTAGCAAGATATTAGAAAAAGTCTTATCATTCTGAGTTTATGGAATTTATTATCTACTCACCACTATGCCGATAGAGGGGTGGGTGAAGTGTTTGAGTCCACAAAACACTTTTGGAATTTCAGGGGTAAACAGCGTTGCAGCCAAATCCAATACAATTGAAGTAAATGGAGGCCGCTTCAACAACAACAAAAAACAATTTGTACAATAAAATGCCTCCATACTGATCCCGTGGTTTCATCCAAGTGTCCGTAAGCCCAGACATTCAAAATCGACTTGTAACAGCATCATTTACACCAAGTTTTTAGCCTAATTGTCTTAAGTTATGCTCCTCCGGAGCTGCGTTCACGAGTGGATCACAGCGGACATTGAGGCTAAAAACATGGCGTAAATGACCTTGTTTCAAGTGCCAAGTCGAAGCTTTAATTTGAGCAGGTTTCTGCAAGAGGCTTAATAGTTAGAATCTATCAGAGAAAATATCAGTGGTACTTTGTTTCCTCAAATCAAAGTTGGGTATCATTCTTAAAAATCAGGTGTGTGCAGTGAAATAAAGGAGAAATATGGAGGAGCATAAGTATTGTGGATGATGGGAAATCATTTGCTTAGTGTAAAAACCCTTTATGGCTGTCAGTGGAACTGTAACACTGGTATTTATTGATGATATCACTACTCACGGGAACAACAGGATGAATGCAGATGTTTACAGGAAGATTCTGTGTCCAGATTCATTAAAATGTAAAAAAAAACTAATTGGATGAGATTTCATCATACAGCAGGGCAATGGATTAATGTAGAGATACAATGTCATATTTACCCTTTAGTTGTGGCAGAGTTTTAAACATAAATCAGGAATCAAAGCTCGAAGAGACACTTCTAGATTGATTTGGACCTCTCGAGCAGCTGTCTTGCCTAAACAGCAAGGTCACAGCCTAAAGTTTTGATCATACTCAAGAAGGAATGTAAACACTGGCAACTTGCACATTGACAGTGGGCACGCACATGCCTATGTACATATGAGTGTGAATACACAGTTATATTCCACACATCAGTAATAGGGAACATAATGGGGAACTCCTGACTGAATGAAGAGCTGTTTGTTGTTTTTGGCTCAACAACAAGAAAACTTAAAAAGAGAAAACAGCATTTTACATTTTGGGCTGCATGTTCAAATCCATACAGTGGTCTGCACAGACCCTTGTGAGTTGATGCCAATTTGTGTCACATGAAGGGCAGCCTAGGAGGAACAAATGCATTTAATTAATATTTATTGCATCTTTAAAAAGTGTTTTTTCTAAATATAGGTTCTTGTGTTTTTTGTGGGTTCATTACATCTTAATGGATCAACATTTAGACAGGGTGGCTCATTCACCGGTGTACTATATGCAAGTAGCACCTAAGTCAAACCAGGACACACAGCTGAAGCAGTCTTGGGTCATTGTAATATCCCTTTAAGAAACCTCCATGGGTACAATAGTGGGTAGAGAAGAGTCTCATCATCATCATCATGCAGGAGTCATCTGTGTAGCCTCTCCTCCCTCTCTACTGCATTATCATAAAAAGTGATTTAGGACTGATTGATGCAAATGGCCCTCTGTTCTTTTCTATCATTAACGGGCCCTTCGCTGTGGCCACAGGCGGTGATTAAAGCTGTCATTTCCAGCTACTCATTAAAGGAGAGCGCCGGGCCATGGGAGGGATTCAGAGAGGGCTGAAGAGTAAAAGATGGAGGGAGGGAAAGAGGGAGACACATAAGAAACATGGAGGAGGAATGCAGCTATTTCCTTCTTGAGCAAAGTGCTGTCTGGTGAAACTACCTTTCTAATAAAAAAAAAAGAAAGAAAAAATAGGGCCATGAAATGTTTTCATAATTGTTCTATTCCCCCCAGTCTGGCTTAGACAGAGGGAAAAAAGATCTGTGGCCAAAATCCATTATAATAGCATCTTTTATGATTCCCCAAATGCTTTTTTGGTTTAGGCTGCCAGTGGGGTTGCTTATGAAAAAAACAGCAAGCAATAACAAGCGACAGTAGGGTTCAAATCGAAGTCACTTTACAGTTTGTATTAATTTTCACATTTTGTGTGGAACTAGGAAAAAGTCATGACGCACATAGACAGTAAAAAAAATCAATACAACTGTGTTTTATATTTCTGTTTTGCTGCCGGCTATAAATCACAAACAGTGCTCTCAAAGAAAGTGAAATTGTTGACAAAACAACCACAACAAGCCCAGACACTGAAGTGTGTCTGCAGCCGCCCCGTGACTCCTGGCATTACTTTGGGTGGCTTGTACATACACTTGAAAGTGAATGTGAGTGTGTGTGTCCTACTTGCCGATGGGAACCTTATCTACTCTCAAATGGGGGGGTTGAGGGGTGGGTGGCTGTAAGGCAGTGAGATGTGAAGCTCCAGCTGAGCTCTCCTCTGCAGGGGCCTACAATACCACTGTGCCCAGCAGGCGTACCCCCCGTGCACATACACATTATACACAACCCCAGGCGCCCTCCCCTCCCCAGCCCACGTCTCCTTAATCTTTTAGTATGACTCAGTCTCCCTCAGATAACATGCTGGGATTCTGGTCAGGGATGTGCATGGTTTATAAAAGAGGGTGGGAGGAGGGGGTGTTGTGGATAGAGAGGATTGGGGAAGACAATAGGAGGAGTAAGACAAGTTGTCTTTGTGGCAAGGCACCAACATTCTGAGCTCCAATCAGAGAGATCCGTTGATTAATATAATTCTGGGTTTCCTGGCCCAAGATGCAAAACTCTCAGGCTACATCCATACAACTAATTTTTCATTAGAAAACTCTACATATACGCCTGGCGTCCACACTACTCCAGAGTCGTAGAGCTGCTTCAACGTAGCGTTTTAGCTTGAGAAGTCTGGGGACATGTTTCTGTCTGGACGGAGGGAAATGGAGATGTTTGGAAGCAATGAGGTGGACACTTACAACGGCTTGCTGATTGGGTCTTTTTGGTCACGACGTAGATTTCACTGATTGGTCAGGTTCTTATCACATGACCTCCTTTATGTAAAAACAACCAGCATCAGCCTCGGCTATCAGTTTAAGAAGTTTAGCCCCTCTTTCTTGCTGCTGGCTGATCTCCACGTAATTGCCCTGCTCTGTTACTCCAGTGCCAACATATGCCAGTGTTCTTAATGCACTGTATCCAAAATGGCCGTATGCACAAGAGAAAACAGCAAGGAATTATTAATGTGAAGTCCTCTTAAAAAAGCACAAGCTAGTGGTGGCTGGGTGGGTGGTTGGGGGGTATAACATTGTATCACGCTGTCTTCTTACCTTTGACCTGCTCAATTATCTTTCCGTCAGGGCAGAGCAGATTCAGTATTGTGCAGGGGGCCTTGCAGACCTTCGGCTCCCATGTGTAGATCTCTTGTGAGATACATTAGTAGTAATTAGTCATCAGATGAAAGCCAATTAATTACTTGCCAAAGGCAAACAAGTACAATTACGTGAGGTGAAATTACAGGCTACGTAAAGTCTTTCACAAGCCAATCTGCTGACTCCCTTGTCAGGCACATGTTGGCTTCTCTTTACATGACATCTTATTCATGAACAATTGGTTTAAAAGCACATAATGCAGCTCCTTTCTTTTTCTTCCCCTGTAGAGTTTTTCCTCAGTACTGCTCTCAGACAACACCACGATCAAAGAGACAAAAGCCCACACAATGCTTAACTGGGAAAAGAAAATCAGTTTATTGCCCATTAAATCAATCTTTATTTTTATGAAAATTGTGCCATAATTGCTTTTTTAAGAGCAATGTGTAGGCACACATGCATCTGTGAAGGAAAACCACACCAGTATTGTCTATTGGGGGCCTAATGGTGCAATTAATTTTGTTCCGTCTGTTCTGGAGACTTTCAAGGAAAATTGATTTTTTTTTTTACTCCCCACTTCCTCTCTAAACTGGTTTTAATGAAGAAGATAAAGTGGTTGCTGGGTGTCTCATAGGCTCCCAGCAGTCAGTTTATTTGACATTATTCTAGTGCAGCTGAATGAAGGTAGCAGCCTGCCTCCTCCTTGGCTCGATGTTGACAAGCCTGCAGCTCCCTCCTAGGGCTGCTGTAATGAGGAACTATCTCCCTCCCAGGTTGAGGACCTAGGACCATGTTGGTGCCATTACACAGCCAGCAATGGTACAAGAGGAAATGGAATGGCAGAGCCAGGCATCCATCTTCCATTTGCAGCTTTAACCCCACCTTAGCATGGATTATGTCATGTGTCAAGTCATGCCACACCACTGTTCCTACCCTATCTGCAGCGGGCTTAAGCCCTTAAGGTGCCCAGACAGCTGACAGAGGCATTATTACTCTCTAGAATATGCCTGCAGGGCTCACCTCTCCAGGGAGGCTCTGCCTGCAGACTGCTGTGCCCACTGATGGGAGGGGCTGACAGGGTCTTTATGACTAGACAATGTCCCTAAGGACCACTCAGGAATAAATTAGCATGGCCACAACCCTTCTGGCATAATGTGATTGGACATTAGGGAGGTGGCCCCACCCCTCATGTCTCCCACAGGACAAGTATACTCAGCGCGCAACCTCATCTTTGCTGAGCATTAAAATACATGATTGTACCTCCGGGGCATGCACAAAATCTCTCCTTTGTGTGCTTTCATCTCGCTATCCACCCGGTAATCATAGATCATAAACTCTGCAGCTGAACCATTCCAAAGCAAGATATTGTTTGTAAGTTAATAAACATACTAGTTGATCTTGTAAAAGCTGTTTTATTATCCCCAGAGCAATTTTTCCCCCATTTGTTTGGTGGCTGAATGTTATCCAAGGGAGAAAGGGAGGAATGGAACATGAGAGCAAGATGGAGAGTGGCTTAGTGTAAGACTTTCAATCCCAGCTAAAATACTTTGCCCTCAGGTGATGCAGCTTCTCAACCTCAGCCTGCTTGGTCTGATAAGAATATGTCTTTGTTATTGGGTGGAGAGAAATGCAGACCAGCTAAAGGCTATTAAACTGAGCTTTGCCTAAGTATTGTTAATCAGGAGATTTCATAACCCTTGTTCTGCAGAACAGAAACAAAGTCTCTTAGGGCTTCAATACTTGTATTATGTTCAGCAATAAAACTGACCAATGACAAATGTTCTGGTTGTGTACCCATTACAAGATAACATCCCACTGTAGCTACCTAAAGGTATATACTTCAATGCAAATCCCCTCCCAGGATGACACTGTCTGTGACCTCCACCCAGTATTAAAGGAATTGTTTCACAGGAATTGCCATGGCGCATTCCAGCTGTTTTTATGTAAGTCCAACTCCCAGCTGCCAATGATTACTGCTGTGGACCGTGCTCTGAGCTTTGCCGACGGTCCCCTTTTGATTAGCAATTATCCAGAAAAAAAGGCGAGGGGAAACTCAGACACTCAGAAGAACATGGTTCCAACCTGTTTTTCCATTGAGTAAAGTTCTTTGAGGGCAGGCAAAGGTTGCTGTGGTTCACTGGGGTCCACAGCACCACTTGGCTTTGATTCTCCCATGCTGCCCAGATGTTGGGATCTGGCTCCGCACTGCCCCATATGGTTCCACTTACTCTCCAGGGGAGGAAGATAAATGGTTTGTTTTTCTATTGTGGTCTCACCCATTATACACTTATAAAACAGGCTTTTGAAGATTAGAAACTTGTGCCTGCGTTGAGCCAGATATAAGCTGGCATGTTATCATGGAATGTGTGGCTTTTCCTTTTAAGCTCATAGTGTTTTCCTGGTTTCGCTGTTATACAAACAGGAACGCGGATTATTATTGGTCTAGTCCATCATCCATTCCTTTTGAGTGTAGTTTTAGCTGGGTCTGGCTTGCTCTGAGTGTGCCCATTATTTGGACACTGATTCACTAAACCTAAGAATATTTCAAAGCCTGCAGCCTGTATGCTGAGGTGACACCAACAAGGGTGAATCATGGCAGACCAGATACTGCTGAGGGATGTGATTATCTAACCTAGCTTCAGGAGCTAATGTAGGTCAACAAGCTACCAGTTCATAAGAAATACATGTTTTGGCTGCATTCATTTATGAAGTTCTACATTAACATAGGAGCTTCAAAAATGTTTGCCTTCCCACTTTTCCCCTCTAACATAAATATTCACTGCACGATAAGATTGGAAAAGCTGCTGGAAGCACACCAGACCATGGCCTGCTCAGTTAACCCCCATGACCCCACACAATGTTATCTCCTGCTGGCTTCGTGAAGGAATTTCCATCTCTTTGCTTTCCTTCCAAACTGCTGCTTTCAACTTCTTTTGATTGACAACAACTTTGTTTTGCTCACCGGTGTCCCTACCCATCCACAATAACTTGATCCATGCTCCCAGGCTTCTTCTGAGTATTTGGGGAAGTATTAGTTCTGTTGGGTAGCAGGTGTTCCCTGTCTCGCCTGCCCTGACCTTTCAAGGGTTAGTCGTCTATCAGTGGGTGTCAGGCCTGTAAGTAAGACTCAGGTCGCTCTTCTTACCGAGAGGTCACACACCATACACACTATGAAAGGAAGAGAGGGGCTAAAGATGAGAGAGAGAGGCTGACTTGAAAAGCCGTCTCCGCAGATAGAGACCCTCTTCAGATTTTTTTACCTAGGACTTTTTTCAGCTCTTGAACAATGAGAGCACATCTGGACACCCTTCTCTTTGGTCTTGTCACAGTTGTCCTTCACTCTTGAAAGATATCGCCTGGGAGAAAATAGGGGAAAGACAGCCAGTGTTATCCTTCACTTACTTTGGCTGCTCTCAAAAGAGAAGTCTTTGGAATGTGGATATTTCCTTGAGTACAGCTGGAGGCAAAGTTGTGTAGATCAATAAAAGCTTCCATCAGCACAAACATAAGGATGTTTAAATCGATAACTTTCTCACGACTTTGCCATTGGACACGAATGACAAGACAAAAGCAGGGTGTCAAGAACATAACATCATTTTAACTGTATAAAATATAATATTTTAAGACACCAGTTCTGTTTGTTAGACTTCTTTCAGCCAACTTGCCAACTCCCTTTTCAAATTAGAGCACCTTGTCAAACGCACAGAGAGGCAGACAGCGGTAGCCTATCTTCATTAAACTTTATTTAATTGGCTTTGTACGAAGTCATCTTTCCCGTCTCTCTGAGCTCCTTGGCTGGCAGACAGGCTCCATACCAGCAGTGCTCATCTGTCAAAACGACAGCTGGATCTCAGGAATGAAAGCGACACATGCCAGCAAGTTGTTCCACACTGTGTACAAACACTCTGGATCACACTCCAGTAGAAAGACCTGTCAGAATCCTGTTTCAAGGAAATTAGAGTTTAGGTAAACACAACTGTCATGTGCAGTGTTCCTTGGAAGTTTTTTTTCTTCCCTGGCTTGTTATCTTTAAGGACCCTGAGCTCTGAATATAGCCACTTTTCCATTCATCACATGGTTTATCGCCTTTTGTTGGTGAAATACTGACAGTATTCACAAAGTTTGAAGGCCCTGGAGCGCTCGCGTTGTCAAATTGAAATGGGGGAGGCAAAATTGCTGCCCACCTGCATAGCTCAAACAGTGCTCCAGGGTCTTACCTTGATGTGTGATAGAAGCGAGGTACCGTCGAAGCAAACAAAACCTGCAGTGTTCCCTCTTCTGATGAGCAGACAGCAGTGTGATCTTCCATGTCCTAACTGAGGCTTTTTGCAGTGACAAGCACACTCTGAGGCCCCAGTAAAATAACAAGGAGCGACTTGCCAGCTTGTCCGTCTATTTGCTCCATTTCCTGTCTGACAGCATTCTCCTCCTCTCTAGGCCACACTGTATCCTGGAGCTTAATAGACTGTAGAGGACTCAATTGAAAATGCGAATGTGCCCATCAGAATGTGTAACCTTGTTTGCCCTAGGTATTTAACACAGGACATCTGGAGGTGATGGCTTGACCAAGGCATGTCAGGGACAAATGAAATGCTATTACTGGAGACATGCCTTTGTGTGTATGTGTGCATATGTGTGTTTTTGTGCCTCGCAGCCATCCCTCCAACTCCCTCAATTTCCAGCCAGTGCATCAGTCCAAGCAGGAGTGACATGCGATGGCATTCTTTGTTTATCTACTCCCAGGGCCACGCTCCCCTTGTCTCTTTGTGTCGCTGTCACCAGAGCAGTAAGCACTGGAGGAGGGAAGGAAACACAGTAATAACAGCGGAGCCGTGTTTGTTTGTCAAGACAGCGCTGGATAGGCGAGGGCATTGCTGGGTTCATGAAACATGACAGCTGTTTAGATATGGAGAGAATCAGCCGTCAACAACATCACTTAAGAACTTGACACTTACTAGTCCATACACTCTAAAATGCCATTTAAATGTAATATGTGTATATCATTATATCTGATTGCTCCACACCGGCCTCACAATGGTCAGCAATGGGTG